>NC_056731.1:1108726120-1109039870 GCF_019279795.1 Protopterus annectens
GCCGATTTTATTCAAAAATTGCTTTAAATCAACAGCTAACTCTTCTGTGGAAATAAAGTTGAGAAGGTAATTAGTACTTTTTCACTTTAGTTTTCAGAAGTGGGAGTTGCATTGCGTTAGTGAATTTAGTTGCGCTCATAGACTACCTCGGATGTAACGTTTCAAAATAGTTTGCGTCTCAGCGAGTGCTCGGATATAAATTTAAATGCACCCTGTGACGGTACACGAGGTTAATGAGTTAAATACTTTAACTATTCAGTAGCCCTAACGCATATGGAGAGGTATAAATATATATATAAAATGTTGCAAGATAAAGTATAATATATGTAATGTTAAAATATGTGAAATATGTTCTAGTTCAAGAGCTCTCCTTTTAAGAACTGGTGTCAGGGAGAGGTACTCATTTATACCTGGTGGTGTGTTGGACTGCAGCTTTATAATCCAATACAGTTCCCTTTTTAGTTCGAGACAATTCCCACCAACCACCCCTAGGATGTGTTGGTACTGGTTCCAAAATAGCAAACTTAAAACATGTAAATCCATGACACTAAAGTGAGTGTTTGTATAGGGAATTGTTGATGTTCTCCTATAAAATTGCATAAAGGTGTTCATAAATCCTAGTTTTGAACTTGCTTTCTGTTTTCCCTATAAAGTAACCTCCACAGGTCTTACAAATCTAAATATATACCACACCTTTACTTTATAACCAACTTCCCTTAAAACAATGTTGAGTTCCAGAATATAATGACATTACCTACAGATACCACATTTTGTTGTACCATTATCAGGAAGGGGTGTTAAATAAATAGGTTGTTCAAAAAGTAGCTTCAAATTGCTCCCATTTTTATAAACAAAGTTTGGTTCATACCCCAAAATATACGCCTTGCTTCTATGCTCCCAAAACTTTTCTGTAAGATTCAGGTGTTAACTTAAAACACTCTAATAAACAATTTTTAACTGTATTATAATTTAAGTAGTCAGTATCAGACGATTTGAAATAGCACTTACAGATTTACTATGTAGTAAGGTGGTACGGAACTGTACCCAGAGTCCCTGGTCTACATTGTACTGTTTATATACCCTTTGAAAACATATGACTAAAACTGTCAAAATGATCACCCTCTGTAAATTGTGGAAGAAGTTTACTGACTTTTGTTGCTTCTGGAGTTCAGTTATTCCCTTCCCCTTAAACTCCAGGACCCTGGTGAAGAGTCATTATTTCCTTTTCATGTTGCCTCTGCCTCTCACTTTCTTCAGCCTCCAAACGCTGCAGTCTCTGTGCTGATTCTATTTCCAGTCGTTTGGCCACCAGTTCAAGTCTGAAGTTGAACTGTCTATTTTCTGAGAGTTGTACATCCCCAGGGCCAAGACTGATTGTCGTGCTGGTTGCTGGTCTTTGATGCAGCTGTGGCTAAGGCTGCAATCATTTCCACTTTAGTGAGGTTGGCATGCACCAGTCCTTTGGCTTGGCACATCTCAGCCAACTGGCGCCTTGTCAGTTTGCCATAGTCCCCTGCTGACATCCTTGCCTGCTCTCCCTGACTAAGCTAACAAAAAATAAATAAAACTTTTGTGATATGAAACTCTGAATGCCTACCCATGTGGCTGCTTGAGAGTACAAACAGCTTCTTTAGTTACCATTGTTTACAGGCTACAGGAGTTCGGTATCCACACCACTGAATTCCGGTAAGTGATGTGATCCAACCACTACCACCAATAACACAACCCACCACTGGACCAGTAATCAAGGAGCCTCAATTCTCCCCACTGGCAACAGTGGGGGATGTACAGTGGGAGGATGGCAAGGTACACACACAGTATTTTCCGATGCAGCTCTCTGCATCAAGTGCAATTTCCCTTAACAGCACACTGAGACTACAGTCAGTCCAGGGATGGTTTCTCACTCTTTCTCCAAATCCCAGCTATAGAGTTGAGATCTCGGCTGAGTAGCCAAGCAAAGACCTCCAGCACCCTATCTGTCCAACCAGTGCTTTGTGTCCCTGCCCAAATAGCTGACACACACACACACACACCTGGGAAAGGCCGACACAGCATTTACTAGCTATGCCTTCTTTTGCCCAGACTGTAAGGTAGTTATCACTGCCACCAGCCAACTCTTTATCAGTTTCTTTAAGGCCCTTAACCAAGGGTGTCAAATCTTACTGTGTAATATTTATATTAGCACAAATGTTAGTTTGACCAAGAGCAAGGCTATTAGGGAGTGCCCCACACAGTGTCACCAAATAAGCAAGTTCCTTCAAAACTTAAATATATCTACTAAGATCAGCCACAGTGAAAGGTTTAAATATATTTAATAATAAAATAACAAGAAAATACTCTGTATGTGTTCTCAGTGACATCAGAGTTCAAAACCATAGGAAATATTTAAAACAACATTGCAGAGCAGTCTCAAATAAAGAAAAAAAATCTTAGCTAAGCTTCACTATATTCCTGACCATATCTAAGAGATTTATACTGTTCCCTAGAAACTTACTTCATAAGAGCAAGGTAGATGTATGGTGAATGGTTGTTATTATTGTTCTTCTCGGGTCCAACACAGATTAAAGAATGTTGTGTCCCTCTGACACCTTTCAAATTAATATCTCAAATATTACTGTTGGGATAGCTTGCAGAATGCCATAATTTCTTGTCATCTGACTCTATCCCAGGTGAAACCCTCACTGCTGGAATCTGGCAGTGTTTAGCATCTACATGTGAAAATACATAGACCTCAGATCTTTGGCAGATGCTGGAAGTTATAAAACAGTTGCAGTCCTTCACTTCAAAACTAGTAATTCTTTCACCTTAGACAATACAGAAAACTCCCCAGTGCAGACAGTTCTGTCTGTAGCTGCCATAAAGTAATTTAATTACCTCCATTTTTATGAAGTTACCCCCATATATTCCAGTTTCCACTGTTAAAATGTATACATTTAAACAGTGACAGCAGTGCTTGTACAATTCTGTTCTCTTCTAACAGGGCACACTTTTGTTGCATCTCAAACAGCACTCTGTAAAAACCTTTTCAACACACACTTCTGTGCCAGTCTGATATACAATATGATGTGCAGTTCTAATACGTTTGTAACCACAAGCATCTTATACAATTAATATTCACAAATGACATATAATTTACAAAATTCCAGCTAGCTGGGCTGGCAGTATCTCCTTTTGTCACAGAGAAGTAAACTTAATTTTTTTGAAAGTGTAAATAATACTGTGTTTTTTTATAAGTTAAGGATGGGTGGATTATGAAAATCTGTTTTTTTTTTTTTGAGCATTTTCATTGATGTATAAAGTTTTTAAAAATGTGACACAGGTTCAAATAAAGATGAGAAGAAGCAACTACATAAGAGGTCAGCCTACCAAGCATTAGTATATGCACACAAGCTAAAATTTGGATATACACATTCAAAACACCTCTTGTTTAATAGGTGGGATTAGTTTAATGTTTATATTATCATTGAATGTAATTAGCTTTACAGATCATTGTTTAACAATTTTATATGCCTCACTCTGAAAGAGGCATGTCCCTTCTCAAAATCTACTACATGTATAGATCTGCAGTCATGGGACTGCGTACATACCTTCTGATTTCATTATATCCAAACACTGTGAAAGTTTGAAAACCTCAGAAGTCTAAAATTCCATCTTTGGTTAGTTTAACATTTCATAATAAAGCAGGAATGAAAATCAAAGCTGAAATAGGCAAAAATCAGACAGCAACTGAATGTGCCAGAAACAAAAGCATCTAAGAAAGATCATATGAGAAGAAAAAAAATAGCAGATCCACAAATACAGGTATTTTATATTTGATGTATCCAGAAAAGGACATAAATCTTCTGGAACAACCTCATGTTGACTTAAGGTTTGATGCAAGAATAGTTAAGGAGAGGTAATTTTGAAACCAAAAGATAAATGATTAATAATGGCAGCCCAGGATAGTGGACTTACCCACCCATTGTTTACAAAGTCCATTGAAACCTTGGAGAAGTAGATAAGTGCAGTTTGTATAAAACAGAGCTGAAAATGGTTGCACCTCTTGTTACTGGGAGTGATACACTCATGGTAGATCTAGGACCAGTATACTGAGAGTCACAGTAATGTAGCAAGACTGCTGCACTAGATGCTGTACAAACACTTGCAGTATAGAAGTAGCTGAGAAGCAGTGGAAACACCCTATATGATGTCCTTTTCATGTGCTCCTCATCTGTTGGGTATAGGATCCAACGTCAGATCCAACTCTGCTGCATTTACTAGACTCTCTGTTCGAACTTTCAAGCTCCTTCCTTTACCCATAATGCCGCAGTCAATTTGCAGTACCTCAGATTTCGTTTGCTGCCATATCACTACAGATGCGGATCCTTCTCCAAGCTTTTTGGGTGCATTATCCTTTTTGTCAGTTCCTTAATTTTTTTCTTATCTACCTCCCTTATCTATTTAATAGAGTTTTCTATCGCGTTAGAATTAGATATTGTCTTCTGTATCTTTCTTGCTCTTATACCTAAAGTAGCTGTCAGTAACATTGCTGGTACCTTTCCTTGCCACTTTTTCTTTTTTTCTACCATTTAGAGGATATCCTTTTTACTCCACCATTGTTAGTACTTAAAAAAAATATATATATTCTTCACCATGGCTGATAAAACCCACTAGTTTTATGAAATGCATCCCTAACTATGATGCCCACAGGAAGTGTCTGTTGCCTGGGCGCTTCAAGCTTGAATATGAACTGCTCCATTTGTGCAAGTTTTAATTCCAGGGCCCTCAGCGACCGTCAGAATAAATTGGGTCTGAGGAGTTTGCTGCCGCCTTGTTCTTCCTGTTCTTATGCTCCAGGGGCTCAAACCCTCTCAGAAACATTTAAAATCGTTTTGGAGGTGAAAGGCTGTAAAGCGGTCTCCAACCTGCTCTCCAAAGTCAACTCCTTCAAAGCCGTCACCTAAAATTCAGAAGTCGTCAGATTTGACCTCCTCAGATCTGAAGCTAAAACAGTCAGATCTGACATCCTTGGACCCAGCACCTCCCCTTGCTCAGTGTCCAAGGACCTATTCCCAGGGTTCTCTCTGGAGCACATTTCCTATCAGCTTCATTCTTTCTTCAGGGAGACCCCGTGAAAGAGTCTATTCCCCAATGTAATACTTCCTCTATCAGGTCCTCCAGGAGCCTTTCCAATGCCAAAGTGGATAGGATGATGAAATTCCTCAGAGCTCAGATTCAGATTGGGGTTATCCCAGCAGCATATCCTGTCTGATCCATGAGCTTCTGTTCCAATTCCCATGCTCTGATTTCTCCTTCTCTGATGCATTCGTCCAGTTCTGGAGCCTTCAGATCCGAGAAACCCAAGAATGTCAGCATCGCATCTGAAGACAGCTAGATCTTCGACTCAGACTGCTTCCCTGACTTTGTATAGCACCAATTCCTTTGGACCAGGATGAGTACTGGAGCCAAAGTATCGAAACTGGGTCCAGGGGGTTGGGAGGTTGTCAGACCCATCCCTACCTCTTGGAGCTTTGGCATTGGACAGCTAGATTCTGACTCCCTCTTCGAGGCCCAGGTCCAGGCAGGATTGGGGCATGGTGGCATCTGGACCTTTGGCTCCGGTGCAGCCAGATATGGCTTCTTCTGCTTTCAATGTGGTGGAGAGAGTCTCCACTCATATGAGAGATTTGACTACTCTTTTTTCCTGTTAGGATCCTACAGCCCTGCCTCCTTTGGGTCCAAGCTTTGATCCTTTCAGACTATCACACAGGGCAGTCAGCACCATCAAGCATCCAGACAGTCCCCCTCGAGGACTTCCCCCCTCTCTTCTGATACCTCTCCAGACCATCCCACTGAGGAATCTCCCAATAAGATAATGTGCAAGAGGAGACTGACTCCACCCCCCCCCCCTCTCACAGAAGACATGGACTTCAATGAAGGGAAGGGCTCCCCCAAATCACCACCGGATGACATCTGCTTTGGAGGCATCTTAGAAATTCTCAAGCAGAAAGATGGAAGATGGATGGTCTTCCAGTACCCCCTCCCAGGAGGAGGCAATGTTCCTGGAAGCTTTTGCATCTGTCCCATCTACATCTTGGGTGACTCCCCTGGCTGAGCTTATAGATCTAATGTGTCGTGGCCATGGAAGGAACCAGTTACTGTAGAACCCATTTGCTGTTACCCTAAGTTTCTTGACCCCCTTAAGGACAGCCCACACTGGAACATCTTGTTGATGTTATAGTTGTGGCAGCTCCCACAAAGGAGGAGCTGGCAGAGCAGAGCTCCTCTCTCCATCCCCCTCAACAAAGAGTCTAATGCGTTGCACAGATTCAGAAAGTCCATTTTTGTCTTGGTGACCTTTGCCTTGCGGTCTCTGAATTACTTGACACATTTCACTAGGCTATAGCAGGATTTGGTAAAAAAAAACTTTTAAAATCCCTGATTGAGTCTGTCTCTGGAGTACTACAAGAAGTCATCTTCACAATTTGCCACTCTTCTAACCATTTCTAATGTGTTTATGAGGCTAATTTCCAATGCTGCTGAGGGCACCTCACAAGCAGCTGTTTCAGGCATAGCCATTAGGAGATGTGCATGTATGCACTTGTGTGACTTTGCAGAGCTGTTCAAGATGTTCTTCGTGTTTCACTGTTGCAGTCATAACTGTAGGGTGTTCCTGCCGGCAAGCAGCCCGAGGTCGGCCAGAATCCCAAAGTCTGGGTCCGGCGTCGGCTGTTTCAACAAGTACCCTGACGTCAGAGCGCAGAGGTACAAAGCTGACAGCCGACGCCATCTTCTCCAGTCTTTCTTGCCATGCGGTGGAAAGCAGCTCGCGACTTGTTGGTTGGCGCATTCAGAACAACGTGCTTTGATTGTCTTCGGTCCGAAGTTTTCAACTTCTCTTCTCAAGCTAAGTACCCCGTTGGGGAAACTTTTTTCCTGCTCCTCCGATGTCAGAAAAAGTTAATAATTGTATATCGTGTGGAAAACAAATACCTCATAAAGATTTCCACTCTTACTGTCTACCTTGCTTAGGCCCTGACCACGACGTTTCTTGCTGTCGGTTTTGTGCCAGGTTTAATTCTCGCACTATCAAGCGTAGGTACGATTGGGCCTTGAACTACTTCGGTAGACGATTTAATTATAGGATGTCATCGGATACTTTACCGACAACCGGAATGCAAAAGAAACGCAAGGACAAGGATAGGCCTCCGAGGTCCAAACTGGATTCTTCGCAACCGGAGCCAGCATCAGGTTCAGCGGTCATCAGTGAGGCGCTTTTGCAGTCCCTGTCGTCCGCCACTTCTGAACCGATGGCCGACACGGACTCCCATGGGGAGCCATCTAGGACTAATATTTTACCTGCTGCAGGACCTTCGGACGTCGCTCCTTCAGATGGGTCTGGAACCGATGTGCAGGTACTGGCTTCTGAGGGGGTTTTCAGGCCTTCACATATAACTATCTCAACAAAGACTAAGACAAAAACTCCTGTGAAACCAAGGATTTCCTCTCAAGCTGCTTCGGATTCAGCTCCCAAGTCCCAGAAGCAATTACTACGGATGGCTGAGGATTTACTTACAATGATTAGGGGTTCTAACCCTCCGCCTGACAAAAGGTCTAGACAGGATTTACCTTATGATTCCTCTGATCAGGCTTCTGTGTCTATTCTTTTCCTCCTTATGAGGATTCAGATGCAGATGACTCTATTCCTTCTGCTTCTCCCCCTGAAGATTTCTCTTTTGGGGAAACCTTACATGAGATGAGAGAGCATTTTCATTGGGAAGTCAGGATTATTCTGCCTCCAAGAAGAGGCTCAGAGAATTTCTCCTTCTCCCTCAACACAGACCTTTGGCTATTCCTCCTGTACTTGATATTGTGGATGATGCTTTTTCTGAAGCTAAAGTGAATCCTGATTCCTTGCCGCCTGCTCCTTCTAAGCCTGATAGATTTTACAGAGTCCCTGATTCCCATCAATTCTTATTTAAAAACCCTTCTGCAGATCCTGAAACCATTTCTCAGGGTTCTAAGGCTGCCAAGGCCGCTTCATCTAAAAATCCTATGCCCTCTGAAAAGGATTCTCGTTCCTTGGATAGGTGGGGCAAAAAGGTTTATACTTCTGCTACTCTTTCTATTAGAGCTTTAAATTGTCAGTTTCATATGTTTAAGTATCAGCAATTTCTTTTGTCTGTTTTAAAGCAAAGGCTTTCTACCTTTCCTGCATGTGCAGAGGACAAGGAATTACAGGATGTTTTGCATGCAACTGAACAAGTTAGCAAACATAGCTTACATTGTGGTTTTGATGCTTTGGAAGCTTCTTGCAGGGCTGCAGCCTCTGGTACTGTCATCAGGAGACATGCTTGGCTTCGGGAACAGAATTTACCTGAACAGGTTAAGGCAAAACTGCTAGATGCCCCTGTTCAACATGATGTTTTATTTGGATCCAAGGCTGAGGAAGTTATTAAAAAGATGGAGGAAAAAGCAAAATCTATGCAGACTGTCAAAGATTTCTTACAAGTTCCGCCTCCTAGATTTTCTAGAAATTGGCCCTCCAAAAATTGGTCCTTTCCCACTTCTGACAGGCCTCAAAGGGGAAGATATAGACGGTCTAGAGGCCGGACACAGTCACAGGCCTCTTATAGATCCAGACAGTGGGCTGCTTCTTCACCTAGAAGGGGAGAAGACAGACCTCAATCACAAAGGAAGCAGACCCAATGACTCCCTGTGTTGGGCTCCAGGTCCTTCTTGCCTGGAAGCTCCTCTCGGGGGAAAACTATCTCTTTTTTACCAAAATTGGATGCATATAACCCAGGACAAATGGGTTTTGGATGTGATTTCAAAAGGCTACAAATTCCACTTTCATACTCTCCCAAGGTCTTACGGTTGGCCAGATCTGCCAAAACATCAATGGTCAGAGGCTTTAAATCAGGTGGACGCTTTATTGGCCATGAGAGCCATAGAACCTGTTCCACACACAGAGATGGGAAAGGGTTTTTATTCAAGACTGTTCCTGGTCCCAAGAAAACAGAACACATGGAGACCTATTCTGGACCTCTCAGTATTAAATACTTTTCTGGAAATTCCAAAATTCAAGATGCTTACCCTGCAACAACTTCTTCCCATGCTATCCCAGGATGCTTGGATGGTGACATTGGACCTGAAGGAGGCCTACTTGCACATTCCCATCAGACAGGAACGCAGAAAGTACCTCAGATTCAAGGCAGGCTCGAGACACTTTCAATTCTCTGCACTGCCCTTTGGCTTATCTACTGTGCCCAGAGTCTTTACCAAGTGCCTGGCCCCAGTAGTTGCTTATTGCAGACTCCAAGGGATCCAAATTTATCCCTATCTGGACGACTGCCTTATCCAGGCAGACAGCAAGGAGCTTTTACTTCAACATCTACAGTTTGTTCAGCGTCTCCTCCTAATACCGGGATTTTCAGTGAACACAAAAAAGTCACATTTGATCCCCTCTCAACAAATGATCTTTTTGGGTGCTCTTCTAAACACAAGCTTGCAAAAGGCCTTCCTGACCCCAGAAAAGCAAGTACATCTGGCGTCAATTTTCAAAACCTTGGCCACTTTGACTCAGCTCACTGCAAGGAAATTCCTGCAGGCTTTGGGCTACATAGCTTCTTGCATCCTGTTGATTCCAAATGCAAGGCTTCACATGAGAAAACTTCAATGGTACCTAAAGAGTGTATGGTCTCAGCATTACCACAGCCTGGATACAATGATACCTCTGATTCCCTGCCTCCAAAAAGAGTTCCTTTGGTGGTCCAGGACTTGTGCTTTAAACAAAGGAAACCCTTTTCGTCTGCCTCAGCCTCTTCAGATCTTGACCACAGACGCTTCGGATTATGTTTGGGGAGCTCATTTTCTAAACAACTATCAGCAAGGCTCTTGGTCAAAGAAACATCTTCACTGGCACATCAACCTGAAGGAAATGTTGGCAGTCCAACATGCTCTGCTAGCCTTCCAGAAACTTTTGCAACCAGGACATCTTCTGATTCGTACAGACAATACCACAGTTATGTGGTACATAAACAAGCAGGGGGGCTCCAACTCTTACTCCCTTTGCAGACTAGCCATGAGTCTATGGGACACAGCTCTATCTCTGAATCTGCATCTTCAAGCTCAGTTCATTCCAGGAAAACAAAATGTCTCAGACAGCCTAAGCAGGAATCTTCTGGATCCCCACAAATGGATGCTGGATCCCAACTTATTCAACAGGATAACAACAGTTTGGGGTTGTCCACAGATAGATCTGTTTGCATCCCATCTCAATCATCAGTTGCCTCTATTTTGCACCAGGTCCTTCCACAAAACAGCTTGGAAAGTGGATGCCCTTTCTTTCAGCTGGAGGAATCTTTCGGGATATGCCTTCCCTCCTCTTCCTCTTCTGCCTCGGGTGCTACTGAAAATAAAACAAGACAGACCCAAGTTTATCATCCTGTTCGCTCCAAATTGGCCTCGACAGTTTTGGTATCCGACCTTAAGACACCTGTTCTTGGAACCCCCCTTGGATTCTGCCTCTGTTTCCTCCCCTTCTGTCCCAACATCAGGGTCAGATGCTACACTCTCAACTCAAGACTCTTTGCCTAGCAGCCTGGCTCTACAAAGGCCTTTGATTCCTTCTGTTCTTCCCAAACAAGTGTTGGATGTTCTCTTGGAAGCTAGGCGTCCTAGCACTAGAAAATCTTATGCTTCCAAGTGGAAAAGATTTTGCATCTGGATACGGGATCGAGGTTCTGATCCTCTTCTTCCTGACATTCCTCCCATTTTACTTTACCTCTCTGAGCTTTTGCTTCAAGGCCTTTCCTTCTCTTCCATAAAAATTCATGCTTCTGCTATCTCGGCTCATCTCAACATAGATTCCCCCCATTTTTTCTCATCAGCTGGTGAGACAATTCTTGAGAGGGGCTAAGAATTTAAGACCTCCCAGAACTCCTCCTGTTCCTGCGTGGGATCTTAATTATGTTTTGGAGAAGCTTACGTTACCTCCCTTTGAGCCTGCTGCTACTTCAGATATCAAGTTCTTATCCTGGAAAACAGCTATTTTATTAGCATTGACTTCTGCTAGAAGGGTGTCAGTTGCAAGCTCTCATGGCTGTGGAACCTTACCTTATTTTCCACCAAGACAGAGTGGCCTAAAGGACCAATCCTACTTTTATGCCTAAGGTGATTTCTAAGGTGGCTTTAAATCAGACCATTCACCTTCCTACTTTCTTTCCAAATCCTCAAAACAAAGGGGAAAGGATTTTACATTCATTGGACGTACACAGACAACTACGATTTTACCTGGACAAAACTAAAGATTTCAGAAAATCTGATCAGTTGCTTATCTCTTATGCCTCCAGTTCTCTAGGCAAGGCGATTTCAAAACAAACTATTTCCAAATGGATTGCTCATAGAATACGGTTTTGTTACTCTCATTCTGGGAAACAGATTCCAGGCACTGTTAGAAGCCATTCTACTAGAGCAGCAGCCACTTCAGCAGCTTTTCTCAGAGGAGTTCCTACCAAAGACATTTTGGAAGCTGCCACTTGGAGTTCAGTGCATACTTTCTCTAAGCACTACAATCTCCCTTTGTATTCTAAGTCCAGGGCAGGTTTTGCCTCTGCTGTCTTGCAGGGTCTTCTGGCTGCCTCCTCTTCTACATAACCTCCACCCTCCTTTACAGCTTTGGGATTCCACCCTACAGTTATGACTGCAACAGTGAAACACGAAGAACATAGTACAGTTGTGTACACCTACCATAAATGTAGATGTCCGAGTGTATTCACTGTTGCAGTCTGGGTTTCCCTCCCACCTTCCCCTCTTATTTTTCTGTTTGTCTATTTCCTCTTCTTGTGTGGTGTATTTGTGTTTCCTTTGGGGCACCTACTGGATTTTTTGGGGAGCTTCTGACATCTGGGGCAAGAAAGGCTGGAGAAGATGGCGTCGGCTGTCAGCTTTGTACCTCTGCGCTCTGACGTCAGGGTACTTGTTGAAATAGCCGACGCCGGACCCAGACTTTGGGATTCTGGCCGACCTCGGGCTGCCTGCCGGCAGGAACACCCTACAGTTATGACTGCAACAGTGAAGACACTCGAACATCTACATTTATGGTAGGTGTACACAACTGTACTTTTTCATTCATCAATGCTCTGTTTGATGGATCATCTTTGTTTGGCCATACTGTTAAGGAAATGCTTTCCCAGAGTGAACAGGATTGCAGACAGTGAACAGGATTGCAAGACCTTGTCTGCCATAAGGATATGCTTTTCTACTCCTCACAGATCCTTTTTCTAGGAATCGAGGAGGTAAGAAAATGTGGTTCCTTAAGTCCCAGGGTCCTTTCTAAGATTCGACCAGGGATATCTCTCCCAGAGGTAAGGGGGAAACTCTAATGGAAGACACTGTACTCATGGCAGGGGAGGCCCGCAGAACCAGTGCTTTCGAGATTCCTCTTTGGATAAACCTGGTCAGTGCTCATGAAAGGTTGCCTGACTTCCCAGGTCTGGAGGCAGTTGGGGGCACTTGTCCCTGCACTCAGATGCCTGGGCATCAACGACGAAAGATTCTTGGATGCTAAAAATCATATCCAGAGGTTATTTCATAACATTTTCTCAGATTCCCTGAACCAAAAGAAAAAGGCTCCCCCGAAGATCCACCCAGCAGAGAGAGGCAGCAGCTCAAGAAATTCAAAAGCTGCTAGACAGAGTCATCCACGAGGTCCCATCAGACCAGAAAGCATTTGAAACTTTTTTAAGTATTAAAGAAAACCAGGGACCTGAGACCAATTCTGGAACTAAACAAACTGAATGGTCACTGTTCAGTTCATTCTACCATTCCTACTTGGATGTACTCCATCGATCTTCAGGATACGTACTATCACAAGATGAACAGACTATCCTGAAGTTTTCTGTACTTTCGGCTGGGGGCCAGGCACTACTGGTTAAGAGCCCTGTTCTTTGGTCTCACCACAGCCCACAAGATGTTTGCCAATTGTATGGCAGTGGTAGCAGCTCCCTTAAGACTGCTGGGATTCCAAATGTTTCCATACTTGGACTGGCTCCTCACCACCCCACCCAAGCATCTTCTAGAGAAATCCATGTACTACTTGCTCCATTTGTCAGTGGTTAGGCATCTCAGTCAACTGCAATTCTCATCTTCAACCTGTTCAGAGCCTGAAGTTCATAGGTGCTCAGTTGAACACAGTCATTCAAATAGCCTCTATTACACCACATTGAATACAGATCAGGTTCTCCAGCCAGACTTATTCTTCAGGGCTTAGGGTCAGTGGCAGCAGCCGTAACCTCAGTTGCTGTGGCCCATTTTTATATGCGCATTCTTCAGTGAATTTAACTGTTCACTGGTCAATTCTTCGTCATCCCTTGTCCTTACCGGTCAAACTCACCCAAGTATGTTGGTGGATTCAGTCGGACAGTTTCCCAAGGCCACACTTTGGTGCATCCTCCCTGCAGTAGAAATGGTAACCACAGATACTTCCCAGTATACAACTCAGCACAGCTCCTCGTGGTGTCCTGCAGAGTGATACAGGCAACAGAGAGACTTTTTCCAGATTTAAGTATTTTTTCTGTTTTTTTTTTTTTTTTTGCTCCGACTGCCTTTTCCCCCCTAAAAAGTGAGTTTCTAACTAATCTGTGCTTTAAAAAGTTAAAATTGCATCTGCCTTTCTGCTTTTTACAGTTTTTGCGCGTGTTTTATATCATTTTAAGTTGTTTTTGTATTGTATAACTGTTGTAGGCTACACACTAAAGTGCAGTAGCCTGTTTATGTTTATAGCATTTAGTGTTTTCTGTGTGTTTTTCTGCTGTTTCCTGAAAAAAAAAACAAAAAAAAATTCTGTTTTCCCGCCTTGCTGAACTAGATTAGTCCAGATTTCAGGCTTTGCTGAATTCTGGACTGTGGCATAGTTTCCTGTGTTGCCCATATCCTTACTTGGATAGGAGGAAGCTTCTCTGTTCACCAGTGAGAGTGGGGAGCTTTGAGCAACCTATCTGTCCCAGGAGGAGTGGTCTCAGCCCCAAAACTAGTAGCTTATTGGCCGTTTTGGGTCAGTTCCTATCTCTTTCAGTTTCCCTGCTTTAAAACCTGCATTTATGCGGTTTTGCGCCAGTATACAACTCAGCGCAGCTCCTTGTGTCCTGCAGAGTGGTACAGGCAACAGAGAGACCCAAGAGAGACTTTTCAAGATTTAAGTATTTTTTTCTCTGTTTTTTTTTTTTTTTTTTTGCTCCGACTGTCTTTTCCCACCTAAAAAGCAAGTTTCTAACTAATCTGTGCTTTAAAAAGTTTAAATTGCTTCTGCCTTTCTGCTTTTTTACAGTTTTGCACTTGTTTTATATCATTTTAAGTCGTTTTTGAGTTGTATAACTGTTGTAGGCTACACACTAATGTGAGCTAGCCTGTTTATAGCATTTACAGTGTTTTCTGTGTGTTTTTCTGCTGTTTCCTGAAAAAAAAACAAAAAAAATATTCTCTTTTCCCGCCTTGCTGAACTAGATTAGTCCAGATTTCAGGCTTTGCTGAATTCTGGACTGTGGTATAGATTCCTGTGTTGCCCATATCCTTACTTTGATAGGAGGAAGTTTCTCTGTTCACCAGTGAGAGTGGGGAGCTTTGAGCGGCCTATCTGTCCTTGGAGGAGTGGTCTCAGCCCTGAAACTAGTTGCTTATTGGCCATTTTGGGTCAATTCCTATCTCTTTCAGTTTCTCTGCTTTAAAATCCGCATTTGTGCTGTTTTGCGCATAGCGCAGCATCGGGCAGCGCCACTTAAACAGGTTTAAACTATTCCCGGCTCCACAAAGTCTGCTCTTCACTTTATCCCTTGGAACTGTTCTAAATCTCAAAGTAAGCACTCGCATTTTCATTCCAAAGTCCTGCACTTGCTCGTATAGGTAATCTTATAAGTAAACACTAATAAACTAAAGCACTACACCCTCTTATACTCCCTTTAAGTACTTTGCTCCCTATTGGTCCTTTCTGATCAATCAAAAAGTAGTTCCTTATACTATTCTGGCATGTCCAAAGGTCAGTTTTGGGTTTACTCTCCAGTCCAGCTGGTGAATCTGGGAATCTTGAGACAATGTTATGACTGCCTTATGTACACAGACCACCCTCTCCTCCTCCCAAGAAGCTCAAATATATGTGAGAGATGCAACTGTATAGCCAAACTGGAGGCTGAGCTCTCTCAACCCAGTTACTGGCACAGTCCGTCAGGAGGAGAAGGTAACCACACACACCACAAATCCAGTCTCACACAGACCTATCGCATCAGCAAACCAAACACACAAAAACATACTCAGAGGCTCTAAATAAAAATCTGCCCAAGTAGCAGAGACCTCCAAAGCAGACATCCAAGCAACCGCTACCCCACAACAATACCCACGTATCACATAGTTCACAAAGTCAGTGTGCCACACAGTCACAGCCCTTAAGGCTAAACAACACACCTGATACACTTGTAATAGGTGACTCTATTGTCAGACACACTGACGTCCCACTCACCAGACTGAACAAGGAGAAGGTCACTGTAAGCTGCCCGTCTGGTGCCAGGATCCGCCACATAACACAAGCACTCAGGTCACTCCAAAGCAGGTACAAATATGACTCCGTCATTGTCCATGCTGGTGTGAATGACCTGAGACGTACCTCCCTGGACTACATGAAGAGAGACATAGAGGAGCTCTCTGATCATGTAGCCCAGGCCGGTATGACCCTGACCTTGAGTAGCATCTTACCTTCACCAAGAATGATGCCACAGTATAAAGACACAATGATCATTTTTAAGAATTGGCGAAAGTATTGGTGTCATTCAAAGGGGATCCAGTGTCTGTCAGCCTGGGATGACATGCTCGACAAGCCACGTTGCTTCGCTAGGGACAGCTTGCACCTGTCACCCACCCCTGGGCTTTTGAATACTGGCTAAGGCTCTTGCCACCCCCATAGTGCCTTTTTTAGGCAAGGCTCAAAAGACAAACTCACCTCCATAGACAACACAAGGAAAAAGAAACTAAGGGTAATGCTGCTCAACGCCAGAAGTCTAAACCTCAAGATGCACGCACTCAAGGCTCTCCTCAGTATAGAGAATATCGATATCTGTGCAGTAACAGAAACCTGGTTCAAGGCTCCCGAGAGCACCACAGCACTACCAGGTTATACCTCATACCATGCTTCTTCGGCCCCAAAACTTGGACCGAACCACAAAAGGAGGAGGGGGAGTATCCATATTCATCAAAGATACCCACACCTCCAGGTTAGTGGCACTGCACGAAGCATCAGAGACCATCCACGTGCAACTAACAATGGGCAAAACTGCCTTTCAGTTTGTAGCCTGCTACAGACCACCCTCCCAAACTCAGGAACCCCACTTGGCTTTCCTGAAAACACTGGAGAATATGAAGGTCTCTCCAAACACCATTATATTGGGTGACTTCAACTACCCAAACATAGACTGGGAGAACTACTCAAGCCCAAACACCCTCGCCCAATGGTTCCTAGAATTTATAAACTCAAATGCTATGGAACAACTGGTCACCACTCCCACAAGAGGGGATAACATATTGGACCTGATCATCACCAACATGGGGACTCTATGTTCCATACCATAGGTATACCCCTCATTGGTAAGATCTGACCATAAATTAATCTCACTGGACATCCATATCCCGTCCCCACCCCCAGCCAAGGAAACCACGGTGAAGAACTTCTCAAAACCGAGGTGAAATCCTTCAAAGCCCCCGGGCCAGTGGAAAATACGGCCCAAACCGCAGAATCCTTTGCAAACACATTCTGTGGACACCTACAGGAATGCATGGATCATGCTATCCCAAATAAAACCAAGACTCACTCCTCCAAAGGCAGGAGACCTGTCTGGTGGACCCCGGCCACAAATAAGCTATACAACAGAAGGAGGAAGCTACTACATGATAGAGCAAAATCCCAAAAAGGGAAGGCATCTCTGATCAGTACTAGCAAGAAACTACGATCCCTCATAAAATCATCTAAGGCCAGCTTCGAAAGAAAAATTGCACAAGACGCTAAAGATAATCACAAGGCCTTCTGTAGTTATGTCAGGATCCTGGGTGGCAACTCCGAGATATGCTCTGAGTTAGTGCAAAATAACAAAAAAATGCACTGAACCCACAGACATTGCCAACATCCTGGCACACAGTTCAGTGCAAACTTCTCCCCTCCCCCCCCCCCAAAAAGAGCAAATGACTATCCCAACAGAGTGTAGCCTCCCTGACATCACAGATGCACAGCTGAGAGCTGCCCTCTCCAAAGCAAGAAACACAGCATCAGTGGGACCGGACGGTGTCCCAGGCTGCATCTTACACGAGCTCCAAGAAGAATTGAACCCTCATATAAAGTCACTGTTCAATCTCAGCCTTACACAGGATATGTACCCAAGGAATGGCGTAGAGCAACAGTGGTCCCGCTCCACAAAGGTGGTGCCACAACGGACCCCGGAAACTATCTCCCTATAAGCCTGACTAGCCTGGTCTGCAAAGCTATGGAGCGTATCATCATGGAACTCATAAACAAAGACATTGGGAACCTCCAGACACTGGATCCTACCCAATTCGGCTTTAAGGGTCTTGAACCTGGTCGACTTCTTTGAAACAGTCAACAAGGCCATAGATGAAGGGAAGGTAGTCCACACAGCCTACCTGGACCTCGCAAAAGCCTTTGACACAATACCCCACTCGGGCATCATAAATAAGCTCACCAGCTTAAATATCAACCCCTATGTCACAAGATGGGTTGCAAACTGGCTCAGGGATAGAACCCACATGGTCAGAATTGCAGATGCCATGTCAGGCTCTAAACCAGTTACAAGTGGCATCCCACAAGGCTCAGTCCTGGTACCTCTCTTGTTCGGTATATATTTCTCTAAGGTACAGGCTAACACGGGAGGACTATGGCTGACCAAGTTCGCAGATGACTGCAAACCGGGTGCCATAATCGACTCTCCGACTGACACAGGCATCCTCAAAAAGGGTCTCTCAGAGACGGATAACTGGTTCCAGAGCCATGGCCTAAAGCTAAATGCCAAAAAGTGCATAGTCATCCCCTTTGGGAAAAAACAAAGTGCCCACAAATTACCACACAGGTGGTAATCCATTAAGTACCGAAGAAGTAATTAGGGATTTGGGGACCCAAGTAGATGGCAATCTCTCCTTTGACAATCACATTGCCAAAGTGGTTAGAAAGACCTTCTATATAGCCAACATTATCACGAAAGGGTTCACATCTAGATCAAGAGAGGTCATTGTGCCCCTCTACTCATCAGGCCCATAATTGAATACAATGCCCCATTTGGGATGCATCTTACCCGACACCTGCAGCAACTGGAAAGACCCCAAAAGTACCTCACCAAGAGTATCGTGGGACTCAGATGCCCTATGCAGTGCCCTATGCAGTTAGGCTAAAGAAACTGCAGCTCTACTCAGTTGCTTACAGCCTACTCGGAGGCGATCTGTGCCTGATGTATAAAGCCATGTCCAACCCAGAAGTAATAGACATGCTCCACCACAGGAAATCCAAATCCCTTAGAGCCACACACTCCAGGGACTTAAACCTCAGCACAGAAATACATAGGACATGCTGGAGGGACAGATTCATATCCCAGAGGCTCCCCTCACTCTGGAACAGAATCCCAGTCCATGTTAGGCAGAGCCCCTCACTGACCCTCTTCAAGAGAAATCTTGACGAGTGGATGGGAGATCGTAAATTTACCCCTCGGATCTCTTCTGTGTCCCTGCTAGACAGAGGGCACAGTAAACTAACCTTAAAAGGGCTATCTTCTGTGACCTACTATACAGAGGCACAGTCAACTAATCTAAAAGGGTGGCGAAAGCCAAACACACACTGGCTAGGCTTATAAATGCCCTAGGGCAGATAGCCTGGTATCAGCCTATGAACTGAGAGGGGCATTTTTTGAGACAGATGGTCTAAGGCATGTGGTCCCCAGAAGTGACCTATTCACATGTCAGTGTCCTAGAGATGAGTGGTCCTTCTAGAGTTGCAGGCTTTCCAGGACACCCTTCCTTTTAAGGAGGTTCTGATTCATGCTGACGTGCTGTCTGTGGATAGGTGCATCAGCAAATGATGAGTGATCTCCTCCAGCTGTTTTTTTATGGCAATGCACATTCTGTGGAAATCCAATCTGCTAGCGAACAAACTCAACAAGTCCATCCTAATGCCTCACAAGTGGTCTCTCAGTCATTCAGTGGCGGAGAGAATTTTCCGTCGATGGAGTCAACCTTGCAGTGCTTTTTGCATTTTCCTACAACAAGTGCAGCAGGTTCTTTGCCTTAATCCCCATCCCTCCCTCCGAGGAATCACCAACAGATGCTCTGGTCCACATTTGGTCCTCTGGTCTGATCCATAATGCATATACCCCGATACCTCTAATTCCAGCCTTACAGAAGGTGTTTTGGTTGAAGAACAGTTATCTTCGTTGCCCCTCTTTGGCCTTGTCAAGTGTGGTTCACCTTTCTTTGTTCTTACCTTCACTATCCTCCCTAGATACTGGACCCCAGTCCAGATCTCATCTTTCATCCCACAGGCATGGATCATGTGGACATTGCAGGCCTCATGTTGACCTTATGCTTTCTCCAAGTCCACTGATGGACAGTCCAGGCTTTCATCCCCAGTCTGACACTACTATCTTTCCACAAGGCCTCTATGAGGAAGATCTACGAAAGTAAATGAAAAAGATTTTCTGTTTGGGCTGTACAGAGAGAAATGCCTTACACATGCACATTTTTTTTAGCATCTGTATTTCAAGAAGGAGCTAGATTCTGTACTACCAAAGTGTAGTTGGCAGCCATATCTAATTTTCATTCGGGCTAAAATGCTTTCTCATTGGCTTCTTCAAAATTTTGCAAGGCTTTTATCAAAGGTACTTTTTTGCTTAGGCCCCCAGTGAAGGACCTTACCCCTCCCTAGAATTTGATGATCGTGTTGCAAGGATGAACTCAGAAACCCTTTGAACCATCGGCTAAATCTCACTTAAAATTTTTATCCTGGAAAACTGCCTTTCCTAGTGGCCATTGTGTCTGCGAGACGAGTTTATGAACTTCAAGCTGCGTCTTCCAAATCTCCATGCCTCATTTTCCTTAAAGACAGGGTTAATTATGGACCAGTCCTTCCTTTTTGCTTAATGTAGCCTCTGAATCGAATATTAATCAAGTCATTAATTTGCCTGTTTTCTTTCTCCACTTTACTAACAAAGGAGAATACATGCTCCATTTTTTGGATGTACACAGGCGAATACTTTATCTCCATAGAACAAAAGATTTCAGAAAGTCAGAGCAATTTTGTCTTTTTCTTCCCAAACAAATCGGGCTCACCAGTTTCTAAAAATTGCTGTAGCCAAATGGCTAGGTGATTGCATTTCCTTTGTTTGCAGTCAGCAAGGTCTGTTCCTACCCAGGCCTCCTAAAGCACATTCCACCAGGTCCATGGCTACATCTTCCACAGCTACCTGATCTAATGTTCATACCTTTGTTGCTCATTACAAATTGGATTTGACTTCCAGGAGCAAGGCTACCTTAGGTTCTGCAGTGCTTCAGGATATCCTTCCATGAGGGCCACCTAGCTGGGGACTCTGTCCTAATAGTTGAGGAATGAAGGAGAGGACATCATCAGATATTAGTTATGCACTCACCATAGCTATGCATCTGTGTTTTCCGTTTTCATTCTCAACTCCCCACCATCCATCCCCCTTAGTATTAGTTTGTGAAGTTAATTTATGATTGTGGAACCTCTGTTACAGGTTTGAGCCCCAGTTCTGTATTACTAGCCTTACTTTTTTCTTAACCTATGGTTAGTTTTCCTATAACTTATAAGGTAGCAAACTCTATGTGAAATATTGCAGGTTGACCGGGGCATTGTGGGTAAAGGGAGGAGTTCAGGAGTTAGATCGGAGAGTTTAGTAAATGCAGCCAAGTTGGATCTGATACCCAGTAGTTGAAGAAGAATGAAAATGGACAACACAGATGCATAGTTACAGTGAGTACATAACTTGAATTTACCAACAGTTAAAAAAATAGATATGGGAAAACCCATTTATTGTAGAAAGACAAAGGTAGCATTGATCATTGAAGTTGCTACGCCTAGTGATTAGTGTCTTAATTACAGGGAGAAGCAAAGTAATAAAGTACCAGGATTTTGAAAGCAGAAACGAGCAGCATGGAAGAAGGTTACCCAGAGAGTTCCAGTAGTAGTAGAAGCAACATTCTAATAAAGAATTTACATTCATACTTAAGTATGCCGCCATTACATGTAACCCTGTATGAATTATAGGAGGAGGCAATTCTGGACACATTCTAAGTGCTGAGAAGAGCACTATTTGCAAACATGAAAAATTGAAATAATACTAGTTTTGTGAACTCTCATACCTTGACTTAGGAATGGGGTCCATTCCCATCTTGGTTTTAGAAACCCAAAACACTTAGAAAAATTAAAACCTTCTTTCTTGGGGAAGTTTGGAAGCTGAGAAGGAAGAAAGTGATAAAGATCTGAAAGGTTTTAACAGTACTTTAAAAAGCGACAAGTACCAGCATCTTGGAAGAAATCTGCCACAATGGCTGTTTTACCCAAAAAGGGCAAAGGTCCTTTAGACCAATTTCAGTTTTAAACCGTAAACATTTAAACCATTATTTTGTATATGCTGGCTAAGAAAATGGTAAAGGTGTGGTATTCTGGAGGGGAGACAGACATTTGACAATGTTAATAGAATCCTGTTGCAGAGGGAAGCAAAATGTAAGAAGACTCCACTGCTGTCTGTGGTGGATCCTGATGCAGGGAAAGCATTCAGTAGAGTTAGCTGGGGATTTATGAGTAGGACAGTGGCATTCCCTAGTAGAATAATAGTTAATTAGGAGGATATATGATGGGCCAGTGCAATAATTAAGGTAGGAGGGTTCTTCTCCGACAAGCTGTGTATGAAAAGGTGAACAAGGCATAGCTATCAACCCTCAATCCCCAAAATGAGGAACACCATCCCTCCTAATGTGGAACCAATGGGCAAAATGTGGAACACATGCTAATGGCTTACTAAAAACTTAAATTAGGAAGCTCATAGGATGGTTAAAATATGCAGGTTTTACTTGTAAAAAAGATCTTTTAATGAATTAACATGATTCATTTCTATTTACCGTGGATATCCGTTAAATTCCTACCACAGAATGTGTCAGACCCTTTCAATGTGGAACATCAACTTTAAAACCCCAAATGAGGTACATTCCTTGTAATGAGATACACTTGAGAGGTATGGGACCAGGCAGAGGTGCCCCTTTCCCCTTTGTTATTTGCTTTATATTCAGAGCCACTGCCAAGAAAATAAAGTGCTCTCAAATTAAGGAATATAAGTAGTATGGTACTCAACAAGAGGTAGCCTTATTTGTACATAATATTGTTTTGTATTTGATAAATCCAGAAAAGGACATTTCAGTATTGTGGAGTATTTTGAAACTGTTTAATTCTTTTTGAGATATAAAATTAATGAAGATTAAACAAAGGCTACATACCCATACATGAATTGGTTCAGCAGGACCCTTTTTATAAGGATATGAGAAGATGAAGCATTTAGATGTATTGATTAAAAAAGATTCTACTGTGACAGCTAAGGATATGTGGGAAAAGAATAAACAAAAGATATTACAAACACTGAGAAACTGGAAGCTTTTGAGTATGGCAATGGATAGCAAGATGCAAGCAGTGAAACTGCTTTTAGTTCCTTTAATTGTATATGTAGTATATGCAATAAACTACACTAATATGTTTATGCTATGTCCTCCCTGGCCAAGACTTCAGAGGCCCTTTCAGCAGCTCAGATCTACTTCTTGAGTCTAGAAATGGAAGGCAGGATCCCCAGAATATACTTATGGGAGGAAGTTCCCAGTGACTGTACTAAGGTTTCAGTCTCCCACCCCAGACCCAAGGTCTCAAAGGGGGCTGTATCTAAATGTAGTAGGTTCAAGGCACCAGAAGCTAAGCAGGTGGAGGCCAGCTTGCTTTGCCCTAAGGTGGGCAGTGCTCCATCCCAACCCCCACCTGAGATATTTCTTCTTCATTTACTTTTTTTTCTCGCCAAAACCCTCTTGACTTATCAGGCCTGAGCTGGATACTCAGTGCTTAGAGTCCCTTAGGTGGAATCTGATTCCATGTATTTTGAGGCTGATGAATCCATATAAATAGCCAGGTTCCCATCAGATGAGACCCTGTACTCTTGACATCAAGGACACCTTGTCCTTTGCCTTTCCACAAGAAAACTTCCCTTTGGGGATACTCTTCATAGAATGACTGAGAACTTCCATTAGTTTTCCAAGGAGTACTCTGATGTCCAGCAGAGATGATGGGCTTTCGTGGGTTTCTCTGAACCTAGACCAGTAGCTGTCCCTCCAGTGCGTGAAGTCTTGAAGGATGTGTTTCTGACTGCATCAGTGGAGCATGATTCCATTCCTGCTGCTCCCAGAAAGCCTGACTGGTGGTGTAGGGTCAAGGATTCTCACAAGTGCCTGTACAAAAGCACTAGCTGATTCAGATGTGGTGCCCCTGAATTCTAGCAATAGAGCAGTCTTGGCTCCTACCTGAATTCATATCCTTCTTATTGATCAAAACATGGCCAAATAATTCACAAGTACTTCTAAAAGTACTTTAGTTTGCTGCTTTTCACCCCACAAGACATTTCTGCCAAAACACTATTCGTGATCATCTCTGCCGACGACACCATAACAGAACAAGTAAACCACACACACACATTTGTATCATAGATGACCAGCTGAATTTCAACATATGGTTAAAAAAAAAAATCATCAAAACCAGGTGTATTATGCAGAGTAAAAAACTACCTCACTGGCATAGTCGGGTGCATAACCTCTACTGTCTTATTGCCATCTCTCCTGCATACTGCCCCAATCTTCACTAAACTCCAAATCACAGCTGTCCAAACTTGCAGTGTTATAATAAAGTAGCCAAATCTGCAGTAAACTGCGAAAGTAGAACACACCACTGCCCTAGTTCTCAGAGAATTAATCTGGATAAAACCACCATATCACCTAGCTCTCTAACTACAATACACAGACATATCTGTAAGCCAGAAATTTACTCAGCCCATAACAATTTAATACAACACTACTTTCCCAATAGAATTTTACTCTGTAGAGAAAAATCACTAATTACTATAACCAAATCATCTAATACTGCAGGTAGCTCTCTATATTCAAATATTGTAACTAAAGTATGGAACAGTATGCCACTACCACTGAAATCCATTCAGAATGCAGATGTATTTAAAACCAATCTAAAATTTCACCTGTCAAATCAATGTATCTGTTGCTGTACATCTCCAGGATAAATAACATTATCTTCAGCTTGCCATATCATCAAACCATTTCTCATCAGATTCCTGTACCCCACAACCGGTCTTCAGCAGTACCTGAATAGTTGTACTAGTGTCTCACATTTATGTACATTATTTTGTGACGCTGCTTACCCCTGCACCTCTATACTTCTGATATAAACCTTATGATAGCCATATTTATAATTCTCTTCTGAACCTGCTTTACACCCCACCTTTTAACTACAATATTAACATATTTTGGCCTACCCAGTTCATTCCATCATCTGCATTTCTTTGAATTTCTAAGCAGTAATCACATGATGTATTATATGTCTGACATATACCCACTGATGTACCTCTTCAGATGTTCAATGTTCAACATCTCCTAACGCATAAATATCTTTTATGCTGTACTAGTGGCTTCTACTTTTATATGAATGTGATGCAATTGTCAAATGTATGTGTAGTTATATTATTTAATGTCTGTTCATGTATATTACTGAATGTCTGTTTTAAAAATGTTTGTAATATGTTACAGCTTTTCTCCCCAGCCCTCTGCTGAAAAGTAGTTTTTGATTAAACTCAGTCGGACAAACCAGGTCAACTAAACAGTAAATAAATAAATATCCCAAGTAAGAAGGCGCTCAGATACCTTGATAGATTTGGGAGGATAAAAGGATATGCAGCTGCTACCCTGGTTTTCAGAGCTTTAAACTTTGTCCCGCATGCATTCTTATCAACAGGCCATACTGGAGCACCTGAGAACCAAGGTAGAAAGTGTGGCAGTAGAAGGTACGGCCAGCCATGCCAGGAGAAGAAAGTAGGGCAGTAGATGTATGACTTGTGGCAGCACAGCTAGCTGGAATTTTGTAAATAATTATTTGTATATCAAACTGATTTGTAGTGATGCTTGTGCTGAAAATGTATTATTAGTGAGGTTTGCTTGTGTTAAAATGCATCAACAGTGCATCCTGTTGCAATAAAACTAAATGTACATGTATTATTGTTACTGAATTAAATAATTAAATATATATATATATATATATATATATATATATATTTTTTTTTTTTTTTTTTTTTTTTTTTTTTTTTTTAATAGAGGAAACTGGAACAGCAGAGGTTAACCAGCTAGTTTGCTTTAAGAAAAATAAGGGAAATGTAAATGAGCTGTTAAACCATTAAAACGGAACCCCACAGTGCTGAATAGGACCAGAGATTGTGAGTCTTGAAGAAGCCTTTGTTGATTAGCTCAGTAAAAAGAAGAGAATCCCCAAGCAATGCCATAAGCATTTACATGTGTATTGTTAACAGTCTTTGTTAAATTTCTGTCTCCCCTTCAAAGGGGATACTGTGAAAACCTTGAGTCAGATGATGTCATTCTGCAAGTCATCTAGGATATTATATTTTATAGGGAGTAATCTCTAAGCATTGAGTATTCTGTTTTTGGGAGCTGACTAGAGACAGCTCACATATTTAATTGTGCAGTGCTCCATCAAGTAAGCTATTAGGAAATAGTAATTCTCCTAGATTCAGTCAGGAATATAGTGAAAGCTTAGTTTAGGGATTTTTTTTCTTTATTTGTATTAGTCTGTCCATCAGTGTTATTTTCAGTATTTCCTGTGATTTGAACTCTGTGGTTTACTGTAAGTATGTATTTAGTATTTTCTTGTTTTTTTATTCTTTATTATTAAATATATTTAAACATTTCATTGTGGTCGGTACTTTTTAGAAAATATTTAAGCCTTGAGAGTATTTGCATGTATTTATTTGGTGATGACTCTGGTTACTCCTGAAAGCTTTGCTGTTTGGTCGGTATTACCATTTGTATTAATATTAACTTCACTCAGCATAATTGATACCCTTTTAAGAACCTTATAGTAACTGACTGGTGGCAATGAATTATAGTGTGGGCAAAGGAGGTAGTGACTAATCTGTGCCAACATTTGCCAGATGTTTGTGTGTGTGCCAGCTTCTTGGGTCAGGGACACAAAGCACTGGTTTCACAGTGTCAATCGGGAGCCTTACTTGGGACCTGGGGAGAGACAGAGACACGCAGACCTTGGGCTGAGTGTGTGTGCCCTGTGTACTCTTAAGGGAAATTGAGCTTGATGCAGACAGGTCATCATCTGAAAATACTGAGTGTATCCATTTGTATTCCAAGTGCATGTCCCTCTCCACAGTCAGTGGTAAGGATTCAGGCTGCTTGATTCTTGACCCAGAGAGAGGTCGTCCCAGATGGAATTGAGAATAAAGACCCAAAACGAGTTGCTGGACTTCTCTCTCTCTCTCTCTCTCTCTTATCAAGCAGCCAAGCTCTCTGAGAAATGTGGCTGTGATGATGTGGATACATCTTGTAGAGCAGTATCAAAGGAGCTGGTTATTAGAAGACATGACTGGTTGAAGCCCCCCACCCCCCAGTGTACACAATGTGAAATCTGACCTCCTTTAAGTATGGATCATTTCTTCTGACCTCCTGCTCAAGAAGTGTACAAAAAATCTGGAGGAAAAGGGTAGGACTTACCAAACTGTTAGGCAAATTTTTTAGGCGTGTATGTTTAGGTGTAGCAGGATTTTCCTAGCCAAGATCTGACCTTATACCACTAGACATGATCCCAGCTGATCTGTCAGGAGGGGTAAATACCAAAAGGAGAGTGGCAAGTAATACATAAAGTCTGTGTGCCCTAATGGCTAAGAACCAGCCATGACTCAGCCTAGCTGCCCCTTTCCTTTCCCTTTCCTAAAACTACCCTAGCCTCCTTCCCTCTCGTCTTCCGCCTTCAAAACAAGGAGAGCATGTGTCTGCCTTTATAGGAAATTGGAAAAAAGACCCTCGGAACAATTTGTTGCTAAACATAATAAAAGAACTGATGCAGTCTTCAATTCTTTGAGAGCTTCATTCAGAGGTATCCCTCCATTTCCCATTGAGTGTTCATTCCCCAGGTTCTAAAGGACATGCTGGACAGGAGCAATGGAAGAGAAAGTATCTGCACCACTATAAAGAATGGCATTAAAGGCTATTCCTAAATCTTTACCATCTTTAAAAAAAAAAACTAAATGTACCCATATTCAATATGCTCAAATTACTAGTTATCAAACAAGGAGTATTCATGGTAACCCTGAACTTTGAAGGACCCTCATCTCCATAAGCAAACGTCACAAAAAATTGCTTGAGATGTGCAGCAAGGGGAGAGCATTATCCAGTTCAGTATATTGTCATTTGGCTTGTCCACTGCACTCAGAGTAAACACCAAATGCATGGCTCCAGTAGTAACTTTTTGCAGGACAAAGGGCATTCAGATATTTCCCTGCATAGACAATTGCTTTGGGTGCTTTGAATTTTCACCCTGATCTTCTTCAGGAACCTGGGCCTGATAGCAGGAAAAATCTTCCCTAATTTCCACTCAGAAAATGATTTTCTGGGGGGCATGTCTGGGTACTATTCAGTGTAGGGCATTCTTCCTTCAGGATGAACTGAAGATATTGACAGAGTACATCACCAGCCTAACCCAAAATGAGAATACTACTAGCCAGGAACTGTCCAACTCTTTTAGGGTGTATGGCAGTACAACTTTCTCGCACCTACATATTAGGAAACTTTAGTACTACTTGAAAACAAGGTGTAATCAGCACCTCCATCAATTGGAAACTAGTATTTCCCTACTATGCTTAAATGAGCTCATGGTGGATGTGGCAATGTCGTGAATAAAAGGATGTACTCAGCCAGTTTAGCCAGTCGTAACCTTTAAAACAGACTACTCAAGTGTAGCATGGGAGGCTAATTTGAGGGTCCATCAAATCCAAGGGACATGGAAAGAGAGTGAGGGGGGAAAAACATAAACATATCATGCACTTATCGTGGCATTGAGAGCCTTTCTTCCTGCCATGCAAGTGGAGTCCTGTAAGTGCAGACGTGTGTGTGTGTGTGTGTGTGTGTGTGTGTGTGTGTGTGTGTGTGTATATATATATACATAAACGCGCACACACACTCACATTTATGTGATGTATGTGTGCGTATGCAAAATGCCTGCTTATTTAGAAACTCATGTTTAAAGAAGCAAAAACTTAAACATTTAATCTTCTCTGTTATTCTAGATATCAGTGATTTATTGGGCTTATCTTGTGGTTTAATTCAGGCTCTTAACCCTTCTAGTTTAGCTGTTTCTGGCAGGATAAATGGATACTTTATTTTCTGAAGAGGTTCAAGATTTTGAACAACAAACTTATGAGAGAGACAAATATTGTTTTTTTCTCATGTTTCTGTTCAGATTTTGAGGGACGTATGGCTTCTGCCAGTTCCTTTGAAGGATTCTCTTTCTGAAACTATTTCCAGAATGGATCAGTTGTTTTCAGTGGAAACAAAATGACATTCCAATTGAATTACTGTAATTGGAGTTTTCTTATCTTAAACCAATTCCTTTTGTTATGTCAGCATTGGAGCATGTATTTATTATAGCTTGTAACTTTTTCAACTGCCAGCCTGCTGCCCCCAAGAAAGTTTAGGCTTGTCTCCTTTAACAACAGGAGGAACACTGTCATCAGTTTCCTCTTTGTGTAACGTGATTGCTTCTGTCTCAGCTGGCTACCTACTTTTTGAAATGTGCTTATGATTCTGCTGATGTCAGTTTCAGGGCTGCTGCTACTGGAACTGTTATAAGGTTTGCTTGCAGGCAAATTAAAAACCTTCCTGAGGATGTTAAAGCTAAAATGTTGAATTATCAACATTAAACAGAGAGCTTGTTTTGGGCCACCCATTGCAGAGGTCCTCTAAAATGTGAGGAGAGAAGTAAAGTTGATTCAGATATTTTTCAGCCTTCCTTGTCCAAGTTTGTCAAGGGATGTAATGCTTTCTCTGCAACCTTTTTCAAAAAGCAAGCAAGCTAAATAAAGGACCCCCCCACACCCCCCACAGAGAAAGGATAGTCTAATAAGTCTGTGACTCTGTACAAGATTTTCCCCTTCCCACCTTGACAAACCTTTAATTCTTCCAGAAAGTCGAAACCTCTGTATCTCTCTGTCTGGCAACAAATATTTTCAGACAGATTAGTTCTGAAATTAATCCATCAAGTTTACAGATGGCAGTGGGAGTCTGTCTCCCTTTTAAAGGATTCCTTCTCATACACTAGATCAAATTCCTCTTTTCACTCCGGTCATTCAGCACTTGCTGCCTGAGGAGGTGGTATAAGTAGTCCTGCGTTCCCTTCTAAGAATGTTTCCGGTACCAATGAAAATAGAAAGAAAAACGAGTTGAATGGTAGGAGAAAGCTGAAATAAGCAAATACGAATAATGTAATGCTAAAGCAACTAAAAACTTTAATATGGTAAGCGCTTTCAGTGGTAAAAATATTCCACCTTCTTCAGACCCAGAACAACATAAAACTGATGCTTATATAGCTTGTAGTTAATTATCAATTAGTCATTCAATCAACCAATAAAAATAAAACCAGATAAAGTACAACATTTAAACAGTATGAAACCTGCTCTAAAATGTTAGTGTTAAGTACATAATACTCAATTTATAAATAACATTAAATATATATGTATAACATGTGTAAATGTTATACTAAAAAATCACATTTTAAAAAGCTACTAGGGCAAAACTGAAAATGTATAATATGTGATAATGACATAAATTTACTGTAAGAACTAAGATATTTAGCTAAATATAGACACATAAAAAATATATAGTAATATGTAAAAAATAAATAATTAATTGCATGCTGGTTAAAGACTAAAATCTGATCATAATAATACTGAATATATGACCAAAAACAAAGTCCATATTTATATATATATATATATATATATATATATATATATATATATATATAAAACTGTGTAAATGTTACTGTGTTTCAAACTTAATCAACAAAAAGTTGATACTTTATACTGCTTGTTCTTCCAATTCCCTTGCTGTCTCAGGTTCGATTGATTGTTCTGGTTGTTGTGGTTTGAATCCCTGTCCACTTGAAAAATCTGGTTGTTAGCAGTTGAACTAGAGCCATTAACATCATTCAACTGCTGCTGGTTAAGTTGTGTTTGGTTATTTCTTATTCTTTTACGTCTACGTAAAGGTTCTTCCAGATGAGCATTATGGTGAAAGGAGTTATTGGGACCATTGTTGTTAGGTACAAAATCAGGTCTAGAACCCATATAATCTTGAATACCATTCATGTGGGTGACTGGGGGGGGGGGGGCAAGGTATGCCTTGTTATGGACATAAGCCTGTACATCTCTGTCAATTTTTTTCTTTTCGGTGGCTAGCAATTTGTTAATGGTAGCATCAATACTTGAATAAATTCTGCAATAGTCATATTTATATTGTTCAAAGTTGTGATCCCCACAAATAGAATGTTCCATTATTTCAAGTTCAGTTTTAAAAGTAGCAATTTCAGTATTATAAAAATTAACCAAAGTTTTAATGAATTCAGCTGCTTGACGGTCAAATAATGCTAAAAGTTCCTTATGAAAAACAGATTCAGTAATTAAACCTGCAGGGAAGCGCCACTGTCTAAGCCCTTTGGGAATGATTTTCTTGTCTAAACATTCAGTTAGATAGGCAACTTCAAGCTGCAGTTTGCGATATTTAAAAAGTTTTTGGTCAAATGCATTAAGCAAATCAGTTATATTACTCGCATCACGACGTTGGTTGGCTCCATTTTGGTCATTCACTGTGTGAATAAAGAAGTTATTATGATCCAGAAAACCAGCCATGCTTGGGATGCTATTGACAGCATTGGAAACATTGTTACCTGCAGAACGCTCCCCTACTACATTCACTTCTTGTCTGGGAGCAATGATAACTTCCTGTGTCCCTTCCCTTATACTTCCTGAAGGTAAACAAGGCTGTACATCGTTGATACTTGGACTTGCACTTCTGTTATGAGAACAGGGTAAATTAAGTCCTTGATTTGGTGTTTCTGCCATACTGGAGGTATTGACCATTCTTGTACCTTGCTCAAACTTCTGGGAAAGTGCCTCAAGTTTCCCAAGAAGCATGTTTACCAATATGGTTAAATTCCCAACAGCATTCGCGTCGTTGGAGTTGCTGTTATGACTGTGACCCATAGTAGCATTAAGTTCCTCAGATGTTGATGGAAACAGTAGTTGCGAACCGCTTTCCCCATCTCCACTCCCACTCGTCTTGATATCCAACAAAAAACCAAGAAAACCGAAAAACTACTAAAAATCAAAAGAAAAACTAGTTGAATGGTAGGAGAAAGCTGAAATAAGCAAATACGAATAACGTAATGCTAAAGCAACTAAAAACTTTAATATGGTAAGCGCTTTCAGTGGTAAAAATATTCCACCTTCTTCAGACCCAGAACAACATAAAACTGATGCTTATATAGCTTGTAGTTAATTATCAATTAGTCATTCAATCAACCAATAAAAATAAAACCAGATAAAAGTACAATATTTAAACAGTATGAAACCTGCTCTAAAATGTTACAATGTTAAGTACATAATACTGAATTTATAAATAACATTAAATATATATGTATAACATGTGTAAATGTTATACTAAAAAATCACATTTTAAAAAGCTACTAGGGCAAAACTGAAAATGTATAATATGTGATAATGACATAAATTTACTGTAAGAACTAAGATATTTAGCTAAATATAGACACATAAAAAATATATAGTAATATGTAAAAAATAAATAATTAATTGCATGCTGGTTAAAGACTAAAATCTGATCATAGTAATACTGAATATATGACCAAAAACAAAGTCCATATTTTTATATACATATAAAACTGTGTAAATGTTACTATGTTTCAAACTTAATCAACAAAAAGGTACAGTATCAAATTCGAAATCTGTTATGCTGTTAGTAAAGGTGATGTTAACAATGCTCTTGCTCGGCATATTTTACAATTTCCAACACGAGTTTTTATTTTTGGTTGTACATCAAACACTTTTAGACCTGAGAGGGGGGCCTTGGCAACTTTTATTAGAACAAAATTAGTTGTATTGACAAATCAAAACGGCTGCATACATTTTCCCTGGTTTAAATGAATTTGTGTCTATTAAAAGCATGTTAAAATTAAAAGCTTTAAATAACCTATTAATTTTGCATAAAAGATTTCAAATTTGATACTGTACCTTTTTGTTTAAGTTTGAAACATAGTAACATTTACACAGTTTTATATATATAAAAATATGGACTTTGTTTTTGGTCATATATTCAGTATTATTATGATCAGATTTTAGTCTTTAACCAGCATGCAATTAATTATTTTTTACATATTGCTATATATTTTTTTATGTGTCTATATTTAGCTAAATATCTTAGTTCTTACAGTAAATTTGTCATCACATATTATACATTTTCAGTTTTGCCCTAGTAGCTTTTTAAAATGTGATTTTTTTTTAGTATAACATTTACACATGTTATACATATATATTTAATGTTATTTATAAATTGAGTATTATGTACTTAACATTGTAACATTTTAGAGCAGGTTTCATACTGTTTAAATATTGTACTTGTATCTGGTTTTATTTTTATTGGTTGATTGAATGACTGATAATCAACTACAAGCTATATAAGCATCAGTTTTATGTTGTTCTGGGTCTGAAGAAGGTGGAATATTTTTACCACTGAAAGCGTTTACCATATTAAAGTTTTTAGTTGCTTTAGCATTACGTTATTCGTATTTGCTTATTTCAGCTTTCTCCTACCATTCAACTCATTTTTCTTTTGATTTTTAGTAGTTTTTCGGTTTTCTTGACCAATGAAAATAGATTCTTAGAGATGAGTTCTGGATCTTTTTTTTCTAAACCAGTTTCTTATGATGCCTAAGTTCAAAAATGTCATCCCTTCCTAATTTAAGTATGCATTACCCTTGGTCTATCCACTGGTCCAAGTGCATTTACAAAGTGTATAGCTCCATTGATGGCCTTCTGCAGACTTCAAGGTATTCACATTTTCCTTATTTAGATGACTTGCTTATCTTTGCAGAATCTTTTTCAAGATATCAGGAATCTCTTTTGGGTGAGGGATCTCCTACACAGACTGGGGTTTCAGCAGAACATAAGTATTGTTTAACTCCTTTTCACAGAATTGTTTTCCTGTGGTATCTCTTTGGTACCTCAGTTCAAAGAGGTTTTCTTTCGATGGGAAAATTAGATCTATATTTACATCTGTTCCTGATTTTTTTCCACTCGGACTTCTGTCTCACCCAAGGAGTTGCTCAGGATTTTGGATCTCATGGCATCTATGATTCTCATGATTCCCCTGGCAAGGCTTCACATCAGAAAAATTTATGGTACCTCAAATCTATATGGTCCCAACACCAATATCCCCTAATACTCCAGATTCCAGTTTTGCAGGTTGTGAAAAGGGAATTTCTTTGGTGTAGAGAGTAAATGTACCATAATGTAGGTATCCAATATTCTGTTCCATCTTCAGTGCAGTCTGTTACAAGAGATGTCTCAGACTTAGCTTGGGGAGCAGTATCAATGGGGATAAAAGTGGTAGGGTCTTTGGTACAAAAAAGACGGACCAAAGCACACAAATGTAAAAGAGATGCTGGCACCTATCAATACTGAGAGCAGTCTTGTCATCTGTGGTCTCCTGGACTATTACAGGTGTTTACAGATAACACCACAGTGATGTGATATATAAACCACTGGGGGAACCAGATTTTTACCCTTAGTGTAGAACAGTTATGGTAGCTTGTTATACAGCTTTTCAGCACAGTATCACTCTACAGGCATCTTGCATTCTGTTAGAGCAAACTTGTGTATCGGATAAGCTGATCAGGACCAGTACAGATCCTCAGGAATGGAAATTGAATTTAGGGGGTCCTCCAGGAATTGATCCAGCTGTGGAGAGCACATTAAATAGATCTTTTGCCTCCACTCACAACAATCAGTTGACAAAACTGTGCTCCAGGACTCCTTGCAAGAAACCCTGGAAAACAGATGCTTTTTTTTTTTTTTTTTCTTGGACAAGAAAGTTCCTATATGCCTTTCTGCTAATATCCATTCAGAAGGACTCTCCAAAGGTCATTGTGGTGACTCCCTTCTGACCCAGGCAACAGTGGTTCTCTCTCCTATCAAAAATTACCAATGGCAATTACCACAAGATTCCTCACAGACTATCGATACTCACACAGGACTGGGGTGTTTGATACCTCCCAACCCCAAATAAGTGCAGCTAACTGGCCGGATGATAGAATGTTGCTACCCTTTAGGCTCCCACTTTCCGAGGGCATGCAACAGAAATTAGAGGCAAATGGGAAATATTTTCTAGTTGGTGCCAAGAGAAGTAGCAGCACACATTCTCGACTAGCGTCTTTCTGATTCTTCATTATTTGTGAGAGTTATTATTCTCTGGCCTTTCATGCTCCTCTATCAAGGTTCATTTGTCAACTATTTCAGCATGTCTGCCTCTGGTTTCCCCTCTTGTTACTGATTTTTCTGACCTCTACAAGAAAAGTAATCTGAGTTGCAAACTCTTAAGGTGGGTCAAACTCATTTTCTACAAAGGATAGGGTTTCCTGAAGAACTAATCCTCCTCTTAAGCCTAAAGTGGCGTCCAACTTTAATTTGAGCCAATCTCTCCACATCCATGTCTTCCTTCCAGAATCTAAAACTGAAGAAGAAAGGATACTCCGTACCTTTGATGTCTACAGACAACTCTGGTACTATCTTCACAGAATAAAACCTTTTAGGAAAAGTTCATTTCCTGTGAAGGTAAAAAGAAAGGGCAACCTGTGTCAATACAGACTACTTTCAAGTGGTTGTCTCGTGCTATTACCTTTTGTAATACCCACCATATCAAGGCAATGCCAGCCAGGGTCAAGGCTCATTCTACCAGGGCCTTGGCTTCTTCAGTGGCTTTTTGGAAAAGGTTGGTTTCTAGAAGCAGCAACTCCATCCTCTTTGCATATGTTTTCAGAGCACTACAAACCAGATTAATTTCTAAGTGTGTAACAGGCTTTGCTGAAACCATTCTCCAGGGGCTCCTAGACCCTTCTCCCAGTCCGTCTAAGCTATGGTAATCTACCCATATAGCCAAAGCTGTTATAGTAGTGAAGTGATCATTATGTAGAATACAGCACGGATGTGCAACTTAACTTACTGGAGCAGTAGATGTTTTAATTATCAGCTGCAGTAGCAAGTCCCACCTTCCATCCCCTTGTTTTGGTATGTTTTTGTTGCCAGATGAGAGTTTCTAACCTTGTTCTCCTAATCTTGACCTTTTCAGGGCTGTAGCCTCCATCTGTCATTTGGAATAAAAGTTCAGAAGGGCTTGACACCCAAACTACTCATCTTCCTCAGCTCGAGCTGTATACAATTTTGGGAGTGTGGAAGGTGCTCTTGAAGCTTTGGAAGCTTGGCCAGCTGTTGGTGTTATCTTATGCAGGATAAAACCCATATCACTAAGGCAACTGCATCAGTGATCATTTGGGCATCTACTGTTACGGTAAGTTTACTTTCACAACTATACTTTTCCCTTATCACTCCACAAGGTCAGATGCTCTTGGACATTCTAGTCCATTATTTGCTACCAGGTTTATTTTACACTTTCCCCACTTACACTGGTAACAAGTTTTTTTGTTTGTTTTTTTTTCAGAAAGCTAAGTTGTGCAAGGTCAGATGCATTCTCATAGCCCTTTTTTGGCTGTGATAGGTGTGGTTTTCTGTTCTTTGGCCTCAACTGGTATGCTTCAACCTCTCTGCCTCGACCAAGTCTGCTCACTCACCTGTCTAGAAAGCTTCATAACACTTTCATTACTTGTAGCTAGCTCTATGGTCACTTCAATTCTATGAGTGATCAGGGACCAAGCGTACTATCCCAAGTATTTATCCCAAGTTCTTACAGCATCCAGGATGCAATTTTTAAGGAAAGTTCACAAGAGCAGATGGGTTAAGGCAAGTGAGCCATAGAACAAGGTATTTGACCCTTTTACAGAGTGTATTCCAGTGGTTCTTCGTTCCCTATTTGATGTTTTTAACAAATGTTTCAGTGTTTCTGCAGTATAGGTCCATTTAGCAGCCATTTCTGATTTTCTTAATGAGTTTAACTTTTCATCTTAGCAGTGCAGTGAGTTTGCAAATGCCTAGACCTCCCCTAAAATATCCTCTCTCTCCCTGGGACCTTAATTGTATCTGCAAAAGCTGACACTCTTGCCATTTGAGCCAGCTGGAACAGACTATTTAAAATGCTTTTTGTGTCAGACATTTTTCTTTGTTCATGTCACATCAGCCAGAGAGATTTCAGATTTGCGCACTCATTCCTGACTACTGCCGTACCTCGTTTTCCATAAATATAGTGTGGCACTGTATACAGACACCACTTTAATGCCTGAAGTGGACTTAGACTGAATTCTTAAGCACGTTTAACTTGCCTGTGTTTTTACCACAATATGCTTAAATGGCCATAGCTCCAGTTTTATTTGCACAGAACGCTGGGTCAAGGATTACCAGCTTGTGTGTCCTATGCCAGTAACAAATTGGGTAGAAAAATTTTTAATGTCTTCCTGTCCATGTGGCTGTCAGAATATATTGTATTTTGTTGCATTTCAAGGACCTTGTTATTTCCTGGCAAGGGTAATGCTCATTCCACTAGGTCTGTGGCTACTTCAGTAGCCTTCTTTAAAAACATGTCAGTTGATAGCATATGTTTTGCCTGTAACAGGGGCTTCGTTGCTCACTTTCACAGGATTGTACAAGCTGGATGTGGTTTTGTATCCTCGGGCTTCCGTTGGTGTCTCCATGCTTTGAAGTATCCTGTCTTAATTGCACGCAAGTTTTACACATGAGGACTCTGTCCTGGCTATTGAAGTGTGCGCTTTGGGTTATGAGACATACAGATATGTGCTGACTGTAATGATCCATGTCCATACACTTCAACATTCCTGTCCTCCTCCCTCTCCAGGTTATGTTGCCCCTCTCAACATTGGTCAGGTTAACTTTCTGGAGGCCTTGTTTTCAAGGGGATTTTTTTCCCTACTTTGCTTATTATCCTAATGTTATACTTCTCTTTGCTTATCCTATCTTTAAAGCTAGCAAACTAAATATGGAGAAGACCGGGTTCAAGACCATTATAGGTTGTTAGGGAAGGAGTTTTGACTATGGCAAATCCCTATGGTGGTGCTGAGTCGGTCCTGGCAGCAGCAACCAGTCTTGACTGTTAAAGTTTATAAACATGGATCATGGACGTCTGTCATTATAAGTACATAGCTGTCCTATATTGTAATACTGCCTCACTGTAACTTAATTGTCAAGTAATACGTGAAACACAATGTGCTGCACTCTAAAGTATTTTTTCAAGTATAGTAATAGGGAAAGCCATCCTATAATCACAGTAAATCTTTGGCAATGTCTGTGTATAATGGTAGGATTTACTCCTCCTTGGTTACAGAATTTGGTCCCTTGAGACCAAATGTTGCTGGTCCAGAATTAATCTTGCCATAGCCCACACCCCCTGTGATTGCTTCTTAAATGTTAAGACTGTGTGGGTCTGTTTTTTATTTATACTGTATTGTAATTGCATAATATCTATAATAAAAGGCCACAATGATCCAGTGTTCCCTTAAGTCTACTTTCGTGTTGTGGAAAAATAATGGAGAAGGTACTATTGGATAAGTTATTTTCAGAACTGGATAGGTTGGGACTTGAAACCATATATCAGCATGCATATGTTGAAAACAGATCTATTACCACCTGTAACATGATGTTCTGTAACAGTATAACAGCAGCTATGAATGAAAAATTGTGGTGTGATGTAATTTATATATATTTAACTTCAACATTTGACAGGGTCGTACACAAAACACTGATCAATAAATGAATGTAGCTAGGTATTGATGTACTCTTGATAAGATGGATAGCTGCATGGCTTACAAATAGGACATGGCAAGTATCATACAGCAGCAACTGGACAGATGAAATCCTTGGTTACAGTCAGGGTGTTCCCACAGGGCTCTGTCCTAGGCCCTTACTTGTTTGGATTGTATCTTTCAGACGTAACTTTTTTCATCTAAGGTGTTCTACTGTCTATATGCAGAGGACCTGAAGTTGGGTAAACTTATTACATGTGTTACAGATAAGGCACGTGTGCAAAATAACTTGACTAAATTGACCATTTGGGCACAGGAGAATAATATGTTGATAACAACTTCAAAAGCTAACCATATGAGATTTGTGAGACATAAATTGAAAGGTGAATATTTAATACAGCACACATTGGTTGAAACTGTAGACTCATTTAAGGACCTGGGTATATAGGTAGATTCAGTTATGAGTTTTCTAATCTTAACCAATTGGTTAATGATAGTTATAGAATTATAGGTTGTATACAAAGATTTATCAAGTCTAGGAAAGTCATTGTTTGTTAGTTACATTAGACCCAAACTTGAGTATGGAATAACAATATGGAAACCCTATAAGAAAACAAGCATGAGTAAACTGGAAAGAGTACAGCAGAAATTATACTAAGGGCATCCATGGATGTGAAAATTTAAGTAGTTATGAAAGACTAAAATATGTGAACTTGTACGGTCTCTCTTAAAGATATTTAAGGAAGATCTTATTCAAGTATATAGGGCATTTAGAGACGACTACCTCGGAATGTTTGGGGTTATCAAAAAGTACTAGAGAATCATCAGACAACCTATGTAGAAGATTCTGTAGGAATGAGAAGTGTACTAATTGGTTCTCTGACAGAGTAGCTGATGCATGGAACAAACTACCAAATTACATTAAAGCAAGTACTATTTTAAATTTTTTTAAGAACAGCCTGGTCACTTATTATGGTAACAAGTGTTATGGTATATTGGCGAGCTAGAAGGGGCTTTTAATGCCCATGCTTGAAATATTTGTATGTATGTATATGTATTTAACCTGCTGAGTTTGTAATTTACTTGACTGATGCATCGACTAGGATTCATTTGATCAATTGACGGTTTATCTGTACGTGATGATTTTTATTTATTTGCTTGCTTACTTGCTTAGAAAATACTAAAATTTGAGAAACAATTGAACTAATAAGTGGTTTTCAGATTACATGTGTAGTCTGTTTCAGTTTTGTCAAATGATGGAATTTGTTGAAGTTTTAGGGCACAGAAAAGACTGTGAAGTAGAAATATGTAAGTTTTGTTATGTAGGTTTTATTGGGGGGGGGGGGTTAACATATCTGGGAAGTGCTAGAAAATAATTTATAAGCGGTTAGTTGGATTTTGTTGGTTTTAGTTTATGGTCCTGCAAAACAAAAATGTTCTAATTTGCAAGTAATAAAGTTGGAATACTGTGCTGTCAGTTCAGAAAGGCAGTGACCAACTAGGTGGGTATGAACCGAAGCTAAATAGAGAATATGGGGAGGAAGTTTGGGTGATGTATACACATGTGTATTTAGACCAGGTAATAGAACGTACAAGATTTGGAAAGTATGTTGCCTGAAATTAAATACCAGAAAGTTACATTTGTATGATTAACAGAAAGACTGCCAATAACAATGAATTTTCTTTACACAGAAAATGCAGAGACGACAGCAGTCCCAGAATATATAGGTATGGATTGAGTTTTTTTCTTCTCAACTATTTAATCACTGATTATACTTTAGAAAATTGTTTATTTAAAATATGTATGTCAGATACTGCTCAATCTGAATTATTCACTTGCTAATGCTTGTACAACAATCCCTTACTGCTGTTTATGAAGATCTCCTTGCTTTGTTTTCATGCATAGTACAAGAAAGACAGAGCTTGTAGCTAGCTGAGTCTGCAGCCTAGGAAAACTCTGGAATGGAGCTTGTCCAATGCAAAGTTGATAGGGGAAAGAAAATCTCCTTCAGAGAGTTGTGGACCAAAAAAAGAGTCTTCCAAAATGTAGCAAAGATCTGAAGCTAGCTCCCTTGCTTACAAGTAAAGACATTATTATGAGCATATTCATCTTGTATTTATGCAGCTGCAGTGTCAGCTGACCACACCTGTTTAAATGAATGCTGGTACTGCACTCTTACCCAGTCCGCAATTTGGCTGCATTGCTGATCATATCACCTAACAACTTATGCCTGAGGTAACCACCCCCTTTACCCTGCTGTAGCTAAGGTCCTGAAGAAAGCAGTGGCATAACCTGTTTTTATTGAGCAGGATAACTTAAATTATGGCTAACATGTTTTCTTTCTGCCACTTTCAGTTTATTTGGAAATTATTTGTAAAAGATGCGTAAGGTTTTTTTGTATTCAATAATAACTGTACTTGGGCTTCGTTGTGAGCGGCACTTTTGATGCGTGTAACAGCTTGGACTATGAAATAGCAAGTGCTTTATTTGCTGATTTATCTTGGAATATTTTTGTCAGTCGCCATGCTACTTGTCAAAACAGAATTACTTTATTACAAGCTTAATGAATCAGTTTTAGTGGTTTATTTAATAGGAATAATTTGAGAAAGTAGGCAAGAGCTTGGCATTGGGTAACTTGTGCAGATGGCTTTAATGGCGAATTTTAAAAATGTCTACCTTGCATAAAATTTGCCATGGTGCCATTAGAACTAGCAACTCTGGTCTGCTTAACACCAGTGTAAAAGTAACCAGACTTCAACGACTTCTCCTTGCACTTAGTACTCTGCACTTTTCTTTCACTCATCAAATCTATTTTGCCAATTTTCATGCTAACACAGTCCAACATTGTTCCAGGTTTCTGTCTTTCGTTTGGCATTCTTGATGTACATATTTTTTCTTATAATTTTGATGGCTTTGTCATTTCTATATCACGCAAACCTGGACTGCTTTGGTGGCTTCTGGTTTCAGTTTATTTTTTGTAAATGAATTCACTTTGCTGTTGAACTTTTCATCTCCAGGCTGCATTTTTTTAGGTTACTCTGCATTACCTGAGATGTATATTTCTGCAGTGCTTTGACTTGGTGATGTATATTTAGTTGTTGTTGTAGGCTTGGTATTTGTATTTTCCAGCTGTGTTTGTCTGTCTGAATTAATGATCGGAAAAATCTGTAGGATTTAAAAAATTAATTATTGTAGCCATAAAACTTTGCCATAGGAAGAGCATTTGAAATGTGTCACTTGTTTGGTTGCTTCTCGTGTACAAGCAGAGACAGTATTTGCAAAAATTTTGACAAACATTTGTTAATTGATTGCAGGCATAAACTGATACTTAAACACTTACTACCTAGACAGGGTTGTGGAACCATCCCCGTTCCTATGGTCTGCTTTCTCCAGGCAAGTTTCCCAGGGCTAAAATCAAGGATAACTATTTTAAAATACATGATTTCTGAGTCGAGAGATTTTTTCCTTTCTCCCTCCCACCCAAAGTTTCACTCAATGAGGATAAGGAATCTTCATTGGAAAAAGGTGCATTTAAACTGGTAATGGAGGTAATTAAAGATTCTCTTGCCAAACTGGCTGGAGTTAGCTCCTCCAGAAGAGATGTATTTTTTCCCCCTTTGTGAACTGGCCCCCCTCCAGGCAGTTTTTTCTGTAGGCCCCCTTCTGTCAGGTTCTTACATTCATTTCCTGCACCAGATCTGTCTTCTTGGACATAGATTGAGAAGTTGTTGAATGTCATGCTGTGATTTGGGTCTCATCCCATCCCCATCTTCTTTTGGCCCAGAAAGAGGTAATGTCACTCCTCATAGATTCCAGTCTCCTCATCAACCCTTCTTCTAGCACTGATGGCTTTGAGGGTGCCTAGCACTGACACAGCTTACTTCCTTTTGATGCCACCTTTGACACTATAGGGCTTTGGTATCAGTGGTTTTGGCACTGATGTTCTCAAAGGAATCAAGGACTTGGGTCTCACCTTTTTGTTGACGGTTTAGTTAGGTCCCATCTTTTTGTTGACAGTTTATAGAGGTCTGAGATTTTAGCTTTCATGCCCTTGTACCCAAAAGTGTCATCATTGGAATTTGGCACACACATTATCACTTGGTGTTGGATCTTGTTGCCTTCACTTCATCTGCTCCACTGTTAGAGCTCAGTGCCAGGTTCTTTGTATTGGAGGCCTCAGTTTTGATGCAGGTATTGAGAATGGTCACATGCTCAAAATCTCAGTTCCTTCTGCAAATGGCACCCTTCAGTGCCTGCTTCTCTGTTGGTCTTGGCAGAAACTGTTTCCAGCATGTATCTGAACTTACTCTCACACCACAAGTTCCAGGCCAGATTAATTATTTGTTCTACATTGTGGTGCTTCATGTATCTGAACTTCTTACCACTTCACAAAAGTTTGACAGAATGTCTGTAGGGTTTCAACAGAATTGAGCTATGCCTTTTCCTTCCCTGCTAGTTTCTTACTGAGGGGTATGTCATGAGGTTGTGCAAGAAGCACCACATAACTCCCCAGGGGAGCTTCCAGAACCAGACACTGATTAAAATGACAAGGCTGATACGCCAGGTCTCCTTTCCCAACAATCCCAGGTCTGGGAAAATCTTACAGATGGTGTAGAAATGGGGGGGAATTGACCAGTTTATTTCTCCCTCATCTTCTGATATAGCTCTGCATGAGTAGTTTGGGGCAGTCTCCTTGCCTTTCTGGCTTGATACGTCTTGTGGATTACATTTTAAGTCCTGTCATACAAGAATAGTGGAAGGAGACCAGTGTTGTGAAGCTGGGCGAGACCTCCAACCCCCTAAGGACTGGAACTGTTGGGTGCATTCTTTGGTGAACTTCATAGTTGGGACATTTAAGAAGGAACTGAGCCCTGCAGTCCATCCTCCAGAGAAAGAGTGGAGGACTATGGTCCATTTCATGAAGTGGGTCTTTGCATGGAAGGTGTTTAGCTTTCGGGAGCGCATGTTGAGGTTCCAGTGTACCATTCTTGAGGAGATGCCCCATTTGTTGGAAAAGGTGTCAAACACAGCTCAAAAAGAAAGAGGCTATCTGTCTAGGCATGCATACACTGTCCACCATGGGTAACCTCACCATGTGCATTGCACATAATGTGGTGGATAATGCATTGAGAGCAGCAGGTTTGTGACCATATGCTGTCAAACGTGGATTCACCTTCATTTGGGTTGATTTTCTTTAATGTCACATTCAGTGGTATCATCTTGTTCAAGAACTGGTTAAAGTAAAGCTTGGATGAAGGTGAAGCAGAGAGAAGAGCTTACTGCTATTGGTATCACCCTCCTACTGGGACGCAAGGAGATCTATCTAAGATGTTTTTTTTATGTACAGATGAACAAAAGAATCAACAGCCAGAAAAGTGGTTTTCATGGCTATCGGCCTCTCATTAGCAGTTCTCATCATAATCAGGGGTTCCAAAGACCAGAGTCTGAGACATAAAGCCTTTCTTTACTTCCACCTATGGCATTGGCTGTCATCACATGCAGTAAGTTGATGCTAGACACTATAGCGAGAGGCCTTGTAATTCCCTTCATATCTCAACTCCTGCCACACTTACTTCCCCTTCCTGACAGCCCACCCAGTCAGAAGGCGGCTGTACTTAATGAGGTCTCTTAATCTCATCAAGCGAGTCTTCCATGAGGTCCCAGTCCCATCAGATGAAAGAGGACTGTATTTTACTCCAGATTCTCTCTTCGTACCAAAATGACCAAGGCTGTCAGGCCCATTCTAGGTTTGAGTGACCTCGACTAGTTTGTACCAAAGCAAGAGTTCCAGATAGCCATGGTGTAGTCACTTTTTTTCTTGATTGACAAGAATGATGAAGTGCTGTTTGTATCTCCAAGACCCATATCTGTTCATGAAAATCACTAAGGAGTCGAGGAGGTTCCTCCACTTTCATATAGGAGCTAGCCATTATGAGCTTCACATTTTTCCCTTTATGTTATCTGTGCACCCAAGCTATTTACAAATTGCATGGCTGCAATTGCGCCAGACCTGGGGCTGCAAAGGTTCAGTGCCTTCCTGTACTTAAAACAGCTGATTCCTGGTCACTTCATCCAGAGAGAAACTCAAATCCACCAGTGATTCTGTTCTGCCAGTGTCCCAGTCTTTGGAGACCATAGTAAACTTTGCCAAGTATTATACACAGTCCATGCAGATGATCTTGTTTATTGGTTGTTCACTAGGCACCCTCATTTCCAAAGCCATAAATTTCCTAGAAGGATTTTTTATGTTATTCACGTTATATAAAATTTTGCATCCCAGAACAATGTCAGTGTTCACGTGCCTTAAGGCTTTGAGGCTCGTGAAATCCACAGTCTTACATCATTATCCCATTAGAGTCCTCCACTGAACCATGCAAACTCTGTGGAGTCAGTGAGTGGACCTGGTGTCAGATCATATCAGAATTTCCTTTGCTTGTCAGAGGCAGCTGGTATGGTGGCTTCTTGACTCCCAACGTTTGCCTGTGCAACCCCTTCCAAATTCCCAACCCCCTGGCAACTGTCACCATGGATTCCTCATTAATAGTTTGTGGGCACATTTTCAAGAGTGGCTGATCCAAGGTGCATGGTCACAGAGCAAGGCCAGTCATAAGAACTGTGGAAATGAGGGCATGTCTTTCAGGATTTGATTCCTTGAGAGATGTTTGACATCCAGTGCAATGCAAAAGTATCTGCCCCCTTCCTGATTTCTTATTTCTTTGCCTGTTTGTCACACACAGATGTTTCCAGATCATTAAACAAATTTAAATATTAGACAAAGATAACCCAAGTAAACGCAAAATGCAATTTTTAAGTGATGATTTTATTTATTAAGGAAAACAACTATCCAAACCTACATGGTCCTATGTGAAAAAGTAATTGCCCTCTTGTTAAATCATGAAGTAACTGGTTAATCACATTTTTGGGAAAGCTGAGTTCAGTTTCACTAGCCATACCCAGGCCTGATTACTGCCAGACTTGTTGAATCAAGAGATCGCTTAAGTAGAACCTGTCAGACAAAGTGTAGTAGGCCAAAAGATCCCTAAAAGGAAGACATCATGCCGCAATCTAAAGAAATTCTGGAACAGATGAGAAACAAAGTAATTGACATCTGTCAGTCTGGAAAAGGTTACAAAGCCATGTCTAAAGCTTTGGGATGCCAGCGAACCACAGTGAGAGCCATTATCCACAAATAGAGAAAACATGGAACAGTGGTGAACCTTCCCAAGAGTGGCTGGCCTATAAAAATTACCCCAAGAGCACAGCGATGACTCATCTAAGAGGTCACAAAAGAACCCAGAGCAACATCTAGAGAACTGTAGGCCTTACTTGCCTCAGTTAAGGTCAATGTTCATGACTCAACCATAAGAAAGAGACTGGGCAAAAATGGCATACATGGCAGAGTTCCAAGGCAAAAACCACTGCTGACCAAAAAGGACATAAAGGCTCATCTCACTTTTGTCAAAAAACATCTTGATGATCCCTAAGACTTTTGGGAAAATATTCTGTGGACTGACTAAACAAAAGTTGAACTTTTTGGGAGGTTTGCGTCCCGTTACATCTGGAGTAAAAGTAACATAGGATTTTAGAAAAAGAGCATCATTCCAACAGTCAGTCATGGTGGTGGTAGTGTGATGGTCTGGCTTTGCTGCTTTTGGACCTGGATGACTTGCTGTGGTTGATGGAACTGTGAATTCTGCTCGCTACCAAAAAAATTTTGAAGGAGAATATCTGGCCATCAGTTTGAGACCTCAAGCTGAAGCGCACTTGGGTTCTGCAGCAGGACAATGATCCAAAACACACTGGCAAGTCCACCTCTGAATGGCTTAAAAAAAAAAAATTAAGGTTTCGGAGTGGCCTAATCAAAGTCCAGACTTGAATCCAATTGAGATGCTGTGGCATGACCTGAAAAAGGCAGTTCATGCTCGGAAAGCCTCCAATATGGTGTATTAAAACAATTCTGCAAAGAAGAGTGGACCAAAATTCCTCAACAGCGATTTGAAAGACTCATTGCTAGTTATCGCACATGCTTGATTGCAGTTGCTAAGGGTGGCACAACCCGTTATTAGGTTTAGGGTGCAATTACTTTTTCACATAGGGCCATGTAGGTTTGGATAGTTTTTTTTTCTTATTAAATAAAATCATCACTTAACTGCATTTTGTGTTTACTTGGGTTATCATTTGTTAATCTGAAACATTTAAGTGTGACAAACATGCAAAGAAATAAGAAATCAGGAAGGGACCAAATACTTTTCCATTGCACTATACATTGTGACAACACAGTGGTAGTATGGTATATCTACAGCCAAGAAGCCGTGAGGATGTGAGAATTGGCAGTGTCCTCGGATTGTGTTTTAGCTGCTTTTGCCATCCCTGAAGAAGCCAGGTACTTAGAAAGCAGTCTTAGCCAAATGTCTGCTGATGTTGCTTGAGTGGTTCCTCAACTAGCAGCAGTGAAAATTCTTTTCTGTTGATGGGGGGAGCCTTACTGTGACTTTTTTTTTTTTTCAACCAGTGCTAAGTGCAGCAACTTCTTTTTTTAATTCTTCTTCTGGGACAGTGGTCCAGAGACTCTGTAGTCCAGGAGTGTCCTCTGGGTGTACTGCATGCCTTTCCTTTCATTCCAACGTTTTTACAGAACACCAAGGCAAGCAAGCCCAAGGTCATACTCATAGCCTCATATTGACCTTAAGTTTGGTGCCCTGTGTTCTCGCCTCATTCTGAAGAAACTTGTTAGGCTGAGGTCATACTGTAATTCATCCATCCAGGAAAACCTAACCCAGAGTGCCATGCCCCAGGTTAACTACTTGATTTCCTAGATGTTCTTCGTGTTTCACTGTTGCAGTCATTACATTTGGGGTAATCTGCTAGGAGGTTGCCCTCAGTCGGCCTGTTTAACAAAGTCTTGGGTCCTGCGTCTGTTGCTGTCCCTTCTATGATGTCAGGTTGTCAGGGGTATAAAACATGCAGCCGACGCCATTACATCACTCTTTCTTGCTGCGCAGTGCCCGAAGCAGAAGCAATTCGCAAGTGCCGGTCAGCCAACTCCTGAAATTTTCGTTTTCGAGTTTCAGAACTGAAGTCTTCAACTAAAAAGCCAAGTACTCCGTTGGGGAAACTTTTTCGTGCTCCTTTCCGATGTCAGTAAACGCTAATAATTGCATTACTTGGGAAACAAATACCTCATAAAGATTTTCATTTGTACTGTATTCCTTGCCTAGGCCCTGAACACAACATACCTTGCTGTCGGTTTTGTGCTAAATTTAATCAATGCACTATCAAACTTCGGTACATTTTTGCTGCTAAATATTTTAGCTCACGCTTTAATTATCCAGAAATGTCATCGGTTAGCTGTCCGACTACCAGAATACCTAAAAAACGCAAAAAAAAAAAGACAGAGACAGTCTATTGAGGTCCAAAACAGATGACGACGCTTCTCCTAAGCCAGTTGCCAGTTTGTCGGTACTCAGTGAGGCGCTTTTGCAGCCCCCCGATACCCGCTACTTCTGATTCGCAGGCCTCTACTAAGACCCATTCAGAGTCCGGTATCCCGTGAGATGATTCGATTATGGAACCTGCGGATGTCTCTACCTTAGATGGGTCCGGAGCCACTGTACAGGCACCGGGTTCTTAGGGTGTTTTCAGGCCTACAGATTTGTATATTAGACTGACGCCATCTTCAAAACTAAGGCCAAAATCTAAACCTTTGCCTAAAAAACCGATGGCTGGGCCACATGTGCAGGCCCCTATGCCTAAAAAACAAATTATCAAAATGGCTGAAGATTTAATTACTCTGATCAGGGGTAGCCAACCCCCCCCCCCCCCCTCTAAGAGGCCTAGGCAAGACATTGATTATGAATCTTCTGAACAGGATTCTATTTCTTCTGACTCTTCTAATGAACAGGAATTGTCTACACCTACTTATGAGGACTCTGATGCAGAAGAGTCCATTCCTTCTGCTTCTCCCCAAGGATTTTTCTTTTGGGGAAACTTTACATACCTTAAGGGAACATTTCCACTGGAAAAGTCAGGATTTTGCTGAATCTAAAAAGAGACTTCGGGATTTTCTTCTTCTTCCTCAGCATAGTCCTTTGGCTATACCTCCTGCTCTGGACATTGTTGATTATGTTTTTTCAGAATCTAGTATGGCTCCTGATTCTCTGTCTCCAGCTCCTTGTAAGCCAGACAGATACTACAGAGTTCCTGACTCCCACAAATTCCTTTTCAAAAATCCTGTTGCAGATCCTGAAACCATTTCTCAGGGTTCCAAGGGCATTAAGGCTTCTACTGCTAAAAATCCTACCCCTTCTGATAGAGATTCCAGGGCGCTGGATGGATGGGGTAAGAAGGTTTACACTTCTGCAACCTTGGCTATCAGGGCTTTAAACTGTCAATTTCATATGCTTAAATATCAACAGCATATCATGGGACTGCTTAAACAGAAAATTATGTTAATTACTGACTGTGTGGAAAATAAAGATTTACAGGATCTATTGCATTCAGCTGAACAAGTTAAAAACATACTTTGCAATGTGGTTTTGATTCTTTGGAGGCCTCTTTGCAGGGCTGCTGTAACTGGGTCTGTGCTAAGAAGGCATGCTTGGCTCAAAGAGCAAACTTTGCCTGATCATGTTAAAGCAAAATTGTTGGATGCTTCTTTACAACAGGACCGTCTCTTTGGTATTAAGGCTGAATACGTTTTAAAAAAGATGGAAGATAAAGCTAAATCTATGCAAACTGTGAAAGATTTCTTACAAGTGCAACCTCCAAGATTTAGTAGGCACTGGCCTACTAAGAACTGGTCCTTTCCAGTTCCTTTGAGAGCCACTCGAAGTCAAACCCAGACATTCCGAAGGCTCCAGGTTTCAGTCACAAGGGACTTTTAGAATGAAACAATGGGGTGCCTCCTCCTCCAAATCTGGAAACAACAAGACACCTCCCTATGGTAAGCAGTCTCAATGACTTCCCTTTACGCTTACTAAGCACTTACCTTTTAGCTGCCCCTTTGGGGGAAAAACTGGCACTTCATACAAGAAACTGGCAACTTGTATCCCAGGACAAATGGGTTTTAAATATAGTATCCCAGGGATACAGATTTCATTTCCACACGTTGCCAATCCCAAACGGATGGCCAGACCTGCCCCCCAATCAGTAGACAGAGGCCCAGAGACAAGTACTGCCCCTCATGAACATGGGGGCTATTCAACCAGTACCAGAAGAGGAAAAGGGACAAGGTTTCTTTTCAAGACTTTTCCTGGTACCCAGAAAAGACAAATCATAGCATCCAATTCTGAACTTATCTACTCTCAACACATTTGTGGACATTCCAAAATTCAAGATGCTGACTCTTCAACAGATACTTCCTATACTAGGCAAAGATGCCTGGTTGGTAACTCTAGACTTAAGAGGCTTACCTGCATGTCCCAGTCAGGGAATCTTGCAGAAGATACCTCCACTTCAAAGCAGGCTACTTGCATTACCAGTTCTCTGCACTGCCCTTTGGCTTATCTACTGCACCCAGGGTCTTCACAAAGTGCCTGGCTCCAGTAATTGCATTTTGCAGGCAAAGAAATATTCAAATATATCCACACCTGGACGATTGTCTAATTCAGGCAGAAAACAGGGACATTCTTCTAAAACATCTGGCGTTTGAACAAAGGGTTCTAACTTGCCTAGGGTACACTTTAAACAAAAAGAAATCACAACTGGTACCCTCTCAAAAAATTACATTCCTGGGTGCAAGCTTGAATACAACTGCCCAGATGGCTTTCCTTACACCAGAAAAGCAAATTCATTTGGTGACTTACTTCAAACAGGTGGCCATAAAAACCCTGCTATCTGCAAGACAAATTCTGCAAGCCTTTGGGTTCATGGCCTCCTGCATTCTTCTAATTCCATATGCAAGACTGCATATGAGGAAACTTCAGTGGTACTTAAAAAGTTTATGGAGTCAGCATTGTCGCAGCCTGGAAACAATGATTCCTATCATACCTTGCCTGTAACTAGAGTTCCTATGGTGGGCAGAGGCCTGCCACCAAAACAAGGGACTGCCATTCACTCCACCCCCTGCCGCCCAAACCCTAACTACAGACGCATCAGACTATGCTTGGGCTCATCTGGCAGGGAAGTGCATTCAGGGCAAATGGAGCCCAAATCAAATGCACCTTCATATCAATCAAAAAGAAATGCTAGCTGTACAGAATACTCTGACAGCCTTCAAGGACTACCTTCATCCAGGACAATTAATGATAAAAACAGACAACACCACAGTTATGTGGTACATAAACAAGCAGGGGGGTACACACTCCTACCCCCTTTGCAGACTAGCCATGGCATTGTGGAACACGGCCTTGACCTATCAGATACAACTACAAGCTCAGTCCCTGCCAGGAAAGCTGAATACTCTGGCAGATGAATTAAGCAGAAATCTCATGGACCCACACGAATGGAAACTGGAACCACGGATTTTCAACATGTTGACATGCAAATGGGTAGTCCAGACATAAGATCTTTTTGCCTCACCCCAGAACTATCAGTTGGACAAATTTTGCACAAGAACTCAAATCGCACAAAAGCCTGGAAAGTGGATGCTCTATCCTTCAGCCAGAAAAAAACTATCAGTCTGTGCCTTTCCCCCCTCTGCCTCTGCTCTCCAAAGTTCTACTAAAAGTCAAACAGGACAAACCAAAAATGCTTTTGATTGCTCCAGACTGGCCTCGCCAACACTAGTACCCACTCCTGCGCAATGTGTCACACCTTCCACCTTGGCACCTGCCTAAGACACCTTACTTATTGTCTCAGCAGAACAACCAAATTCTGCACACAACTCCAAACTTTGAACCTTGCAGCTTGGCTAATCACCTAAATTCACCCTTAGCATCCCTCAGCAAACCTGTGATGGATGTCATTTTGGAGGCAAGAAGGCCTAGTTCTAGAAAATCTTATGCTGACAAATGGAAAAGATTCTGTGCCTGGAATCAATCACAAGGGATAAGAACAGCAGTGCACAATATTCCTCAGATTTTACAATACTTAACTGAGATGCTTCACAAGGGCCTGTCCTTTTCTTTCATAAAAATCCATGCCTCACCCATTTCAGCTCATTACAACACAGAACCTCCCCTCTTCTCTCATCCTGTGCTAAAGCAGTATCTCAGAGGGGGAAAAAACTTAAGACCACCCAGGAGAGCTCCAACCCCTGCCTGGGACCTCAATTTTGTATTTGAAAAACTCACTCTCCCTCCTTTCGAGCCAGCTGCTACTGCAGACTTAAAATGTCTCTCCTGGAAAACAGCTTTCCTTTTAGCAGTCACTTCAGCTAAAAGGATTTCCGAATTACAGGCTGTTACGGCAGTGGAGCCTTTCATCATTTTTCATGCAGACAGGGTGTCGATCAGGGCCAATCCATCCTTCATGCCTAAGGTGGTATCCAGTGTGGCTCTTAATCAGACCATTCATTTGCCAACTTTCCTTCCCAATCCAAAGAACAAGGGGGAGTGGATTCTGCATTCATTGGATGTACACAGACAACTTAGATTTTACTTAAACAGGACAAAATCTCAGGGGCAGAGGGAAAGGCTATTTCAAAGCAGACTATTTCCAAAAGGATAAGTCATTGTATTCGTTTCTGCTGTATGCACCATGGTAAAACTATCTCCCAGGGGTCAGATCTCATTCCACCAGGGCTGTATCTACTTCTGCAGCCTTTCTCAGAGGTGTTCCTACCAGAGACATTCTAGAAGCTGCTACCTGGAGCTCAGTTCATACGTTCACCAAACATTACCTTTTACTTTTCTTCTCTAAATCCAGAGCTGGCTTTGCCGCTGCTGTCCTGCAAGGCCTTATAGCAGGTCCTAATGCTGTATAATTCCCTCCACCCAACCATAGCGTTGGGAATCTACCCAAATGTAATGACTGCAAGAGTGAAACATGAAGAACATAGTACAGCTGTGTACACTTACCATAAATGTAGATGTTCGAGTGTATTCACTGTTGCAGTCCTGGTTACCCTCCCTCCAGCCCCCTATTTTTCTCTGACTATACCTCTACTTTCTTTCACTATGCTTAAAAGCCCTTTTGGTGTATTTGCTTTTGGGATTGGAGGTATATTTTTTTGTGTTTAATTTTATTTGCTCCCCATTTAGGGAGCACCTGACATCTGGGGCAACAAAAACTGATGTAATGGCGTCGGCTGCATGTTTTATACCCCTGACGGCCTGACATCATGGAAGAAGGGACAGCAACCGACGCAAGACCCAAGACTTTGTTAATCAGGCCGACTGAGGGCAACCTGCCTGCAGATTACCCCAAATGTAATGACTGCAATATTGAATACACTCGAACATCTACATTTATGGTACGTGTACACAGCTGTACTGTTTCAGTATTGGCCAGGGCACAGCTTACCATTCCAACGTCATCCCTTTACTTCTGCCTGCCCAGAAGTCCTGTAGCAGATCAGCTTACAAATGTAAATGGATGCTTTTTTTATTGTGGACATTATAAAAACAGTTAGATGTCTTTTTTTTTGCTTCCCTCTTCCTCCAAAAGACCATGTAGCAGAAATGTTCAGTTCTGGCCTAAACCTCTCTTCCATAGGGGTCTGTGTTTTCAGCTATTTCCAGTTTTTACCTTGAGTTTAAAATTCACTTGCTTCGTTTAAGGTTTTGTAGAGTCTTTGTAATGGGTGTCTTTATTATTGTCCTCTGTTAAGAGAGCCTAATGTTCTTCGTGTTTCACTGTGGCAGTCATCACATTTGGATTATCCCTGCCAGGGTAGCCCTCGGCCGGCCCAAATACCAGAAGCTTAGTATTTCTGCGTCGGTTGCTGTCACTGAGGACTGACGTCAGTAGTATAAAGTAAGGCAGCAGATACCATTACATTAGTCTTTCTTGCCGTGGAGCCCAAAGCAGAAGCAGTTCGCACGAGTGCCGGTCGGCCGCTACCTGAGTTTTTGTCTCCGAATTGATGTTGAAGTCTTCTAAAGCTAAGTACCCCGTTGGGTATCCTTTTTTCTTGCAATAACCGGTGTCAGAAAAAGTTAATAATTGTCTCGCCTGTAGAAAGCAAATACCACACCGAGACTTCCACTCTTACTGCGTCACTTGTTTAGGCCCAGATCACGACATCCCCTGTTGTCGCTTCTGTGCTTTATTCAGTACCAGAACTATCCATCGTCTGGCCCTTATTGTAGCCAGATATTTTCGTTTACAGTCTTCAAATTCCGATATGGCTTCGGTAAGCCGTCCGACAGCAGATGATCTGAAAAAACGTAAAGATGAAGGCAGAGACAGACCGCACAGGTAGAAACCTACCGATGACTCTTCCGTTAAGCAGTCGTCAGTCCTCCAGAACTCAGTGAGGCACTTTCGCAGCCCCTGATACCTACTTCTGTGGATTCGCAGGCTGCTAGCAAGACCCTTTTGAGTCCGGTGTGCTGCAAAACTCTTCTTTGATTAAGGATCCTGCAGTCATCTCTACCATGGATGGGTTCGGAACTGCTAAGCAGGCACCGACTTCCTAGGAAGTCCTTCGCACTACCGAATTTCGACACAAACCGACATCTTCTTTCGCGACTACCGTTCTTTCAAAAACTGCCGAGTTTCTTAGGCCCAGGGTTTGAACCACACCCAGGAAACTGACGACCCACTCTCAGGCACCTGCTACCTTGCCTCAGTCTCAAATACTTAAAATGGAGGAAGACCTTATCATGCTGATCAGGAGAAGCCAAGCTTCCCCCTCAAAAAGGAAGAGAGATCTGTCCCGTGTAGCTTCGTCTGAACAAGAGTCAGATGAATCTGATGCATCTGACTATGAATACATGCAACCGCTCTCCACTTATGAGGATTCTGATGCAGAGGACTCCATTCCTTTGGGGAAACCCTGCATACTTTAAGGGAGCATTTCCAGTGAGAGAGTCAGAACTACCCTCAGTCTAAAAAAAGACTAAGGGAATTCTTAGATCTTTTGCAACACAGACCCCCTTGGTCATCCCCCCAGTCCTAGATGTTGTGGATGATGTTTTCTTTGAATGCAGCTTGACTCCTGATGCTCTATCTCCTGCTCCAAGAAAACCAGACAGGTACTATAGAGTCCTTGGTTATCTTTTTAAAAAAATCCAACAGCTGACCCTGAGGTCATTTCTCAAGGGCCAAAAGGGATTAAAGCAACCTCTGCTAAGAATCCCACACCCTCAGATAGGGATTCCCAAGCATTGGACAGATTGGGTAAAACAGCATACACTTCAGCTACTCTTGCTATCAGGGCACTAAATTGTCAGTTCCATATGCTAAAATTTCAGCAACATACCCTGGAACTCCTTAAACAAAAATGTCTTCCCTTCCTGCTTGGGCAGAATGTAAAGATTTACAAGACTTGATGCATTCTGCAAGCCAAGTAACTAAACACACTTTGCACTGTGGTTTTGATGCCCTAGAAGCTTTTTGCAGGGCAGCAGTCACTGGATCTGTCATTAGAAGACATGCATGGCTTAAGGAACAACCCCTGCCAGACCATGTCGAATCTAACTTGTTGGATGCCCCCTTGCGCAAAGATAACTTATTTGGCACTAAGGCAGAAGAGGTCTTAAAACAGATGGAAGAAAAAGCAAAATCTATCCAAACAGTTAAGGATTTCTTAAAAGTCCAGCCCCCTAGGTTCAGCAGGTATTGTCCCCTCTAAGCACTGGTCCTTTCCTGCTCCAGGTAAACCAGCCCAGCCTAGGCCCCGTAGAAACAGACTGCCCAGATAGCAGCCCCAGGGAATGCAGAGATCTAAGTGGACTACCTCCACTTCAAAACCAGGGAGTTCTAAGCAACCCCCTTATGGTAAGAACTCACAATGACTCACCTCCTTCTCCTCCCCCCTCTGCTCACCTTCACTTTACCCCTAGGAGGAAAACTCTCATTTCACTCAAGCACCTGGGCCACCATAACCAAGGACCAATGGGTTCTGATCATTGTGTCTCAGGGATACAGATTTTCCTTCCATACCCTTCCAACTCCAAAAGGGTTCCCAGATCTACCACGAAATCAGTGGGCAGAGGCTCAAAAGCAAATCCTTTCCCTTCTCTCGATGACAGCAGTAGAGCACGTTCCTGCAAAACAGATAGGCCAAGGCTTCTACTCCAGATTTTTTCCGGTGCCCAGAAAAGAGGGCACCTGGCGCCCCATTCTCGCTCTATGAATTGTAAACACCTTCTTGGTGATCCCAAAATTCAAAATGCCCACCCTCCAGCAGCTGCTACCCATGCTGTCCAAGGACGCTTGGCTAGCCACCCTAGATCTAAAAGAGGCCTACCTCCACATTCCTATCAGGGAAGCATGCAGGAAATCTCACCGCTTCAGGGCAGGATCTCAACACTTTCAGTTCTCTGCTCTTCCCTTTGGCTTATCTACTGCTCCCAGAGTTTTTACAAAATGTCTGGCTCCAGCCATTGCCTTTTGCAGGCAAAGAAATATTCAAATTTACCCATACTTAGACTGCCTTATTCAGGCAGACAGCTAGGAAAAGCTGCTCAAGCACCTGGCCTTTGTAAAGACACTACTAACCTCCCTAGGATACACAGTCAATGAAAAGAAATCCAAACAGATGCCCACCCAAAGGATAATCTTCCTGGGAGCAAGTCTGGGCACAGCATCCCAGATGGCATTCCTTACACCAGAGAAACAAATTTTCCTGACAAACTGTTTCTCTTAACTAGCCGCCAGGCCCCAGCTATTTGCAAGGATGATCTTGCAAGCTCTGGGGTTCATGGCATCTTGCATACTACTCATTCCATATACCAGACTGCACATGAGGAATCTTCATTGGTACCTAAAGAGCCTTTGGTGTCAACACTCAAGACCTGGAAACTCTTCTACCTATAATTCCTTGCCTCAAAGGATTTTCTTTGGTGGGCAACAGCATGCTCCCACAACAAGGGACTGTCCTTCTCCCCACCCCCCCACCCCCGCCGCCCAGACCCTCACCACAGACGTATCAGACTACGCTTGGGGTGCACACCTTGAAGGCAGGTGCATACAGGGCCAGTGGAGCCCTCAGGAAATCCCTCTGCACATCAGTCAAAAAGAGATGATGGCTGTGCAGCATGTCTTGATAGCTTTCAAACCCCTTCTCTCTCCAGGGGTTCTCATGATCAAAACAGACACCACTGTGATGTGGTACATCAACAAACAGGGAGGGACTCGCTCCTACCCTGTATGCAGGCTGGCCATGACCCTTTGGCTCACAGCCTCTTCCATGCAACTACACCTGTTAAAACAATTCCTACCAGGCTCTCTCAACTCTGGCAGACCAATTAAGCAGAAACCTTCTGGACCCACATGAGTGGCAACTCAACAGATGTACCTTCACCTTAATAACTCAGAAATGGGGAACACCAAAGGTTGATCTCTTTGCCTCCCACCAACCATCAGCTCAGAAAATTCTGCACCAGGGAGCATCACTGCATGGTTTGGAAAGTGGATGCCCTGTCCTTCCCCTGGGTCAAGCTATCCGTCTATGCCTTTCCTCCCCTACCTCTCATCCCCAGGGTACTGCTCAAAATAGGGGAGGAAAAATCAAGGACCATTCTTATAGCTCCAGACTGGCCCCGACACCACTGGTACCCCTTGCTGTGCAGCCTTTCCCCGCTGCCTCCATGGCATCATCTTCAGATTCCAAACCTTCTAACCCAGAGGGAAGGGGAATTCATGCATCCCAAATTGCAAACACTCAATTTGGTAGTTTGGTTCGGGGTTAGGGAATAAGTCAATCTGCCATTCTAAGTAAACAGATTCTGGATGTTATCCGTGAGCCCAGACATCCTAGCACCAGAAAATCCTCATGCAGATAAATGGAAAATGTTCTGCACCTGGATCCAGGCTAAGGGGGCCAATATGGCACAGCCCTCCATTCCTCTCATCCTGGATTACTTAGCTGGCCTACTACACAGTGGTCTCTTTCTCCTCTATAAAATTTCATGCCTCTATTTCTGCTCATTTTCCCACTGAGCAGCCCCTTTTCTCACACCCTTTGATCAAACAGTTCCTCAGATGGGCTAGCAACTTGAGGCCCCCAGAAGGGCACCAGTACCAGCTTGGGACCTTAACTGTGTCTTGGAAAAGCTCACCATGCCCTCTTTCGAACCAGCTTCTTCTGTAGAGCTAAAATTTCACTCCTAGAAGACAGCTTTCCTTCTGGCCATCACTCAGCAGGAAGAGTCTCTGAGCTGCAAGCACTCATGGCTGTGGAACCCTTCATCATCTTCCATGCAGACAGGGTATCCCTCAGAACTAACCCATCCTTCATGCCCAAGGTGGTGTCCAGTGTGGCTCTCAACCAATCCATCCATCTGCCCACTTTCTTTCCTAATCCTCAGAACAAGGGGGAATGGATTCTTCACTCTCTAGATGTACACAGACCGGTCAGATTCTGTCTGGACAGGACTATCAAAGTTTGATCTATTGCTGGTTAGCTTTGCTACAGGGGCAGAAGGCAAAGCCATCTCCAAGCAAACCATTTCCAAATGGATAGCCCACTGCATCCATTTCTGCTACATACAACATGGAAAGAATCCCCCAAGGGGGTCAGGACACACTCCACCAGAGCAGCATCCACCTCTGCAGCTTTCCTAAGAAGAGTCCCTACCAGGGACATACTTGAGGCTGACACCTGGACATCTCTTCACACTTTTACCAAACATTACCGTCTGCCTGTATTCTCCAAATCCAGGGCAGTGTTTGCCTCTGCAGTCTTGTAGGGCATCCTAGTCAGCCCCAAGTTTCCTTTTGACTCCATCCACCCATTTCCTCAGCTTTGGGAATCTACCCAAATGTGATGACTGCAAAAGTGAAACACGAAAAACATAATACAGTTGTGTACACTTATACTCGAACATCTACATTTATGGTATTCACTGATGCAGTCCTGGTTTTACTCCCTCCATCCCACTTTATTCTCTTTCTTTCCTTACAAGGGACATATTGGTATTTATTTTCCACGGTTGGGGATCTTCCACCAGAACCTGGCCTCCCACTTTGGGGGCTCCTGACCGGTTAGGGCAAGAAAAACTGATGTAATGGCATTGGCTGCCTTACTTTATACTAGTGACGACCTGACATCAGTCCTCAAGCGACAGCAACCAACGCAGAAATACTAAGCCTCTGGTATTCAGGTCAGCCGAGGGCTACCCTGGCAGGGATAACCCAAATGTGATGACTGCAACAGTGAATACACTCGAATATCTACATTTATGGTAAGTGTACACAACTGTATTTTTCCCCATTGGGACCAGCATTTCATAATGGAAAAAGCTCTTTTTTTGCTTTGAACCAGCCTCAAAGGTGGAACTAAAGTTCTTTGGAAAACCATTATCTTAGTAGCAAGCACCTCAGCAAGAACTTGCAGACTACGTGCTTTTTTTTTACACATGAACCAACTGTTTCTCGTCTTCCACAAGGACAGAGTTCTCCTACGAAGAAGCAACTTCCTTCATGCCCAAGGTTGTTGAATAAGTTAGTCTGTTAATCTTCCAGTCTTACTAGTTTATTCCAATGGAAGAGAGCGAAAGTACGCATTACACCGTACAGATGTGCATAGACAGCACTGTCTTTAAACAGAATAAAGACTTCAGAAAAGACAGACTCCCTTGTTTTTATCTGGCGCTGCTAATTCACTGGGCAAAGTTCCAAAACGACCTCAGCAAGGTGGTTATCCAAGTGTACCAAATATTGCTATGAAAACAGTGGTCAACAATTTGTAGTACAAGCCAGAGCTTATTCTACCAGACCTGTGGCTACATCACTGGATTTCTTCAAAAATGCATCCATAGATCTGTCTTGCTGTGACTTTGGCGTCTCCGAATACTTTCACAAAGCATTGTAAGCTGGAATGTAGTCTGTCATTCCAGGGCTTCCTTCAGAACCACAGTTATTTGGGATTCCTTTCATGATGCTGCCCAGGAGGGTCTAGGATTATCCTCCTGCTTATTGGGATGATGAAACAAATCGACAGATTCAGAACTTTTGTACTTCCCATTATGATCTGCATGGTTCTGGTTCATCCTCATCACATCCCCACCTACTATCCCCAATCTGGCAGATGGAGGTTCTACTTTCTTTGATATACATGCTTTAGGTTCCATGTTATGATCCACTTAAGAGTGATCTACTCCAGATATGGAAGGTTATGGCTAGAGTGAAGGAGTTGAAGCATGGGAAAGTTTAGATCAGTGCCAAGCAGACTTGAGAGATGGTGCTTCAGTCCTAGTGATGAAGATGAACCACAACCATGCAGTCCTATAGTTATCACAAGTATGTAACTTTTAATTGTTTTACACAAACTGACAAGGCAAGCTCAGTATGGTGGAAAATACATGACTGCATAAACTTACAAAACAGCAAAATCTTGTGAAGTGTGAAACTCCAGTAAAAGGTTTATTAACTAACAATACACATTTTCACCTGATATATAACTGTTTGTTAGGAAACTATTGTTAGATGTGTTGACAGTGCCAATCTGAAGCAGGTAACATAATTTAAGATAATGTTAAGTAAAGTTTTGTTAAAAAGACTGTGTATAACTTGTAGCAATTAGGGCATTTGCTAGGGCTTCCTAGTGGTATGCATCACTGTGGCCTGTGTAATTTGATTCATTGCAAAAGTTTGGAAGAAAGGAAAAACAGCATGCAGCTGAGTTAGGTGTTAATTTCCAAGTTATTTTCAGAAGTCATTTATACTTTTAAATTGTGCGAGGGTCTCAAGAACAACTCCTGAGCAGTTATTTGAACTGCAACACCCCTTAAGAATGCCACCTTTAGTGCTTGAATGTACTGTATCAGCTTAGGACATCATAAGAGGTCATTAGAAGCAATTCTTCATTTTTGTGCATTCCAGTAAGCACTGTCTGCATGGGCGGGCCACTGTGGTGCAGCCTTTAGCGTTGTCACCTCACAGCAAGAGGTTCTCCGGTTCGATCCTCGGCTGGGGTGCCTTCTGTGCGGAGTCTGCATGTCATCCCTGTGGTCGCTTGGGTTTCCTCCGGGTGCTCCGGTTTCCTCCCACATCCTAAAGACATGCTGTTGGTGGATTGGACACTCTATATTGGCCCTAAGTGTGAGTGCGTGTGTGTGCCTTCTGTGGAAGGTTGGGCACCAGGCTGGCAACTCGACACCGTAAAAACTCCACTGCCAATCATGAGTAGACAGTGATCTGCTGTGGCGACCCCTAACTGGGAAAAAGCCAAAAGAAGAAGAAGAGTAAGCACTGTCTGCAAACTAAGAATCAAGGTAAATTATTCCATCTGGTGTCAGCTCTAAAGTTCTGAAACATCGCTTTTATTAACTGCTTGTACACACAAATGAGTTAGCATTCCCTGTACATTTTTCAAATTTTGATAAATTTAATATGTAATGTGGCTGCCAGTGCTTCATTGTGCATTCACTGGAAAGTCCAAGTAAGGTCATACGTATGTAGCTTGCAGAGAACAGGTTTATTTTTTAACCTATTTTCATAGCCAGTATGTTTAACTGAATTAATTTTCTTAGTGGATTTTCTTTGCACTTTACAGTGTGGTTAGTTAGTTAAACAGAACAGGAGTTGAAAGACTCTTCCAAATTCCAAAAGTGGCTGAACAGTGTTAACATAACAGCAACAAAATCAGTGCAAATGTACACCTCTATGTAAAGAGCATTGGGATCACTTTAGAAAATGCTGTAGATTAGCAGATTCATTGAAACTTAAAATCTCTGAAACTGCAACTCCCAGGTTGTTAAAAAAGGAGCACTCTTATGAGATCATCTGCTATAGCATATGGGTACATTCTGTCTCCCTTGCCTACATGTAATAATTTACATTTTTTAGCATTAAATGCCACTTTATTCTGTATAGCCCATAAATTTGTCTATATATTTGACACTGTCTGATCTCTTACTCATAACAACACATGTTCTACTGTTGCATTTGGTAATCTGCTGGCAGGTTGCCCTCAGTGTGCCTGAATTCCAAAGTCTTGGGTCCTATGTCGGTTGTTGTCTTCTCTTCCATGATGTCAGGTCGTCGGGGGTATAAAACATGCAGCCGACGCCATTTTCTTTAGGCTTTTTTGCCGCACGGTGCCCGAAGCAGAAGCATTTCGCAAGTGCCGGTCGATCGACTACTGAAATATTCGAGTTTGAGTTTCAGAACCAAAGTCTTCACTAAAGCTAAGTACCCCATTTCGAAAACTTTTTTCTTGCTCCTTACCGATGTTAGAAAAAGTTAATAATTGTATTACTTGTGGGAAGCAAATACCTCATAAGGATTTCCATTTATACTGTATTCCTTGCCTAGGCCCTGATCACAACATGCCTGGCTGTCGGTTTTGTGCTAGATTTAACCAACACACACTGTTAAGCGTCAGTATATTTTTGCATCAAAGTATTTTGGAAACTGATTTAACTACCCAGAAATGTAGTCGGATAGCAGTCAGACTACTGGAGTGCATAAAAAAATGCAAAGAAAAGGACAGAGAAAGGCAGTCGAGATCCAAAACCGACGACGAAGCTTCTCCTAAGCCAGTCGCCGGTACTCAGTGAGGCGCTTTCGCAGCCCCTGATACCCTCTACCTTCGAGTCACAGGCCTCTACCGACACCCACGTGGAGTCTGGCATGCCGCAAGATACTCAAGGTATTGGACCGATGGATATGTCTCCCTCGGATGGGTCCGGAGCCACTGAGCAGACACCGGCTTCTGAGGGTGTATTCAGACGTCAACATTTGTATATCAAACTATCGACAGCTGCAAAACCAAAGATAAAAGCAACTTCTAAAAGTAAAAAAAACAACGCATGAGCCACATGCACAGGCCTCTATGCCTAAAAAACAGATGATCAAAATGGCTGAAGACCTCATTACCTTGATCAGGGGTACCCATCCCCATCCAGAAAAGAGGCCTAGGCAAGACACTGATTATGAATCTTCTGATTCCTCTTCTGATCAGGAATTTTCTATTCCTCCCTATGAGGATTCTGATGCAGAGGAGTCTGTACCATCTGCATCTCCTCCTGAGGATTATTCATTTGGAGAAACCTTGCATACTTTGAGGGAGCATTTTCACTGGGAGAGTCAAGACTTCTCATAATCAAAAAAGAGGCTCAGGGATTTCCTTCTCCCTCAGCACAGGCCTTTAGCCATTCCCCCTGTTTTAGACATTGTGGATCATGTGTTTTCAGAGTCAAGCTTGACCCCTGACTCCTTACCTTCGGCTCCCAGTAAGCCTGACAGATATTACAGTTTCCCTGACTCGCATAAATTTTTATTTAGAAACCCTGCTGCTGATCCTGAAACTATTTCACAGGGTCCAAAGGGAGTTAAGGCCTCAACAGCAAAAAATTCTGCCCCCTCTGACAGAGATTCAAGGGCACTGGACAGATGGGGAAAATAGGTTTATACATCTGCAACCTTGGCAATCAGGGCCTTAAACTGTCAGTTTCATATGCTTAAGTACCAGCAATATGTTATGGGATTGCTGAAACAGAAAATGATGTTGATTTCAGAATATGCAGAAAATAAAGAATTGCAGGAATTATTGCATGCAGCTGAACAGGTTGGAAAGCATACTTTGCAATGTGGTTTTGATTCCTTAGAGGCCTCCTGCCGGGCCGCACTTACTGGATCTGTGGATGTCCTTCAAGGATGCATCTGCAGTCCTTACAAATGGGTTGTCCTGTCGTCAGGCAGCCCTTCGGTCGGCCGGATTCCAAAGTCTGGGTCTGGCTTCGGCTGGTGTCGCACTTCACCCGACATCATTGCTGCAGTTACTCGGGTATAAAGGCATCAGCCGACGCCATTTTCCTCAGTCTTTCTTGCCGCGTGGCGCCCGAAGCAGAAGCTGTTCGCAAGTGCCGGTCGGTCAGAACCAGAGATTACTACTACCGAATACTTCTACTACTACCGAAGACTTCTAAAAAGCTAAGTACCCCGTTGGGGACTCTTTCTTGCCTCAGCCGATGTCAGAAAAAGTGAATAATTGTTTAACTTGTGGGAAACAAATACCTCATAAAGATTTCCACTCTTACTGCTTACCTTGTTTAGGCCCAGACCACGACGTAGCAGCTTGTCTAGCCTGTGCTTCTTTTAACCGACGGACGCTTAGACGTCGGTCAGAATTTGCTGAGCAGTTTTTCGGCTCTGATTTTGCTTATATTATGCCGTCGGATCCTCCGACTTCACAAATATCCAAAAAACGCAAGGAAAAGGACCGACACTCGCGGTCCGCGGTAAGTCAACCGCGAGTGTCTCGGTTTCGGCTGAAACCGAGCAAGCGGTTCTTCCTTCAGCCGAAAGCTTACCTTCTACCAAGGCCTCTTCCAACCTTGGTGGAATCGGCTTCTGAAATCCAACCTGCAGTTGTGGTTTCTCAGGAATTATCTGACACTATTCCCTTGGATATTTCAACCCCTGCACGTGGAGCTGCTAGGCCTCCTGCAGCCATGTCCATTAAGGCCTTTGCCAGGGCTAAAGCAGCTAAAGCTACTAAATCTGTGCCTGTTAAGACCCCCTCTCACAGGCCTAGCTCCAGTTCCCAAATGCTTAGTTTAGCAGAGGATCTCATTTCTTTAATCCGGGGATCCCAACCTCTCCCAGACAAGGGCCTCTCACCCACCTCCAGAGAAGAAGCCTAGAGCAGAGCCCCCTGAGCCAGTTTCCACAGATGATTCCTCTGATGATTCAGATAATACAGACCCTCCAGAGGCTCCTTTTTCCCCTTATGAAGACTCTGATGCTGAAGAGTCCATCCCTTCTGCCTCTCCACCTGAGGAATTTTCCTTTGGGGAAACCTTGCATGCTATGAGGGAACAATTTCAGTGGCAGGGCCAAGATTTTTCAGACTCCAGAAAAAGGCTTAGAACCTTTTTGCATTTACCACAACATAGGCCTTTAGCTATACCTCCAGTTCTGTCTGTTGTAGATGATGCATTTAATGATGCTTGTACTGCTCCTGATTCATTACCTCCGGCCCCTGCTAAGCCCGATAGGTTCTACAGGGTTCCGGACACTCATCACCATTTATACAAGGCTCCTTTTGCAGATCCGAGACTATCTCCCAGGGGCCCAAGGCTGTAGCATCTACCTCTGCCAAAATCCCTCCCTCTGAAAGGGAATCCAGGTCCTTAGAGATGGGGTAAAAGTTTACACTTCTGCTACTCTGTCAGCTAGGGCCTTGAACTGTCAATTTCATATGATCCAGTATCAAGAATTTATGCTAGACCAGTTAACCAAAAAACTGTCCTCTGATGAACCTTTAGACAAGAAATATGTTCAGGAAATGGTACATAACATTCAGCAAGTTAGTAACCATTCTTTAAAATGCGGCTATGATGCACTGGAGGCTTCCTTTAGATCAGCCATGACTGGCACAGTTATCAGAAGGCATGCATGGTTAAAAGAGCAGGCCTTACTGGACCATGTCAAATCAAAAATATTAGATGCTCCCATGGATAAGATCAATTTGTTTGGCTCTCCTGCACAACAGGTGCTGAAGAAGATGGAAGAGAAGGCAAAATCTGTCCAAACAGTGAAAGATTTCTTACAGGTCCAACCGCCAAGGTTTAGCAGGAATTGGCCCTCCAAGAATTGGTCCTTTCCAGACTCCTCCAAAGCACAGAGAGGCAGGAATAGGCGTTCAAGAGGCAGAAGCCAATCCAGAGGTGCCTACAGGAGACGCCAGTGGCAGGGTAACAACCAGCGAGGCACAGACACAGCCACCACCACTAATACAGGACAATCACAGTAACTTGGCTCTGGCACCGCCTACCAGGGAACAACTAGAAGCACCCTTAGGCGGAAAGCTAGCTTTATTTACAAAGAACTGGCATTACATCACAAGAGACAAGTGGATTTTGCAGACAATAGACCAAGGTTACAGGTTTCACTTCCATACTCTACCAGGAAAGAGAGGAATGCCAAACCTACCTCCAAATCAAAAGGCAGAAGCTCTACAACAAGTAAGTCAATTATTAAAGATGAGAGCTGTGGAAAAGGTACCACATATGGAGCAAGGAAAGGGCTTTTACTCCAGACTCTTCCTAGTACCAAGGAAAGAAGGCAAATGGAGACCTATTCTCGATCTGTCCGCTTTAAACACATTCCTCATTGTTCCAAAATTCAAAATGCTGACCCTACAGCATCTTCTTCCCATGCTGGGCAAGGAGTCTTGGCTGGTAACTCTAGATCTCAAGGAGGCATACCTGCACGTCCCCATACGACCAAATTGCAGAAGATACCTCAGATTTCTTGCAGGATCAGAGCGTTATCAATTCCCAGCATTGCCCTTTGGCTTATCTACTGCGCCCAGAGTGTTCACGAAATGCCTGGCATCAGTAATCGCTCATTGCAGGCTTCAGGGGATCCAAATCTACCCTTACCTGGACGACTGCCTAATACAAGCGGACAACAAAAACAAGCTAGCAGAAGACTTGAAAAGAGTCATTTACCTTCTACAAGCCCTGGGATACACAGTCAATATAAAAAAGTCAAGGCTGATACCATCCCAAAAGATAACCTTTTTGGGTGCGGAGCTGGACACATCCAAACAAATGGCATTCCTAACAGTAGAAAAACAGGAGCAACTCCCTCTCTACTTCTTGGCATTAACAAAACAAAACCATCTAACAGCAAGAAAAGTCCTACAAGCATTGGGCTTCATGGCATCCTGCATAATATTGGTACCACATGCCAGACTGCATATGAGAAAACTACAGTGGTACCTAAGGAATTTATGGTCTCAGCACAAGCACAGCCTGGAAACTCAAATTCCAATAATTCCATGCCTGAAGCAAGAATTCCAATGGTGGGCTCAGGCCTGTCAATCAAACGAAGGATTGCCCTTCCACAGCACTCAACCAAGCCAAACCATCACAACGGACGCCTCAGACCTCGGTTGGGGGGGCCCACATGATGAACAAATGCATACAGGGTTTATGGACTCAAGAGCAGTTGCACCTACACATAAACCTAAAGGAAATGCTGGCAGTAAAACTGGCAATTCAGACTTTCAAACCATTTCTTCGACAAGGCCAGTTGATAAGGACAGACAACACCACAGTTATGTGGTACATCAGCAAGCAGGGAGGCACACATTCGTACCCTCTATGCCGGATGGTCCTGGACCTCTGGAATGTGGCCCTGAGTTACAACATTCAGTTACAAGCAATCTTTGTACCAGGGAAAGAAAACACTCTAGCAGACATATTAAGCAGGACTACCACGGATGCCCATGAATGGATGCTGCATCCGGACATCTTCAAAACCATTACAAGAAAATGGGGTCTCCCAGAAATAGACTTATTTGCATCCCCACTCAATCACCAGTTAAAGAAATTCTGCACCAGGACGTACCACCCACTGGCATGGAAGGTGGACTCCCCATCCTTCAGTTGGAAAAATCTGACAGCATATGCATTCCCACCACTTCCTTTGATGCACAAGGTGCTATTGAAGATCAAAGAGGACCGTCCAAGGATCATTCTGATAGCTCCAGATTGGCCAAGGCAACATTGGTACCCATTACTGAGGAGCATGTCTCGGGAACAGATATGGCTCTTACCCCTAGTTCCCTTGTTGTTAACTCAGAACAATTACAACACCCTGCATCCCAACCTGAAAACTCTGCAGCTGACTGCCTGGAACATTGCATAAGACAAATTAACCCAAATTTATCCCAAAGGGTTAAGGACATTATCTTAGAAGCTCAGGCCTTCAACAAGGAAAACCTATTCAGCAAAATGGAAAAGATATCTCCTTTGGAGTACTGCTAAAGGGGAAGATGTGTCACTGGTAAACATAGCCAACATCCTGGAATACTTGGCAGAGCTATTCCACAAAGGCCTGTCCTACTCTTCCATTAAGATTCATGCCTCAGCTATTTCAGCAGAATACGACTTGGACCCTCCAGTCTTCTCACATCCTCTGCTCAGGCAGTTTCTGAGAGGAATAAAAAATGTAAAACCTCCTAGGAAGCCACCATTACCTGCATGGGACTTGAACTTTGTGCTAGAAAAATTGACACTACCTCCTTTCGAACCAGCAGCAACAGCAGAATTGCAATACTTACCATGGAAAACTACTTTCCTGCTGGCAATCACTTCAGCAAGAAGGGTTTCTGAACTACAGGCATTAATGGCAGTACAACCCTTTCTGATCTTCCATCAAGATAGTGTCCATGAGAACAAATCCTACTTTTATGCCTAAGGTGGTCTCCAGAGTATCTTTAAATCAGGCTATCCACCTACCTACATTCTTCCCCAATCCACAGAACAGGGGAGAAAGACTGTTGCATACCTTGGATGTACACAGACAATTACGCTACTACCTGGACAGGACCAAGAGCAATAGAAAAACTGACCAGCTACTGGTAGCATATGCAGCAGGAATGGAAGGGAAAGCAATTACAAAACAGACAATATCTAAGTGGATAGGAAATTGCATTAGATTTTGTTACTCCTACCATGGAAAGAAAACTCCAGAAAACATCAGGCCTCACTCTACAAGAGCTACAGCCACTACCACAGCTTTTCTACGAGGAGTGGCTACCAAAGACATTTTAGAGGCTGCTACTTGGAGCTCCGTGCATACATTTGCCAAGCATTATAATTTACCTTTATACTCTAGATCCCGAGCAGGTTTTGCCACTGCTGTTTTGCAAGGGATCTTAACTACACCATAATTCTATCTTTCCTCCTCCCCCAGTTTGGCTATGGTATTCTACCCATTTGTAAGGACTGCAGATGCATCCTTGAAGGACATAGTACAGTTTTGTACCTACCATAAATGTAGATGTCCGATAGGAATGCATCTGCAGTCAGGATTACCCACCCTCCTTCCCCTCTGTGGTACTCCTAGGGTATTTGCCCCTCTTATAGTTAGCTGGGGGAATCTATTATGGTGTATTTGTTTGTATATATGTACATACATGCTTATTTTTTGTTTGCTCTCTAATATTTTGAACCATTGGCATTTATCAAAATTTAGCCTTCCTAGAGGGCACCTGGCGTCTGGGGCAAGAAACACTGAGGAAAATGGCGTCGGCTGATGCCTTTATACCCGAGTAACTGCAGCAATGACGTCGGGTGAAGTGCGACACCAGCCGAAGCCAGACCCAGACTTTGGAATCCGGCCGACCGAAGGGCTGCCTGACGACAGGACATCCCATTTGTAAGGACTGCAGATGCATTCCTATCGGACATCTACATTTATGGTAGGTACAAAACTGTACTTTAGGAGGCATGCATGGTTAAAGGAATAGAATTTGCCTGATCATATTATAGCTAAGTTGCTAGATGCTCCTTTACACCATGATTCTCTGTTTGGTATTAAGGCAGAAGAGGTTTTAAAGAAAATGGAAGACAAAGCTAAGTTTATGCAAACTGTTAAAGACTGCTTGCAAGTGCAGCCACCTAGATTCAGTAGACACTGGCCTACAAAAAATTGGTCCTTTCCTGTGTCAGACAGAGCTCAAAGGGGCAAATCCAGATGCCCTAAGGGTTCCAGATACGGCGCAAGATTCATACAGGTCAAAGCAATGGGGCACTTCTACCTCCAAATCTGGAGGAGATAAAGTGCAAACGTACAGAAAACAATCCCAATTAGTTCCCTCTGCGTACTCCAAACACTTATCTTTTGGCAGCACCCATAGGGGGAAAGTTAGCAATTTTTGCTCAAAATTGGCAGTTAATAACCCAGGACAAGTGGATGCTAAACATAGTATCACAGGGATACAGATTCCATTTCCACACTCTGCCAATGGCAAATGGTTGGCCAGATCTGCCACAAAATCAGTGGGCAGAGGCACAGCAACAAGTTACGTCCCTCATGGATATGGGGGCCATTCAGCCAGTACCAAAAACAGGAAAAAGGACAAGGTTTTTAATTAAGACTGTTCTTGGTACCCAGAAAGGACAAGGCCTGGTGGCCAATACTGGATTTATCGATTTTGAACACATACCTGGACATTCCAAAATTCAAGATGCTGACTTTGCAGCAGCTTCTGCCCATGCTGGGCAAGAATGCTTGCTTGGTGACATTAGACCTAAAGGAGGCATACCTGCATGTCCCAATAAGACAATCGTGCAGAAGATACCTCAGATTCAAGGCTGGCTTAATGCATTACCAATTCTCTGCACTGCCCTTTGGCTTATCAACTGCGCCCAGGGTCTTTACAAAGTGCCTGGCACCAGTAATTGCATTTTGCAGACAAAGAAGTATACAAATATATCCTTACTTAGATGACTGTCTCATTCAAGCAGAGAAACAAGGACATTCTTCTTCGACACCTGGCATTTGTGAAAAGGCTTCTAACATGCCTAGGGTACACAATAAACAAAAAGAAATCACAACTGGTACCCTCTCAAAGGATAACCTTTCTGGGTGCAAGCTTGAATACAACTGCCCAGATGGCTTACCTCACGCCAGACAAGCAAAGGCAACTGACTACTTACTTCAAACTAATGGCAACAAAGACCCAGTTATCTGCAAGACCAATTCTGCAGGCTTTAGGATTCATGGCATCCTGCATCCTACTGATTCCATATGCAAGACTGCATATGAGGAAACTTCAATGGTACCTGAAAAGTTTATGGAGTCAACATTCTCAGTTTGGAAGCAATGATTCCTCTCATTCCTTGCCTACAACAGGAGTTTCTATGGTAGGCAAAGGCACGTCACCAAAACATGGGACGGGCCTTCACTCTCCCCCCTGCTAGCCAAAAGATGCATCGGATTATGCCTGGGGGGCCCACGTGGCAGGAAGATGAATTCACGGCATATGGACCCCAAAACAAATGCATCTGCATATCAACCAGAAAGAGATGCTAGCAGTTCAAAATGCCCTAACAGCATTCAAGGACTTACTTCATCTAGGACAACTACTGATAGACTGACAACACCACAGTCATGTAGTATATAAACAAGTAAGGGGGCACACACTCATACCCCCTTTGCAGATTAGCCATGGCACTGTGGGACACAGCTTTGACCTACCTAATACATCTTCTAGCTCAATTCCTGCCAGGAGAACAAAATACACTGGCAGACTGAAGCAGAAACCTTATGGATCCTCACGAGTGGAAACTAAATCCACAAGTCTCCAACATAACAGAGAAATGGGGGGGCCCAGATATAGATCTATTTGCCTCTCCTCAAAATTATTAATTGAAAAGATTCTGCACAAGGACTTATCACACACAAGCATGGAAAGTGGATGCCCTATCCTTCAGTTGGAAAAACAGTTTATGCCTTCCTCCTCTGCCTCTTCTCCCCAAGTTCCTCCTAAAAGTCAGATAAGAGAAACCAAAGATGATACTAATTGCCCCGGACTGGCCCCGCCAGTACTGGTACCCAATCCTAAGGAACTTGTATCAATACCCAGCTTGGACCTTACCTCAAAGACCTCAACTACTGTCCCAGCAAAACAGTCAGATCCTGCACAATCAACAACAGACATTGAACCTGGCAGCATGGCTGATCATGTAGTTATACAGACACCTCTCAGTAAAGCTGTGATGGATGTCATTTTGGAGGCCAGAGGGCCTATCTTTCTCATCAATCAAAATCCATGCCTCTGCCATTTCAGCTCATTACAATACAGAGCCACCAATCTTTTCTCATCCTTTACTAAAGCAGTATCTCAGAGGAGCCAAAAATTTAAGGCCTCCTAAAAGATCACTATTACCTGCATGGGACCTCAATTATGTGTTGGAAAATCTCACCCTGCCTCCATTTGAACCAGCTGCTACAGCTGATATAAAGTTCTTATGGAAAACAGCTATGCTACTAGCAATTACTTCAGCAAGAAGAGTTTCAGAGCTACAGGCCCTCATGGCTGTGGAGCCTTTTATCATATTTTACCCAGGCAGGGTGTCTCTGAGAACAAATCTGACTTTTATGCCTAAGGTGGTTTCCAGTGTGGCTCTTAACCATAAATTCATCTGCCAACTTTTTATCCAAATCCGCAGAATAAGGGGGAGAGAATTCTGCATTCCTTGGACGTACACAGACAGCTAAGATTGTACTTGAGCAGGACTAAAGTTCTTAGAAAAACTGAGCAATTACTAGTGTCATATGCTGCAGGATCAGAAGGAAAGGCTATTTCAAAGCAGACAATTTCAAAGTGGATAAGCCACTGCATCCATTTCTGCTACTTACACCATGGAAAACATGTGCCCAAGGGCATTGGGTCTCATTCTGCCAGAGCTGCAGCTACTTCAGCAGCCTTTCTCAGAGGAGTACCAACCAAAGACATTCTAGAGGCTGCTACTTGGAGTTCTGTTCACACCTTCACAAAGCATTATCATTTGCCACTCTAAGTCCATGGCAAGCTTTGCCACTGCAGTGCTGCAGGGCCTTATAGCCGCACCTAATGCTGTTTAGCTCCAGCCTCCCAACCATAGCTTTGGGATTCTACCCAAATGTAATGACTGCAACAGTGAAACACTAAGAACATAGTACAGTTGTTTACACTTGCCATAAATGTAGATGTTCGAGTGTATTCACTGTTGCAGTCCAGGTTACCCTCCCGTCATCCCCCTGTCATTCTGGAGTTTATTTTTCCTTCTCTATCTTCTACACCTTATGTGGTGTATTTTCTTGTAGATGAAGGTAAAGTGTATATTGATGCATGTGTGTGTGTGTGTGTGTGTGTGTGTGTGTGTGTGTGTGTGTATATATATATATATATATATATATATATATATTTTTTTTTTTTGCTATCTTTTTGGGGGCACCTGACATCGGGGACAAGAAAAACTAAAGAAAATGGCGTTGGCTGCATGTTTTATACCCCTGACGACCTGACGTCATGGAAGAGAAGACAGCAACCGATGCAGGGCCCAAGACTTTGGAATACAGGCCGACTGAGGGCAACCTGCCAGCAGATTACCCAAATGTAATGACTGCAACAGTGAATACACTCTAACATCTACATTTATGATAAGTGTACACAACTGTACTTTTCTTTGACCAACATGACCTGTCCCTTGGAAATGTAGACATGGAAATAAGAAATACAGACTTAAAATTATCCCTTATGGAATTTTCCTAAATATCTCCTATTCAAAGATGTCACTCCTCTTATTTTATACAATGATTTTCTCCTTCATAACCAGTGTTAAGCCAAGATTTTTCATACTCCTTAGTATTCCACTGCAATGTGAATGCTAGTAAAACTCAGCATGAAGCAGTCAAATGCTTTTTTAAGATTTAAACGGGTGACATCTATCAGAAGATCCCTGTTGATGGCTTTAGAGACTCCTCAGTAAAAGGGTATTAAATCAGTCACATAAGATGTCCTTCTGTATCACTGTTGCACTATTCTTTACCAAAGGTTCACTGTCAAAGATAGCCCAATATCCAGCCAGTATACCAAAGCCTTATTTTTTTTTTTTTATAGACATGGTACATCACATGTATGCTTATCGCTCAAGGGCATACAGGTGACATATGGATGTACCTCAGAACAACTTTGCCGCCAGTCTGAATGCCATCGTTGATCATCTGTCTGAACGCTCATATTTCTGTTAGTTACCGAGCCATGTTTCAGGTAAGCACCCCGTTATGGTTTCGTCTTATCTTTTTCTGTTTTCATTTTTGTGAGTTTACATGTCAACCAGAAGGATGAAAATATCCATGTGGAAGACAGATTCCTCATAATTTTCATCACGAGCAGTGTCTTGTTTGTTTAGGTGCTTCTCATGGCCATGTGCAGTGTTCTATCTGCCAGGCATTTGTACCTAAGACTCTACATACAGTCATCTCTCCTCCTTAACCATGTACCTGGAGAACCAGCACCTTAAGTTGGTGGCACAGGGTGCTAAGGGTATAATCTTTCCATCTCTTAGGTCAACTGCCTGTTAAGAAAAAGACCAAGAAACTCTCTGGTCTGATTCAACTAATGTCCCACCCCTCCTGGAACTCTGTCAAGGCTGGTGAAAGTCCAGAGGATCACCCAGTTGTTGGGTCAGATTCCTGTGCCGTGACCCTCTCAAAGGCCAGCATGGATCTGACTTCTTGCATGCCCGTGGTGGCTCTTCAGATGTCTGCTCCAGATGTTGAGGGGGAACTTCAGCTGATTATTTCAGAGGGACTGAGGGGAATACAACAGATACTTTTTATGAGGAGATTCCTACTACACTGGTTGAGTGTAGGCAAGGGTCCTAACCTCCTAGGTTATTTAGGGCAGACATCCTTCAAAAGAAAAAGCATTGGAGCCATGGTGGTGCAGCAGTTAGTGTTGTCGCCTCACAGCAAGAGGTCTTCCGTTCACTTCTTGGCTGGAGTGCCTTCTGTGTGGAGTCTGCATGTTCTCCCCACGGTCAAGTGACGTTAAAGACATGCAGTTAGATGCGATCGTGAATGGGTGTGCCTTCTTTAAAGGTTGGGTGTCGGGCTGGCAATTCAGCACCGTAAAAATCTACTGCCAATCATTAGCGGACCGGAGTTCCACTGTGGCAACTCCTAACCGGGAAAAACCCAAAGACAGAGTCCTTCAAAAGAAAAATAAAAAAAAAAACAAGCATATTTCTCCTGGTGCTAAAGATTCTCAGCATGAATGGCAGGATTTTACCCAGGGGTTGAACAACCACATAGTGGTGCAGCAGTTAGCGTTGCCACAGTGGAACTCCGGTCCGCTAATGATTGGCAGTAGATTTTTACGGTGCTGAATTGCCAGCCCGACACCCAACCTTCAAAGAAGGCACACCCATTCACGCTCGCATCTAACTGCATGTCTTTAACGTCACTTGACCGTGGGGAGGACATGCAGACTCCACACAGAAGGCACTCCAGCCAAGAAGTGAACGGGAGACCTCTTGCTGTGAGGCGACAACGCTAACTGCTGCACCACCATGGCTCCAATGCTTTTTCTTTTGAAGGATGTCTGCCCTAAATAACCTAGGAGGTTAGGACCCTTGTGCATTGATGGCCTTAAAGCCCCCCAAGGAGTTTGTGCCTGCTCCCCCCAGTCATCTACCCCACTCAAGAGGCCAAAAGAGCAGGACTCCTCTGAAGAAGATTTGGATTCTGGGGAAGAATCTTTGCCATATTCCTCTCGGATCTATTGTATTTTGGATTATGGCTCTGAGGAGGAGGATTCTATTAACCCAGATTTTCCCTTGGAAGAACTCTTCTTTGGGGATACTATTTCTCGATGATTGAATATTTTAAATGGGATTGTTCTCAGGTTTCTTACATTCAGAAGAGGTATTAGACAACTTAGTGATAGGAGATTTTATATATCATGCCCATTGATCCCACGCCATGGTTTAAAGCACATATTGATGAATTTTTGGATTTGGCCTTTAATGAGGGGATATTGATGAGAAAACATGTTTTCATCTTAAGGTTAAAGAACTAGCTTCGCAATTTCTTTATTTGTTGCCCAAGGTGCATAAGAATCTTCATAACCCACCGAGGTGACCAGTTGTTTCAGGCAGGGGTTATTTACTGAGCCCGTTTCTGTATATCTAAGTATTTAAAACCCTTATTGCAAGCTGTTAGGGCTAGAATTAAAGATACTACAGAATTCTTGAATATCATTGCTGATGCACAATTGGAAGATGAATGCTTGCTTTGTATGTTACATCACTCTATGTAGCATTCCTCACTGGGCAGGGTTAATGGCATTGTATTTTTGGCTTACTGAGTTGTATAGTCCTGGTTTCAATACCTTCCTTCTCTCTCTTACTGAGCATGTGCTTACGAAAACTTTTCTTCAATGGTAAGTGCTGTTTACAGATGAGGGGCACTGCAATGGGGACCTCTTTTGTCCCCATATATGCAGATCTTTTCATGGGTTACGTTGAACATTACATGATCTGTGATAGAAGTCATAACATTTTCATTGAAGAGATCGACATTTGGAGAAGGTTCCTGGATGACTGCTGGATGGTTTGGAAATCTGATGCTGAATATTTGGGAGAATTTGTGCAATATCTCAACGAAAATAAATGTGGTATCCACTTCACAGTTAGTGAATAGGAAATTTATTTTGTTTTTGGATGTGATGATTAATAAACAAGAAGATTGTACCCTTCAGAGCATGGTGTATAGGAAGCCGTTTCATTCTAACTCCCTCTTACATGCATCCAGCTGCCATCCAAGACACATTGTTAAAAATATTCCTAAATCCCAGTATGTGAGGATTAGACGCATTTGCTTTAGAGAAGTGGATTTTGAACAATTTAATGATGATCTAATTAGGAGGGTTATTGAATGGGGATACTTGGCAAAAGATTTAATCCAGACCAGTGATATAGTTGGTAAGATGCCCAGAGAGGAATTGCTTAGTTGTCAGAGTCATAAGTCCAACAGTGGATCTAAAATCAAATTCACGACTACATTTGGTAGGAATACTAAACAGTTGACTGATTTTAATCCAACAACATTGGAATATTTTATCAGATGAATATTTGGGTGAAATATTGGATAACAGGTGTGCCTTTTCCTTTCATAGTGAGGTCACTTTAGGTGGACACCTCAGTTTTTATTAAAAAAAAAAAAAAAAAAAAATGTTTTCCAATGTGAAAATCCAGAGTACATTGGATGGCACTAGATTATTTGGATTTTTCCCTTGTGAACATTGTGGTTTTTGTAGCTATGTTCGTAAAACAAAGGAGTTTACAAATAAAAATACTAAACATATTTTTGAGATTCAGACGTTTGCTAATTGTAGTAGTAATTGGGTAGTATATTTGGCTTTTTGCCACTGCTCTGCATTTTATATCGGTCAAATGTCCAGAACTCTGAAACTATGTATCTCGGAACATCTAAGTAATATAAGGAATAAAGTCATTACCAATGCACTGTGTAAACACACTCTTGTTTTATAACAAGGCCAATTTTTATTTTACTATTATTGATAAGATTAGTTTTCAAAGATTTAATAAAACTAACTGGCATGAAAAAGCATGGATCATTAGACTAGGTGGGTTATTCCCCCCTGGCCTGAATGAACATTTGTAAAGATTTGAGACTATTGTTCAGTATGGTGTGTACAGCATGTATTAAATGTGGTGTTATGTATATTTGTTATTAATAGGCATGTGTATGTATATATATATGTATATATATGTATATATATATATATATATATATATATATATATATATATATTTATATTAAGGGCATTGTAATAGTTAGGTTAGGTCAGTTAATTATTAGGGATTCTGTGTTGGTTGTAAGAGTGACTGTTTTTGTATAAAAGGGAACACTATTGGGTGTTGGATCACATTGATAAAGGCTTTTGGGCTGAAACCGGTCTGTGTGTGAAGATTTTAGAAAGTTTTTGCTGTCTATTATGTACCAAAAGGTACTAAAATGGATTTAGATTAAGACTTAGTCTTTTATTCGCCATGTGGTGCTGGCTGCTTTTTGTATTTGTATTATGAGCTCTGTCTTCTAGATGGAGTCCCCTAAGCCATCAGCTGTGCCTGCAGTTTTGACTGCTCTTCTAGATACCATTTTCAGCAGCCTCTGTGGCCCTGGATTCTCATCCTCCAGCCCCTAAAGAAACTTGATAGGTTTTATAAGGTGTCTGAGTGTAAGTTCCTCTACAAATGTTGTTCTGCTGATCCTTCCATAGTGTCTCTCTTCTGACAAGCCCTCTAAACTTTTGCCTTCTACTAAACTACTTCCTTCAGACAAGGACAGTAGAGCTGTGGAACGGCTGGGGGAAAAAGGTATACACTGCTACCACCTTGGCCTTTTAGGCTGTTAATTACCAGACCCATATGACTAGGTGAATTCTAGCCCTTCTTTCTGAGGGTAAGGCTTCAGCCCTCTCTTTACTGGGTTCTACTTCTCAGGTAGCCCGCCACTCTGTTAAATGTGATTATGATGCAGCTGATGCCTCCTTAAGGGCTGCTGCCTTTGGTTCTGTTGTGAGAAGTTTCTCTTGGCTTCAACTCCAGCATTTGTCTGATGATATTAAGGCTAAATTGTTGAATGCTCCTCTTGATAATAAGAACCTATTTAGTTGTGCTACCTCTGAGCTTTGTAAGTCTATTCAGAATAAAGGTAAGGCCTTGCAGGAATTGAAGCATATTTTTATGTCTCCTTACCCTAAGTTTCAGAGGAATTATCCATCCAAATCTGCCTTTGTTTGCAGACGGCCTCACCCTCCTCCCAAGGGTAAGAAGGGGTTCTAGGCAGTTTTCTCCTGCTAAGTCTACTCAAACTCCTATTTTTCAGAAGCCTCCATTTCCATACAAACCCAATTCTGTCTGACTGTTTCCTCTTTTCTTGAGTCATGTTCCCTTATCCCTTCCTCTTTTCCTATCCCTTCCCAATTGGTTAAGGGTCACCCAAGTTTCTTGGGTTCTTTCCATCATCCATCAGCTATACTTCATGGTATGGAAATCCCTTCCCCCTTTTCTGGGCATCCCTCAGCCTCCTCAGGAACAACTTCCTTTTTTCCCACAACTGCTTCAGGGTCTTTTGGTACAGGGCAGCATTCAAGCTGTGCCCCTTTCTCGGGGGGGGGGGGGGGAGTAGTTTTAGTCCAGAATGTTCCTGGTTCCCAGGAAGGAAGACACCTGGAGACCTATTTTGAATCTTTCTCAGTTCAACACCTTTCTGAAGGTTTCTTCCGTTTGGATGTTATCCGTTCAAACCTTGCTTCCTTTTCTTCCCCAGGCTTTCTTGGTCTCCTTGCCCTCAAGGATGCTTATTTTTACATTTCAGTTCATCCCCTTTTCAGGAAGTTTTTGCATTTCTGTGTCTCTTCCTTGCATTTTTGGTTCTCTGCTTTGCCCTTTCACCTTTCCTCTGCCCGAATGGTATTCCCCAAATCCCTTTCTCCTGTGACTGCCTTTTGCAGGATGGTAGAGGTTCATATCTTTCCTTATCTGGATGACCCGCTCATTCAGGCTTCCACCCCCGAGGTTTTGCCTCAGCCCTTTCAGTATACTTTTTTTTTCTCTTACAGAAACAGGGATTTACAATAATCTTCCAGAAATCAGTCCTGGTTCCTTCTCAGGATCATGTGTTTCTTGATTGCAGGCTCCAGACAAATTCTTATGCTGGTTTCCCTACCTCCTCCCAGGCTCTCTCTAATCACATTTTTTCAGTCCCTTCACCCTCTGCTTTCAGTTATAGCCAGGGAATTTCTCAGGACATTAGGATTCATGGCCTCCATGTTCTATGCTACCTCTAGCCAGACTTCATTTGAGGAAACTACAGTGGTTCCTAAAGTCAGTACATCTCCCGTACTGTCACCCTCTAGATTGTCTAGTCCCTCTTCTTTCCATGCCTCAAACTCAAGCTTTAGTGGTGGATTCATCAACTGTCTCTCAACCTGGGACTCCCTTTTCAGACCCCAGTCTCTCTCAGGAACTGTTCTCGGATGCCTCAGACACAGAGTGGGGAGCCTTTTTCAGTTCCCTCAAGGGCCAGGGTCTCTGGCTTCCTCATCAAAGGTCAGACCATATAAACATAAGGAGATGCGCTGGTTTTCGCCCTTCAGACCTTTCACCCCCCTCTTTCTTTCAGGGCCTTTAAAAATCTTCCAGACAGTACCACAGTGATGTGGTATGGCGGGGGGGGGGGGGGGGGGGGGCACGGTCCTACCTTCTTTGTAGACTACCTATTCAAGTTTTGGATTTAGCTGTCCAATGTCAAGTGACTCTTTAGGCTGTATACATTTATTTAGAGCAAAATATAGTGGCAGAGCAGGTGTACTACACAGGGTCACAAATGGATGCTTCACAGAGATGTGTTTTTAGACATTGTCCATCAGTGGGTACTCCTCTGGTAGATCATTTTGCTCCACTTTGAACAGACAGCTTTCTCTTTTTTTGAGCCCGATCCCAAGTCCTCTGGCTTGGAAGCTGGATGCCCTGTCTTTTTCTTGGAAGGAGATATTTCTCTATGCCTTCCTTCCCTTTCCTCTAATTCCAAGGGCCCTGCTCAAGCAACAGTAGGACTCCACCAAAATCTTGTTGGTGACTCCCTTTTGACCCAGATAGCCTTGGGTTCCTTCTCCTGCAGCTAGCCAGGGGCAGTCATCACATGTTACCTCACAGGTTACATCTACTCACACAAGACAAGAGGTCTCTGATCCATCCCCCCTTCTCCACTCTTCAGTCGATACTGTGGGTGATAAGTTTTTGATCCCTTTTAGGCACCTTTTTTTCTGAGGACATGCTTAGAATTCTGCAAGAGGCCCAAGCAGTCCTATATATCCAAATGGAAGAGATTTTCTGTTTGGTGCCTTGCTTCTAACCAGGAAATGCTTTCTGTGGGGATCCCTGTGTTTTTGTCATGTATGTGAATTTTTCCATGTTTCATTAGCATATTCTTATGTTAAAGCTCACCTCTCAGCTATTTCCGCTGCTATGCCATTAACTCCTCATCTGCCATCTAGGATTGAGGTCAAGCAATTTCTTAAAGGTGTACTTCATATTGGGCCTCCCAGGAAGCCTATTTCGCCTTCCTGAGACCTCAGTTTTGTACTTTAAAAATTGTCTCGGGCTCCTTTTGAGCCTGTAGCTTCAGTTTCCTTAAAACATTGTATTGAGCCTGTAGCTTCAGTTTCCTTAAAACATTGTATTTGGAAGACTGTTCTTTTGGACTTTCTTTCAGCAAAGAGAGTATCTGAACTCCAGACTCTTATGGCTGTTCCTCCTTTTGTGGTTTTTCATAGGGACAGGGTGTTTCTGTGCACTAATCTTTCTTTTGTACCCAAAGTGGTTAACAAATTCTCTTCATCAGTCTGTTAATTTGTCCTCCTTTTTCCTTCTCAGTAGTCTGCTAGTAAGAAAGTTATTCACACCTGTGATTTGCATAGACAGCACAAATATTATTCATATAAGACTAAGGTCATTCGCAAGGTATCTAAACAAGCCATAAACTTATGGATCTCTAAGGCCATTTATTTTTGTTACTCATGTCATGGAAAATCTTTCTGCCTCAGTAAAGGCTCATTTTACCAAGGCTGTGGCTTCCACTGGTGCTTTTTTCAAAGGAATGGATGCCAATTCCATCCTTGAGGCTACTACTTGGACCTCTGTCCATACTTTCACCAAGCATTACAAATTGTATGTTTCCAGAACAAGAGCTGCTTTCTTGGGGGCTGTTCTGGACCATCCTCCTCCCAGGTTCCTCTTGACCTTCTGTACTACTGCAATAGTGATATGGAAGGATATAGTATAGTTGTGTAAAATATTACTATAACATTAGATGTCTTTCTGTTCATTGTTGCAGTATTCACTCCATCCCTCCCTCCTCCCCCTTCTGCTCTGTTCCCTTATTCTTTCTGGATACTCCTACTTTCTCGGACTGTTGTTCCTCCTGAGGCTTTTCATTTCTGAGGTATGCACATTCCCTTTATGCCCTATGCTTTGAGCGGAGACCATATTTGTAATGTACAACGTCTATAAAATCATAAGGCTTTGGTATACTGGCCGCATTGAGCTACCCTTGACAGGATAAAGAATATCGTAACAGTGAAGACAAGGGCATCTACAGTTACGTAAGATTTTACAGAACTTTACTATCTTCCTTTTACAAAGCTGTGCTATTGAATGTCAATACATGGAGGATTCATTTTGTTTTCTAAGTAATATATTTTCTTTCAAATGTTTTCTACGAAGTGCTGGTTAAGCTAATCAGCCTGTAAATTTCGGCCTTATTTTCTCTGCCATTGTAAATTGGGACCATGTGAGCTAATTTCCACTCAGGAGGAACAAAGTCTGTTTCCAGAGTTTGTTGTAACAGAAATAATAAAATGCAATGTCGCAGATTTCTTAAAAGTACATAAGAAATAGCATTTATACCATCGGGGCCTGGTGCACAATCCTTTCTATTCATATTTTAAGGCATCTCTCACCCTTTTACTTTGCTGGAGAGTTATTAACTGCTGGGTACATCCTCAACAGGAGTCTGTCAACAGCAGTATATTCTGAAAATGTACTTGCTAGCTGAAATTCAACGTCCTCTTCATTACACATTCTTCCCTTCTCACTTAGTGTAGTACTCGCTCCCTTCTTATATTTATACTCTGTAATGTGCCTAAAAATATTTAAAATGGTTTGTTGTTACTTTTGGTGAATTTTGTCAGGGAAAATTCATATTTTCTCTTAACATTTCTTATTGCTGTCCTACACTTCTTAACTGTTCTGTCTGTATTAATTTCCTTTTTTTTTTCTCTAAAGTGCAGATGTCCTTCAAGAATGCAACTGCAGTCATAACATATGGGTTGTCCTGCCTCAGGCAGCCCTCGGTCGGCCGGATTCCAAAGTCTGGGTCCGACGTCGGCTGATGTCAGTTTTCTCTGTAGTCCAATGGTTTTGTTTAGATAATCTGTGCAGTTTTTATTCCACCATGGAGTGTTGTTCCTTTTATTACTTGGCTGGCTCTGCTTCACTGGTGTATACATTTCAATTAAATGGTTTAGTTCTTTCTTTGTTTATTTTTATTTTAGAGAAGTGTTCCCAATTACCCAATTATTCATTACAATCCTTCTCCAAGTCATTCATTTCTTTATTGATATCTTTGTAGTTTCCTGAATATGATATTTTGTAAACTGGATTATTATCAGTGTTAAGTACCATGGGGTGGAACTACAAAGGTGACAAGAGTTATGGTCATGGCAAGAGACATTCATGCCTACCATCCTTATAGCATCAAGGCCTAATACTGCACTATTCTATTTTCTTTATTGGCAACCTTAAGGTATTTTTGAAGCCAATTTTGTTGATTGCTTCAAATATCAATGATTCCACATAACTACTTAATGAATAAGCATTCCACAATATAGAGGGAGTATTAGGATCACCTGCAATTAAGGTAACTGGACCATGGCTGGTATTCCTAATGTGATTTAGAACCCTACAGTCTCATCATGACCAATCTTGGGACTTTTATAGAATCCAGTGATGTACATGTTTGCTTTTAACTATGAATAGATCAGTAAAGTCTGCTTCCATATTATTATAATGAAGGAAGGATAGTAGTTTGAGACTTAAACCAATACCCCACCTCATTGTGTCCTTTCTAAAATTCCAGTACCCCAAATTAACTTTAAACTCGAGGTAGTCTATTTATTAAACCAGGGGATGATGATAATAGTAATGTCAGTCTCATCTTCCTCCACTGCACTTTCCATTTCAGCCAGTTTTTTGTTCGAACATCTCACATTAAGTAGCAGAAACTTCATTGTGCCCATATTGTGTATTTTCCATAAAGAGTAATTAGCTCCACCTCTAAAAAAAAAAAAAAAAAAAAAAAAAGCAATGTGTTTTTTATTGTTAAACTCCACTATCATATTCTTTTCTGGGCTAAGATGGTAGTTGTCCTTGCAAAGTAAACAGTGTTGCCTACCATGTTTTCACAGTGATATCAGGGTGTTTTACTGACCTACAGTATATATTTACAAATTTGCTTTTTTAGCCTTGTGTCTTGGAGTAGGATGAATATCCACACAAGCAAATCTTCTCTCTCTCTCCTCAATGTGATTAATATGTGTAGTATGGTAAACCCGCTGTCATTACTTCTGAGAATAACATAACATCCAGTAAATTGTTGCAGTTAAATATTGTATAAAACTCTTTCTTTATGCCCTTAAATCTGCATCCTCCGAAGTTAGCTAATGGTTATTTGAGTTTTAGATAACCCCAACAAATAATTCCCAACTGTCCTTCCAAGCATATTGATAACTGTTTTCTGCAAATTAGAACAGTTATGGACATTTACATGGATATTGCCAGCAAAGGTAGCATTCATATCCAAGTCCATTGCTTGGGGTCTGCTGTAATCATTACAATGCCCCCCCCCCAAATGCTCTTCTGCTTCTCTTTTTTATACATCTCAAAGAATACATTTTTGTTGATCTGAGGCTTTCCACTCTGGTACTATCACTGACTGATTCTGTCATCTCTTTTTTTTTCTGCACCTAATCTTCTGAATTGCGTTTTCCAGATCTTCACTCTCACTGTTTGTGTGATTATTTATTATGTAGACGCACTTACATACTGAAATAGCACTTAGTGAATTATTTAATCATTGCCCCAAATTGCACTGAGAGTTAATGTTGGCAGTATTGTAATGTCTGGTCTCATTAATCTATTTTTTTTTTTTTTTTTTTTGCCATCGGAGTTGGATTACATTCATAAGGTTACAAAAAGCCTTGCTGCATGAGTCAAGATTTCATCTTGCCTGTTAACCTAGTTTCAATTAGTGGGAGGAAGATTCCTAAATTGCTTTCCATGGGGATGGCTTGCAGCTGCCGCAGCTTCACCTTTCCAGGGAAGGTATGGCAGCAGCTAACAGACCTTTTCAGTAAAGCACCAGGGCAAGTTATGTGAGCAAAATGAAGAAGAAATTATGTGCTGCAACATGCTCGTCAACCAACATTCAAACTTTTGCATGTCTGCAGCTCAGTGGGGTGGGAGAGAACAATGCAGTTCACCAGAGCACTTAACACGCACACACACACCCCTAGTATGTTGCCTGTCTTTCTCTGGAAATTATCTGCCCCGTCAACCATTAAGAGAATGAGTCTTAAAAAGAGGGTGCAGTGGATGAGAAATAATTGTCTGAGAGTCAGCAGATTGGCACAGTCTAAGAGCAAAGAATAATGTTCTACATAGTCAGTGCTGCAGTACTAATCCTTGGGTCTTCCTGCCATGCAGAAGCCAGTGACCGGCCCAATTTCCAGAGTCTTAGCATTATCCCAGGCTGATCGATGCTCAGTGACTGACATCTGGATGTCTGGGTATAGGAAGGGTATATGTCAGCCCTATAATCAGTTCATTCTAGCCATGCAGTCCAGTGTGTTTCACATGTGTTATATGCTCACAGTCCATCTGGTCGTCTCATGTTTCCAGAGATGATCTCCTTCCAAACAGATAAGTACCCCTTTGGGGAAATTTCTTCTCTAATTAATGTTCAAAGAAGTTAATTTTTTTGTCCTGTGGGAAGCAAATCCTGCATAAAGATTTTCACTCTTTTTGCTTGGAGCCTCAGCATGACGTCTCTGCTTTGATTGTGCTAAGTTTCATGCAAAAACATAGAGCCGAGGTACTCGCAGCTCAGATGGAATCCTCGTCATTAGCTTCTTCAGTAGTGTTGTAACCTCTGACTTATGCAGGGCCTGCACTAACTCCAGCAGCCATTGGTATGATCCAAAAAAAGCATAAAGATAAAAAACTAGGGATCTGGATAAAAAAAAAAAAACTAGGGGGAAAAAAAAAACTAGGGCTCTGGAGCTTGCAGAAAAAAATAATGCATCAGCTGTTAAGTTGACTGCTAGGCCAGAATCCCTTGGCACGACCCATCAGGAGTCTGCCATAATCTCTGGCCTACCCACTACTACCACTACTGCTCACACATCAGGTCCGACGTGTCTGAGAAGTGGTTCCAGAGGGAGACCTTAAGTCTTCCCTAACTACCAGCATTCCTACCAAGGTGAAGATCAGATGACCACTTCCCTCAGCATCCCCTATTATACCAAAACGCACTTCTCCCTAGGCCTTGTCCACTGCCCTCTGCCTCCATGTCTCAGTTCAGAATCCAGGAGCTGGTCAAGCTGTCAAAGAAATTCATGGCTTTCATTAAATCCAGACAACCCTTACAACCTTCTTCTGAGGCCTCTCAGACTCCAAGAGCAAGGGAAGTAGCCTTCTAAGAGGAAGAAGACTCTTCATCCTCTCTGGATGATGAGGTTTCTTATTTGGGTCATTTAGAACTCCAGAATCACCCTGACTCAGACTCTGATACTGTTTCTTCTCCTTCCCCATCCAAAGACCTTTCCTTCATAGACCCATTACACAAAATGAAAGATTTTAACTGGGAAAGTAAGCCATTCTCCCAGACATAGACACACTACAGAGAATTATTCAGCTTACTTTTTCCTCGACCATCGGCTATTCCTCCAGTACACATTGTACTCGATGTTTTTGATGACATAAGCCATACACTCTGATTCTCTTACCACCTGTGCCTAAAAAACCAGACAGGTTTTACAGAGTGCTTGACTCTCCAGTATCAATACAAAAATCCTAAGGCTGGATACTCTGTGGTCTTCATTGAATCTAATAAAGGGATTTCCAAAGGACCATCCAAGCATACCCTACCTAAATGACAGGGAGAACAGAGTACTGGATAAGTTTGGCAAGAAAACTTATAGCTCTGCAACCTTAGCTATGAGGGCTTTAAATTGCCAATACCATATGATAAAATACTGGTTTACTATCAAAAGGGCAATCGGACTTCATTCGATTTACATTAGAGATTATGAAAGAACGGGGGGGGGGGGGATGTTGAAATGCAGAACAGCAAATGTACTACAGCATTTGCTGTTGTGAATTTCAACATTTTAATGCAGATCGCACTATAGTGGGGATCGGGAAATGTTCCCTTTCCCTCACTGTAGTGTGATCTCGGAGTTTGTATATATAAGTAGCAGGGGGTTGGCGGTGCAGACCCCCTACAGATATGTTCTTTGCTGTGTGTTGCACAGTAGTACCACTTGTGAAAGTGTGGAGAATGGTCGAATGTTGTATAATTTGACATTCTCCACTTCCGCATTTGACTTTTGTGTCGGTCGTTTTTTTTTTTTTTTTTTTTTTTTTTTTTTTCCTTGTATGTGGTTCATTGAAACGATAACTGGCAGAAAGTGTGATCAGAGAAATGATAGTAAACCTAAAATACTTTAAAACTCTTCAAGATAAAGTGATAGTAAAACTTGACTCCTTGGCACATAGAACCTTGTACAAGGAAATGCAGGACATTGCTAGGGAAGCTTTACAGGTAGCCATACACTCCCGGAAATGTGGCTATGATGCCTTACGTGCTTCTTGTAGAGCAGCTGCCACAGGTTCAGTTATCTGCAGACAAGCTTGGCTAAGAACTTGGCCACTATCAAACCAAGTAAAAGCAGAGTTTTTGGATGCCCCATGAGACAGAGTTCTATCTGAACAAGTGTTTGAAAATTCTGCTTGTCCCCAACCCTGAGGTACGGTAGACTCTACCCCTCTAAACCTTGGTCTTTTCTAGCTTGACCAAGGCAATCCAGTAGAAGGCAAACAGAACAGCCACAAAGATCAAGAGCCACCAAAGAGCCCAATACAGAGAACAGCTGTGACTATGCCCTACCGCTCTTTCCAAACCCACCTTCCTCCCGGGCACCTGGCAGGAAGACTCTCCATCGTCTTAAGCCAGTGGAAGACCATCACAAGGGAACAGTTGATCTTCAGCATTATAGGAAAGTGATATTGTGTCCAGTTCAGGGAAATCCCCCCACCCCCAGCCTTTTTGGGCATAACAAGACCTCCAAAGGAATAAAAATAAATATCTCAACCATAATTTATCAAAGATTTACTTCTACAGGTTTCCATGCAGCCATGGAAAAGGCTTTTATTCAGGGATCTTCTTGGTCCTAAGAAAAAAGAGAACCTGGAGACCTATCCTAGATCTTTCAGAGCTAAACAAACTCCTCTACATCCCAAAATTCAAGATGCTTATAGTTTTTCAGGATGCCTCCATGGTCACTATCTACCCTAAAGGATGCTTACCTTCCTGTTCCTATAGCAGTCAGTCACACAACATAAGTACGATTCATAACCTCAGGCTCCCACTTCCAATTTTGTACTTTACCATTTGGTCTCTCTACTGTCCCAAAAGATTTTTTTACAAAATGTCTGGCACCCCTGATATCCCCCTGCAGAACACTGAGGTACACATCTGTCCCTACCCAGACGACTGTCTCATCCAAGGAAAATCCACCTGAGAGACCCTGGATGCACTGGAGGCCTCTGTAGACTGCTTCAAAAAGGTGAACCTCATGTTTAAATATACAGAAGATCCAGAAGACACCCCAAACAAGAATCCTGTTTCTGTGGGGCCTAATAGACTCAATCCAACAGAAAGAGCTTCTCCCTCAGGATAAGATTGTTTTCCTGATGGATTATTTAAACAACCTACTCACTAAACAACTTATCTCTACCAGATATTTCTTAAGGATTTTAGGATATATGGCATCATGTATCTTGATGGTCCCTTTAGCAAAGCTACACATCAGGAAACTCCAATGATTTCTTAAAAAATGTCTGGGAGTAGCACACTCGGCCCCTAGAAACCCTTCTATCCTTGATCTCATGCCTCAAGAAGGAACTTCTGTAATGAAAGAACACCATACAAGAGGACCCAGGAGCAGCTTTAACACTGTCTCAGACAGACAAGACCTTCACTACAGGCAGCTCAGATGTAGCTTGGATAGCCCACTTAGACACACTGAGGGTGCAGGGTATTTGATTCCCACAACAGAAGAAATTGCACATCACTCTAAAGGAAATGTAAGCAGGCTTCCTAGCCATAAAAGCTTTCTAACAGCATTTAAGCCCAGGAACACTGCAAACCTGGACAGACAATACCACAGTAATGTGGTACACAAACAAACAAGAAGGGTCCTTATCTTACCCACTGCACAGCCTTTCCAGAAAGATTGAATGTTAGCCCAAGACTTTGGGTTTACTCTCCAAGCATCATGCATCCCAGGCTACAGCAGTCTTCTGGCAGACTCCCTGTGCAAGGGCCTACTAGATCTAATCTGCGGAACAGATATGTGGCAAAGTCCCAGGTATGGATATAAGATACATAAGGAAAACTGTCAGTAGAATGCAGAAGTCCAGGAAGTCAAAATAAATGAGTGCAGGAAAAGTGAGAGGTTGAAAAGAAGGGCCAGGCTAGGAAAGAATACCAGTTGGCTAACAGAGAATGTAAGAAAGGTGTTGCAGTGGCAAAGAACAAGGCATCAGAGGCACTGTACCTGTTTTTGGAAAGCAAGTCAGTAGATGGCGCAAAGAAACCACCAGGTTGCAATGCAAAGACGGAAAGAAAAAGAAGATAGTCAGACTCCCTTCATAAGGGATGCCAACAACAACCTGCTCACCAGTCCACAGGACTTCAAAGACAAGAATGAAGGAGTACTTCCAGCAGCTTCTGAATGAAGAAAACCCTACAGGAAGTGTTGTACTGCCCCAAACACAGCCTACAGTGAGAGAAGAGGAGGAGCCCACCATAGAAGTAAGAACAGCACTAAAGAAAATGATGTCCGGGGAAAGCAGCAGGCTCAGATGAGGTCACAGCAGATATGACAGACTGGTGAGACGGGGGAGAAATGGCTTCTGAGGGTACTCATACTGTGGGGAGAAAGACGTAATAAGCATATTAGTGTCAGTGTTCAAGAACAAAGGGGGACATTCACAACTGTGGACAATACAGAGGTGTCAAACTCTTATCCCATTACATGAAAGTTCTGGAGAGGATGATGAGTAGCAGTAAGATGGGAGATGAGCAGTTCTGATTCAGATTTGGATGCAGCACAACTGACCTGATATTTGCAGTGAGACAGATAGTTGAGAAAAAGCTAAGCTGAGGAAGGAGTCCAACTGGGCATTCTTAGACTTGGAGAAAGCATATGACAAGATCCCAAGAAGGCTGATTTGGGTAGTTCTGCAGTGGCTTGAAGTTGCAGAAACATTGGTAGAATTAGTGCAAACTATGTACAAGGACCCCAATGACTCCAGTACGAATGAAGGGTTTCCCGGTGAGAGTGGGTGTGCACCAGGGTTCAGTTCTGCCCCCACTACTGTTCATGCTAGTGATGGACTACATTAGCAAGCAGGACAGAGGGGAGAGATCAACGGAGTTGTATGCAGATGGTGTGGCATTACAGGCAGACTGAGCAAGAACTTCAGCAAAGGATAAGGGAATGGAATGCAAAACTGAAGGCACATGGGATAAAACTGGGTACAGATGAGACTAATGTAATGGCAGCAAATGAGGTTAAGAAGAAGCTGAGAACTGAGATGAAAGGAAAAGTAGTGGAACATGTTAACATCAAGTTAACAAGTATCTGGAAGGGATGATTGAGGAGAAGGGAAGTCTGAATGAGGAGGTCAAAGCCAGAATAAGAGGGGCTGCAACCAGCTGGTACAGTGTGTCGTGTAGTATATGACAGAATGCCAGGAACCTGAAACGTCAGGTGTACAAAACAGTGGTGTGACCAGTACTACTGTATTGTACAGAAACCAGGGTGGTAAAGGCAGAGCAGTTGAGGAAGCTAAAGGTGATTGAGATTAAGTGCTTGAGGCTGGTGGTAGGATGCACACTGTAGGGAAGGTATGAGGATATAAACGCAGAAGCCAGAGTTGCTCCAGTTGCAGTAAAGGTCAAAGAGAACAGACTACTGTGGTTCAGGCACATGTGCAGAAAAGCAGAAGACAGTCTGGTGAAGAGGATTTGGGACAGACAGAGAAAAAAGACAAGAGGAAACAAGGGCATCCAGCAAAGAGGTGAATGGACTGAGTGAGAGAAGACCTGTGGCAGTCAGGCATGAGTGTCAAAGAAGGCCAGGAGAGCAGCATTGAATAGAGAGAGATGGCAACCGTTGACCAGAAACCCATGTAGAAAATGAGAGAAAAAAGGTGTTACTTGTCAGTAAGGATGCTGAATAGGGAAGTCTTACTGGATCTCTGCACTCTATGGGGAATCCCCTTTATAGAACTTTTTGCCTCTCTCCAAAACAGACAACTGAAATTTTGCTCCAGAACACAACAGGAGGCAACATGGAAAGTAGCTGCCTTCTCCTTTGCAAGGACTCATTGGTTCTTGTACATTTTCCCCCTTACCCTTAATTCCAAGTGTACTTACAAAGATTAGGACGGACAGACCCAGCATGATGCTAATAACCCCCTTTTGGACCAGACAATATTGTTTCTGCTTCCTCCTCACCCTCAACGAGGGAAGGTTTTGTACGTTCCCAAAGGACATAGACCTTCTCATTCAAATCAGGGGATCATTCCACCCCAATCTGCCATCTCTCAATTTAGCTGCCTGGAGGATTGGGTCATGGCACCCACCTCATTACCTTACCCAAAAGAGGTTCTAGCTATTTTAAAGGAGACTAGAAAGCCTAATCCCAGAAAATCATACATGACAAAATGGAAGAGATTTTCCACCTGGTGTCGCAGACAACACACTATCCCAATTCAAGCAGACATTAGTTTAGTACTGCTTTGTCTGTCGCACCTGTTTGACCAAGGCCTTTCTTGTTCCAGCATAAACGTTCACGCTTCTGTTGTCTTGGGTTGCTTACAGATTACTCCTCCACTCTTCTGTCACCCTCACATGAAACTGCTTCTGAAAGGGGTAATTCACTTGAGACCTCCTAGAAGGGACCCTATTCCACCATAGGATTTAAATTATGAAATGGAAAAACTAACCTTGCCCCCCTTTTGAGCAATCTGCTGCTGCTCTCCTTAAGATGCTCATCTGGAAAACCGCTTTCCTTATAGCAGTCACTTCAGCTAGAAGAATCTCTGAAATGCAAGCTCTCGTGTATAGTGCCCTTCACTGGCTTCCACAGGGGCAGGGTAACCCTCCGAACAAAACCAATCATTCATTCCAAAGGTAGTTTCAAAACTCCATCTTAACCAGGCTATCCATGTGACAGTCTTTCCAAACCCACAGAACAAAGTGAAAAGAATCCTACACTCACTGGATGTCATCAAACAAATCAGGTGCTACCTGGACAGAACAAAAAGTACAGACAGGGCAGACCAGTTGTTGGTATCCTTTGCAGAGGGAAAATGGGGCAAGCCCATCTCAAAACAAACTGTTTTTAAATGGATTGAAAACTGCATCGGGATGTTCTTCGTGTTTCACTGTTGCAGTCATTACATTTGGTTAATCTGCTGGTAGGTTGCCCTCAGTCAGCCTGTTCAACAAAGTCTTGGGTCCTGCGTCGGTTGCTGTCCCTTCTTCTATGACGTCAGGTCATCAGGGGTATAAAACATGCAGCCGACGCCATTACATCAGTCTTTCTTGCCACGCGGTAGCAGAAGCAGTTCACTAGTGCCGGTCGGCCATCTCCTGAAATTTTCATTTTCGAGTTTCAGAACCGAAGTCTTCAACTAAAAAGCAAAGTACCCCATTGGGGAAACTTTTTCTTGCTCCTTACCCCAATGTCAGTAAAAGTTAATAATTGTGTTACTTGTGGGAAGCAAATACCTCATAAGGATTTCCATTTGTACTGTATTCCTTGCCTAGGCCCTGACCACGACGTACCTTGTTGCCAGTTCTGTGCTTTATTTAATCAGCGCACTATCCGTCGTCTGTACATTTTTGCATCTAAATATTTTGGATCACGGTTTAGGTGCTTTCGCAGCCCCTGATACCGGCTACTTCTGCTTCACAGGCCTCTTCTGAGACCCATTCGGAGTCCGGTATGCAGCGAGATGCTTCAATTATGGAACCCGCGGATGTGTCTGGAGCCGCTGTGCAGGCACCAGCTTCTGAAGGTGTATTTAGGCCTACAGATTTGTATATTAAACCGATGCCATCTTCAGTAGTAAGGCCAGAATCTTGATCTATGTCTAAAAAACCGATGGCCAGGCCACATGTGCAGGTCCCCATGCCTAAAAAACAAATGATCAAAATGGCTGAAGATTTAATTACTCTAATCAGGGGTAGCCTTCTAAGAGGCCTAGGGCCGAAATTGATTATGAATCTTCTGAACAGGATTCTATTTCTTCTGACTCTTCTAATGAACAGGATTTGTCTATACCTACTTATGAGGACTCTGATGCAGAGGATTCCATTCCTTCTGCTTCTCCCCGAGGATTTTTCTTTTGGGGAAACTTTACATACCTTAATGGAGCACTTCTACTGGGAAAGTCGGGATTTTTCTGAATCTAAAAAGAGGCTTTGGGATTTTCTTCTTCTTCCTCAGCATAGGCCTTTGGCTATACCTCCGGTTCCAGACATTGTTGATGTGTTTTCAAAATCTGGTATGGCTCCTGATAGTCTGCCTCCGGTTCCTTGTAAGCCAGACAGATACTATAGGGTTCCTGACTCCCACAAATCCCTTTCAAAAACCCTGTTGTGGATCCTGAGACCATTTCTGAGGGCCCCAAGGGCATTAAGGCTTCTACTGCTAAAAATCCTACTCCTCCTGATAGAGATTCCAGGGTGCTGGATCGATGGGGTAAGACGGTCTATACTTCTGCAACCTTGACATTCAGGGCTTTAAACTGTCCATTCCATATGCTAAAATATCAGCAGCATATCATGGGAGTGCTTAAACAGAAAATGATTAATCTGAAGTAGTTAACTTAATTTGGTCTGCAACCTGTGGGAGCCGGATCCGATCTCCGATCCGAGCCGGCAACTTTACAAAGCTTAGATCTGAGCTCCTAGCTCCTCCCCTTGCCCATAATCCCTTGCCAACCCTGACTGACCTCAGATCTAGTTTGCCGCGCTTCTGAACAGCAGCTAGATTACGAGCTCCTGGTTTTTTTGGGCCAGATCAGTCTCTCTTTTTAAATTTACTTGTTAAATTTGAGTGTTGGTGTGTTGGGTTCCCATTTGATTATACTAGTTCAGTTAAAATTTGGTTAAAATTAGTCTCCCCTCGCTGGTCGTAGTTAGTGTGTGTGTGTTTAGTGTGTTGGGGCCTACCGAGTGAGTTTTTACTTTAATATGTCTGAGACCCCAAAGCCAATATTCTCTAAGTGCACCGAGTGTGGCCATAAGCTCTCCCCGGCAGATAGCCACACTCTGTGCGTCTGGTGCCTTAGGGTTGAACACCTTTCCTCTGGATGTGCTATCTGTGCGGCGTTCAACCCCAGGGCACTGAAGGACCGGAGGTCTACGCTGATCCTGGCGGGACTTTTGCCCCTGGATTCGGCTTCGGCCTCCGGTGCTTCTGTGGCCTCCTCCCAGGCTTAGGTGGTGACCACTCCTGCCTCTCTCTCCCCCCGGCCGGGACTCAATCTCCCGCTTCGGCGCCAGAGGAGAGGGAGGCCAGGAAAGAAAAACGGAGGGAGAAGCACCACAAGCGGTGGGCCGAGGCCTCCGCTTCGGCCCCCCGGCTAAGTGGGCTTCTCCCTCCATGGCTTCCAGGTCTCCTCCTTCTCGGCTCCGGTCTCCATGCTTCTCACCGGGACCCGAGGAGGAGGAGACCCGATCTCAGTTGAGGTCATCGAGGCGGCACTCCCGGCCAGCCTCGGTGGCCTCGTCGAGATCAACGCATAGCCTTTCTGAAGCTGATTTGGACCGGGTGATGCGAAGGTTCATCCAGGCCCAAATGCAGATGGGAGTGCCCTGCCTCCCCCCCCCCCCCTCTGGGGGGGAGCTCAACACCCTTCTTTGCCCCGATAGCTCCTTCTTCGACCCGCTTCCCGGGTTCGGAGCGCTCGGAGCCAGGCAGCATTGGAGCCTACGGTATCTGGTACTTTGGCTCCAAGACTTCCTTCGAGTTTACCGGATCCGTCCTAGTCGGATCCGAGCTCTCGGAGCTGTGCTCTGAGCTTCGGATCCGAGGGGTTTAGTGTGCCTTCTGCTCCGTCCAGATCGGAGCACACTGGCCCTTTGGATCCGATGGTCTCGGCGCCGGCTCTGATCCATCCATCGGATACGAGTGAGGGTCAGCTCTCTGATCCCAGAGAGAGTGGCTCTCCCTCGGCCTTTGATGTGGTGGAGAGGGCTCTGTTGAGTGCATCCAGGCCCCCGCTCCCTGCTACGGTTCCATCCCACACTCCCTCTCGTTTGGGTAAGGCTTCCGTCGCCCGGCCACAGGGACAGCCTGCTTTGACGTCTCAGGTCGTTCCCCTGGAACAAGATGTTGCTGGTGAGTCGTCCTCGGACAGTCCCCAGAGGATGTTCCTCACAAGCAGAAGTGTAAGAGGAGGCACGTGGACTCCCCCGTGTCCTTGACAGAAGACACGGATTTGGATGAGGGGGAAGGCTCCCCAAGGTCACCCCCCGAGGATGTCTCCTTCGGCGACATCATGGAAATGCTTAGGATAAGAGGGGGGTGGTCTGCCCCCAAGGCTTCCTCGGATGAATCCGTGTTCCTGGATGCGTTCGAAGCAGGCCCATCTACCTCTTGTGTGTCCCCTACGGCCGACCCCTTAGTGGACCTTATCACCACTAGGGCGTGGAAGGAGCCAGACACTGTGGAGCCAGTCCCCAAACATCCTAACAAGATCCTGAGGCCCCCGACAGAGAAATCCCATTGGAGCAAGGGACCCCCCATAGATGCCATGTTGGTGGTGGCAGCCACCAAGAGGGAGTTAGCCTAAGAGAGTCCCTTGGTCCATCCCCCGAGCAAGGAGTCTCGCTCGATGGACCGTCTCGGGAAGCTTCAGCGACCTTCACTGTAAGGTTCCTGAAATACATGGCACGTGATTCGACTGCAGCGAGACCTTATCAAAGAGTACGCTGCATCGCCCCCGGAGTCCATGTCGGGGGAGGACAAACAGTTGTACTCCACTCGCATGGCCACTCTTAGTCTATATCCAACACCTCTATGCGGCTTTTATCCCATGCTACAGAGGGAGCCGCTAGAGCCAGCGGAGCAGGCCTAGTTATGAGGCGCCAGGCCTGGCTCCGACATTGTGATTTCGCGGAACCCTTCAAGGCGTCCTTTGCGAATGGCCCCCTTCGATGATTCTGCCCTATTTGGCAAGACAGTTTGCGAGACTTTGGTCCAGAGTGAAAAGGACGGGAAGACGTCTGCCGTCGGAGTCCGCTTCTCTGCTCCCCAGAGGCCCTTCTCCAAGAACCAAAAGGGACAGAAGAAGATGTGGTTCCGAAAGTCGCAACAATCCCAGTCCGCTCCGGACTCGCAGTCCTTCCGCGGCAGAGGAGGACAGGGTGGACACCGCCCTAGAGGCAGAGGGGCCCGAAGAACTTTGGGTCCAGAGAAGCCTTCTCTGATCGGCCCACGCAGCAATCCTGAGGGGTTGCCCGACTGCTCCACTCTGGAGGCAGCCGGGGGGGCATTTCTCGAAGCACCTGGCAGCTTGGGAGTCCAGTACAACAGACCGCTGGGTGCTTCGTATCATATCCAGAGGATACAGAATTCCCTTTTCCTACATTCCCGACACCCCCGGACACCTCCCTGATGTTCCACCCAATCAGAGGGAGGCAGCAGCTGCGGAAATTCGGCTGCTTTTAGAAAAAGGAGCCATCCAGCACGTCCCCCCCAGGCCAGTCCGGATCGGGTTACTACTCCAGGTTCTTTTTGGTGCCAAAAAAGACGGGGGACTTAAGGCCCATCCTCGATCTTTCCCTACTAAATCTGTCAGTAACCAAAGAAAACTTCCGGATGGTCACTCTTCAATCTATTCTCCCCCTCTTGCGGGAGAACAACTGAATGTGCTCCATAGACCTCAAGGACGCGTACTACCACATATTGATGGACGAACGGTCCAGAAGGTTTCTCAGCTTCCGGCTGGGAGCCAGTCATGATCAATTCAGGGTACTCCCCTTTGGTCTCACCTCAGCCCCCAGGGTGTTCACCAAGGTATTAGCAGTGATAGCGGCCCACCTGAGACTCCAGGGAATGCAGGTCTTCCCGTAACTGAACGACTGGCTCCTCACCGCCCCGACAAGGCGTCTACTATGCTTAGCCAGGGACTACTTTCTCAACCTTGCTCCGCAACTAGGGATCACTATAAACTCGGACAGGTCCTCTCTCACCCCGACTCAGGTGATAGATTTTATCGGGGCCAGACTGAACACCAACAGACAACTAGTCTTAACGCCCGACCGGTTGCGCACTTTGAGGGCACATGTGCGAGCCATCTTTCAATCTTCAAAACCTCCGGCAGCCGCTATAAACCTTCTTCCCATGGCGCGTCTGAACATGAGGATTTTACAGTGGACTCTCCAAGTCCACTGGTCCCTTCAATACCCCTTGAGTCACCCCATTTCTCTCAGTAGGGCCTGCAAGAGGGCTCTCATTCGGTGGCTTCAATCGCCGGACCTCCAGGCGGGATGCCCCTTTGCCACGGCCCCCCCTCTCACCACTGTGACCACGGACGCCTCTCGTCTTGGGGGGGGCATTATTCTAGCAGGACGGTCCAAGGCACGTGGAACGATTCGGAGACCTTATTGCACATAAATGTTCTAGAGATGAGGGCAGTGCTGTTGTCGTTGCAAGCACTTCAGAGCCTTCTGCCTGTAGGAACAATTGCAATCCAGACAGACAGTACGTCTGTGGTATGGTATATCAACAAACAAGGGGGAACCAGGTCTTACCCACTCTGTCGAGAAGCCATGAGAGTGTGGGAATGGGTGATCTCCACCAAACCCTTTCTCATTGCAACGCACATTCCGGGATGGACCAACATCCTGGCGGACATGAGTCACACCATCCTTTCGCCTTATGAGTGGTCCCTCAATCCTCGAGTAGCGAGTCGAATTTTTGCCATTTGGGGGCAGCCCTGTTGCGATCTTTTCGCATCTCCCTCAAACACGAAATGCAACAATTACTTCGCTCTCATTCCCCCTGCCGGGAAGCCCGAGGATGCCTTGGTGCATGCTTGGCCACCCGGTCTTCTCTATGCCTACCCTCCTCTTCCCCTCATGCTGAAACTTCTTCAGAAAGCCAGTCGGTTGGGGAGCAGGATGATCCTCATTGCCCCATTCTGGCCTCGCCAAGCTTGGTTCCCTTACCCTCTGGTCTCATCGAGTGAATCCGCCCTGGATTCTAGATCCCCTTCCGGATCTAATCTCCCACCCCCAGGGGGCTCCCACTTCCCGACCTGGCCAGCCTCAAGCTTACGGCTTGGCTGCTCCAGTTCCACTTGTAGCTAGGACTCCCGGTATCTCTTCTCCAGTTAAAACTATCCTAGTAGCAGCGCACAAGCCCTCTACTAGGCAGGTCTATGGTAGTAAATGGAAGTGTTTCTCTATCTGGGCAGAACGCCATAATTTGGTCCCTTTTACAGCCCCCTTGCCTGCGATGCTGGACTTTCTTTCAGGTCTTTTTAATGGCGGAGCTAGCTGTTCTACGGTTAAGGTTCAGTTACCACGTAGGTACTGAAATGGGTTCTTTGATTACTACAAAATTGTGCAAAACGTTCCTAAAGGGCACCTTTCTTCTTAGACCTCCAATAAAGGAAGCGGTACCTCCATGGGATTTGACCTTGGTATTACAAGCCCTGACAGCCCCTCCCTTCGAACCGGCGTCTTCAGTAGACCTCAAATATTTGTCTTGGAAAACCGCCTTTCTTGTGGCTATTACTTCAGCCAGGAGAGTATCTGAATTGCAAGCTCTTTCTGTGAAACCCCCATACTTAGCCTTTCACAAGGATAGGGTTTACCTCAGGACCAATCCCTCCTTCCTCCCGAAGGTAGTTTCTGAATCTAATATTAACCAATCTATCAATTTGCCGGTCTTTTTTCCTAACTACCAGAACAAAGGGGAGTACAGACTACATTCTTTGGACGTGCACAGACAACTTAGATTTTACATTCATAGGACATCTGGTCATAGACAATCCAACCAGTTGTTCGTCTCCTTTGCCAAATTTAATCTAGGTAAACCAGTCTCAAAAATTTCCTTATCTAGATGGATTTCACAGTGTATCATTGCAGCGTATCAAAATTCCGGCAGGCCCGCACCTCAAGGAGTTCATGCCCATTCAACTAGGGCTATGGCTACATCTGCCGCCTTTAAATCCAGGGTTTCCTTGGATGATATCTGTTCAGCAGCCACTTGGGCCTCATCTCATACCTTCATCCATCATTATAAATTGGACATTAACTCCAGAGGGAGAACTTCTTTTGGCTCCGCAGTGCTCCGGAATATCCTTCCATGAAGGCCGCCCAAGGTTTAGGTAGCTGGGGACTCTGTCCCACAGGTTGCAGACCAAATGAAGTTAACTACTTCAGATTAAGAAGTTATGTACTCACCATAACGTTACATCTGAGTAGGTAAACTTCATTTGTCTGCAACCATTCCCCCCCTCTGTCCCCCTGACCTTCAGATGCGTTTCATGTCATATAGTGATGTACCATTTCTGATAATGTAGTTAGTTATCCACTATAGTGGTTGCGGGCAAACTTGATCTGAGGTCAGTCAGGGTTGGCAGGGGATTATGGGTAAGGGGAGGAGCTAGGAGCTCGGATCTAAGCTTTGTAAAGTTGCCGGCTCGGATCAGAGATCGGATCCGTATTCCACAGGTTGCAGACAAATGAAGTTTACCTACTCAGATGGGACGTTATGGTGAGTACATAACTTCTTATTTCTGACTGTGTAAAATAAAGATTTACAGGATTTTTTTCATTCAGCTGAACAAGTTGGAAAACATACTTTGCAATGTGGTTTTGATTCTTTGGAGGCCTCTTGCAGGGCTGCTGTAACTGGGTCTGTACTTAGAAGGCATGCTTGGCTCGAGCAATCTCTGCCTGATCATGTTAAAGCAAAATTGTTGGATGCTCCTTTGCAACAGGACCATCTCTTTGGTAATAAGGCCGAAGAAGTTCTAAAAAAGATGGAAGATAAAGCTAAATCTACGCAAACTGTGAAAGATTTCTTTCAAGTGCAACCTCCAAGATTTAGTAGGCACTCGCCTGCTAAGAACTGGTCCTTTCCGTTTCCTTCCAGAGCCACTCAAATCAAACCCAGACATTGCAAAGGCACCAGGTTTCAGTCCCAAGGGACTTTCAGAGCTAAGCAATGGGGGGGGGGGGTGCCTTTTCTTCCAAATCTGGAAGCAACAAGACACCTTCCTATGGTAAGCAGTCTCAATGACTTTCCTCTAGAACTACCAAGCACTTACCTTTTAGCCGCCTCCTTTGTGGGGAAAACTGGCTTTTCATGCAAAAAACTGGCAACTTATAACCCAGGACAAATGAGTTTTAAATATAGTATCCCAGAGATACAGATTTCAATTCCACACGTTGCCACCTCCAAGTGGATGGCTAGACCTGCCACCAAATCAGTGGGCAGAGGCCCAGAAACAAGTACTTTCCTCCTTAAACATGGGGGCTATTCAGCTAATACCAGAGGAGGAAAAGGGACAATGTTTCTATTCCAGACTTTTCCTGGTACCCAGAAAAGAGAAATCATGACTTCCAATTCTGGACCTGTCTACTCTACACATTCCAAAATTCAAGATGCTGACTCTTCACCAATGTCAATAGGACTAGAATAAGGTTTTCAGCAAGGCAATTGTAATTCGAAATTTATTGTATATCTAGCTAAATGTGAAACCCAGGATATTACATAGGGAAGACCGAAAGAAATTTTAAGAAGCATATCTATGCACATTTGTATAGTTTTAGGAGAAAGGATGTAAAAAATGCCCTGTATTGGCATGTTGAAAAGTATGGGGAAAGACATCACTTTAAATTTGCCATCTTGGAAAACATCCATTTTGATCCCAGAGGGGGCAATTACAAGGCTATTTTGTCCTATAAAGAATTATGGTGGCAGTTACTAACTGATGCCTCCACACCACCAGGGCTTAATGATTATGTAACTATCAAACCACTTTTAGCTATTTTATAGGTACATACCATTTGTCATAGCCTCATTAACTGCAGTTTTGTGAGCCTTATGGACAGATACCATATGTAACATCCTATATTAATTTTTTATATTAATTTTTTACATTAGTTATAGAGAACCAATATTTAATTTTATAGTTAAGATGATTGTTTCAGTTTATAGATGTTGCCATGCAGTAATAATAGTTATTTTAAGGGGTGAAAATTTATTTATATATATCTAAATATGGTTATGTATTTATATTTTAGCATTTTGCACATGTTCATATACTGGTTGATGAACAATGTGGATGTTTGAAAAGAAATTTGTATAGGATGTATGAATGTACATATGGAATTGTTGGGGGTACATGGTCACTTTAAAATTGACTTAGTATTGGCGCCAAATCCTGTATTTAAACTGCAACAGTTTCATTTTAAAGATGTTCTGATGAAGCCCGTATTTTAGCGGGTGAAAGCGCTTAACAATTTTTTGTCATTAAATCGAGATTTTATGTTAACTGAGTGGTTGGTGTACATTTATACAATTGCAGTATAGCCCAACTACTAGAAACTTGTTCATCTTTGGTGAATTTTTGGCGTCTCCCAGAGTCCGTGGATTCAACGTTCTTTTACTTTTGGGTTTGTTATCTATGCTAGGCAAAGATGCCTGGTTGGCAACTCTAGATTTAAAAGAGGCTTACCTGCATATCACAATCAGGGAATCTTGCAGAAGATACCTCCGCTTCAAAGCAGTCTACTTGCATTATCAGTTCTCTGCACTGCCCTTTGGCTTATCTACTATGCCCAGGGTCTTTACAAGTAATTGCATTTTGCAGGCAAAGAAATATTCAAATATATCCATACATGGGCGATTGTCTTATTCAGGCAGAAAACAAGGCCATCCTCCTAATTTCCCTAGGGGTACACTATAAACGAAAAGAAATCACAACAGGATACCCTCTCAAAAAATTACATTCCTGGGTGCAAGCTTGAATACAACTGCCCAAATGGCTTTCCTTACGCCAGAAAAACAACTTCATTTGGTGACTTACTTCAAACAGGTGGCCACAAAAACCCTGCTTATCTGCAAGACAAATACTGCAATCCTTGGGGTTTATGGCCTCCTGCATTCTTTTAATTCCATATGCAAGACTGCATATGAGGAAACTTCAGTGGTACTTGAAAAGTTTATGGAGTCAACATTGTGACAGCCTGGAAACAATGATTCCTATCATTCCTTGCCTGCAACTAGAGTTCCTATGGTGGGCAGAGGCCTGCCACCAAAACAAGGGACTGCCATTCACACCATCCTCTGTCGCCCAGACCCTAACTACAGACGCATCAGACTGTGCATGGGGGGCTCATCTGGCAGGGAAGTGCATTCAGGGCAAATGGAGCCCAAATCAAATGCACCTTCATATCAATCAAAAAGAAATGCTAGCTGTACAAAATGCACTGACAGCCTTCAAGGACTACCTTCATCCAGGACAACTAATGGTAAAGACGGACAACACCACAGTTATGTGGTACATAAACAAGCAGGGAGGTACACATTGCTACCCCCACTGCAGACTAGCCATGGCATTGTGGAACACGGCCTTGAGCTGTCAAGTACAACTGCAAGCTCAATTCCTGCCAGGAAAGCTGAATATTTTGGCAGACAAACTAAGCAGAAATTTCATGGACCCACACGAATGGAAACTGGAACCACGGATTTTCAACATGTTGACACGCAACTGGGGAAGCCAGACATGGATCTTTTTGCCTCACCCCAGAACTACCAGTTGGACAAATTTTGCACAAGAACTCCCCACAAAAAAAGCCTGGAAAGTGGATGCTCTGTCTTTCAGCTGGGAAAGCCTATCACTCTATGCCTTTCCCCCTCTGCCTCTACTCTCCAAGGTTCTACTAAAAGTCAAGCAGGACAAACCAAAAATGATTTTGATTGCTCCAGATTGGCCTCGCCAACACTGGTACCCATTCCTACGCAGTCTGTCACAAATTTCTCCATGGCACCTGCCTCAGACACCTTCCTTACTGTCTCAGCAGAACAACCAAATTCTGCACCCTCGGCTCCAAACTTTGAATCTTGCAGCTTGGCTGATCATTTAAATTCCCCCTTAGCATCCCTCATTTTGGAAGAGAGAAGACCTAATACTAGAAAATCTTATGCTGATAAATGGAAAAGATTCTGTGCCTGGAATCTGTCTCCAGGAATAAATACAGCAGCGCCCAATTTACCTCAGGTTTTGCAATATTTAACTGAGATGCTTCACAAGGGCCTGTCTTTTTCTTCCATAAAAATCCATGCCTCATCCCTTTTAGCCCATTACAACACAGAACTTCCCCTCTTCTCTCATCCTCTGCTAAAATAGTACCTCAGAGGGGCCAAAAACTTGAGACCACCTAGGAGAGCTCCAACCCCTGCCTGGAAACCTTAACTTTGTATTGGAGAAACTCACTCTCCTTCCTTTCGAGCCAGCTGCTACTGCAGACTTAAAATTTCTTTCCTGGAAAACAGCCTTCCTTTTAGCAATCACTTCGGCTAGAAGGATTTCTGAATTACAGGCCCTTATGGCAGTGGAGCCTTTCATCATTTTTCATGCAGAGTGTCACTCAGGACCAACCCATCCTTCATGCCCAATGTGGTATCCAGTGCGGCTCTTAAAGTCCATACATTTGCTACCTTTCTTTCCCAATCCACAGAACAACGGGGAGTGGATTCTGCATTCATTGGATGTACACAGACAACTTAGATTTTACTTGGACAGGACTAAGTCTCGAAGAAAATCTTAACACCTGCTGGTAGCTTTTGCAACAGGGGCAGAGGGAAAGGCTATTTCAAAGCAAACCATTTCCAAATGGATAAGCCATTGTATTCATTTCTGCTGTAAGCACCATGGAAAACCTGTCCTGCAGGGGATCAGATCCCATTCCACCAGGGCTGCATCTACTTCTACAGCCTTTCTCAGAGGTGTTCCTACCAAGGATATTCTAGAAGCTGCTACCTGGAGTTCAGTTCATACTTTCACCAAACATTATCGTGTACCAGTTTTCTCTAAATCCAGAGCTGGCTTTGCCACTGCTCTTTTGCAGGGCCTCATAGCTGGTCCTAATGCTTTATAAATCCATCCTCCTATCCATAGCTTTGGGAATCTACCCAAATGTAATGACTGCAACAGTGAAACACGAAGAACATAGTACAGTTGTGTACACTTACCATAAATGTAGATGTTACAGTGTATTCACTGTTGCAGTCCTGGTTACCCTCCCTCCAGCCCCCTGTTTTTTCTCTTACTATGCCTTTATTTTCTTCTACTACACTTAAAAGCCTTTTTGGTGTATTTGCTTTTGTTTGGAGGTATATTTTTGTGTTTTAAATTATTTATATATATATTTTGCTCCCCATTTGGGGGGCACCTGACATCTGGGGCAAGAAAAACTGATGTAATGGCGTCGGCTGCATGTTTTATACCCCTGACGACCTGACGTCATGGAAGAAGGAACGCAGCTGACGCAGGACCCAAGAGTTTGTTAATCAGTCCGACTGAGGGCAACCTGCCAGCCTCTACCTGGCCACATTAAAACCTATTCCACCAGGCATGGGGCAACTACCACTGCCTTCCTTAAAGGAGTTCCCACTCAAGCCATCCTAGAGGCACCACTTGGAATTCTGTTCACACCTTTACTAAAAACTATAACCTAGGACAAGTCTCCAAGGCCAGGGCAGAGTTTCCCCTCCGCTATCCTAAAAATTATTTCCTAAACCTACAGTAATTGCCTCCATCCTCAGAGTAGCTTTGGGAATCTTGCCAAGGATTGCAACATTTGACCATGAAGAACATAGGACAGTTGTGTCCCACTTGACATTGTGGATGTTCGAGTAGATCAATGTTGTAGTACATATTCCTAACCTCCTCTCTCTCAACTATGTAGGGTCCATCTCTGTTACTGTTTTTACATATAATGTTTGGCTCATCCCAAATATATTTAAATTTCTTACTCCTTTGCATTCTCAACCAAAACCAAATGGCTGGGGAGGTCATGCTGTCCTCAATAATCAAACTGCTTTTTTAGGCTTAGAAAGGCCTGAAGATGACATTGACAGATGCCCTTCTTTGTACCCTGATGTCCAAATGTCAGTCATTGAGCATTCCTCTGCTTCAGATGATGCTAAGACACTGGAAATCAGGGCAATCATTGGCTTCTGTATGGCCGGAAAACCCAAGGATTAATACTGCCAACATTGATCTACTCAAACATCTACAATTATGTTAAGTGAGACACAACTGAACTTTATGGTATATAGTATAAAACTGCTTGTTGCATTAATGGTTGTCATTTGGTAAGTGTTAGTAATAATTGAAAGTAAAAGGTTTCATAGGAATGTGTTAGTCTATTAAATATGTTTTTACTTGTTTTTATTTATTTTTTTTTTTTTAATTTTTTTGAACATCAAGAACTTTATTTACTCAAACCAGTGTTTACAGCTCTCTGCAAACCTAATGCACAGTGCCTTTCTATTAATGCATCAGCAGTTGATTGCCTTTAAACAGTTGTTCCGTACTTAATACAGTCAAACAGGTGATGTCCTTCTATTCTCATGTTGCAGTATTCTTAACAGTAGGGTGGTTGCTGCCTGCAGCGCCATCATCCAGCCAGTATACCAAAGTTTTTATTCCAGGAAGGGTACGTGTGATGTCGCTTACCAGGGCCATAAACCAACGTTGGGTATAAAAGTGACATCTGCACGTGCTCTATTCAGAATTTTTCTGCTGCAGTGAACGTCGGACTCCTGTTTGCCAGTTCCAAAAGGAGATCGCGTTTCTTCAGACAACCGGTTACAATTCCGTTCAAGACCAGATGACTGCTTCTTTGACCAATATAGATAAATGGCCTGTTGTTTTTTTTTCCTTGCTTTTGATTACAGTTTAGACTTGCATGTCAGCTAGAAAGGGGAAGTGTGCTTGTGGGAGACAAATTCCTCACAAGGACATGCACGAGAAGTGTGCATTTTGCTTAGGCGAGGCCCACGATGATACGTCCTGCCCCATTTGGAAATCTTTCTTCCCCAAATCTCTTCACAGCTGCCTGGCAGCATTGAATTGTGCTTAGAAAGTCAAAGGCTATGTCATTTAGCGCTCTGTATGGAAGGAGGAGTAGGCCCATCCACCAAGTCGCCGAGGAAGAAGGCCAAGAAAATTAGGCCGGAATACCAAGCTGCACCTCAGGCATCCAAGTGTGTTCTTGAGGTTCTTGAAAGCCCGGAATCCTCTCAGATGGTGGTTTCCAAACCAGGGCCGGGAACCTTAATGGAAGCTGGGGTACCGAAAACCGCATGTACATCCTCTGAGGCTAATCCGCCATCAGATCCTGATGACGGAGGGGAACCATGCCTCAGTCAGTTGGAAGGCCCTGCTCCTTCTCTTCCTACTAAACAGACGTCTACTTCAATGCTTTCTCCATCGGCTGCTCCTTTGAAGAGAAAACAAAAAACTAAACACCCTGAACCTCAACCAGTTCCTGGTTGGGAAGTGATTTTCGTGTTTCACTGTTGCAGTCATTACAATAGGGTTATCCTGCTGGCAGGCTACCCGCAGTCTGCCTGAATTCCAAAGTCTAGGTCCGGCGTCGGTTGCTGTCGCCTCCTCCCTGACATCAGTGCACCAGGGGTATAAAAGATGCAGCCGACGCCATTTTCTTCGGTCTTTCTTGCCGTGCGGTGCCCGAAGCAAAAGCAGTTCGCAAGTGCCGGTCGGCTGACTCCTGAGATTTTCATGTTCAAATTTCAGATCCGAAGTCTTCATTAAAAGCTAAGTACCCCATTGGGCAAACATTTTTCTTGCTCCAGTCCGATGTCAGAAAAAGTTAATAATTGTATTTCTTGTGGGGAGCAAATACCTCATAAGGACTTCCATTCTTACTGTATTCCTTGCCTAGGCCCTGATCACGACATTGCTAATTGTCAGTTTTGTGCTAGATTTAACCAACGCACTAAGCATCGGTACGATTTTTCATTTCACTATTTTGGCAAAAGATTTAATTACAAGATGTTGTCTGATAGCCATCCGACTACCGCAATTCAAAAGAAACGCAAAGAAAAGAACAGGCATCCGCGGTCCAAAACTGACGACGAGGTGGCTTCTAAGCCAGTCGCCTGTTCTCAATGAGGCGCTTTCGCAGCCCCTGACACCCGCTACTTCCGCAGGCCGCTTCCGACTCCCACGTGGAGCCGACTAGGCCGCTGGAAACTCAAGGTATTGGAACCTCGGAAACTATTCCTTCAGGTCTGGAGACGTTGAGCAGGCATCGGCTTCTGAGGGTGTTTTCAGGCCTACACAGTTATATGTTAAAACGACTTCAGCTTCAAAGGCAAAGACTAAAGCATCGAAACAAGTACAACAGCCCCTTGGACAGGCCTGCATGCCTAAAAAACAGATGCTCAAAATGGCCGAAGACCTAATTACTTCGATCAGGGGTTACCATCCCCCTCCTGATAAAGAGGCCTGGGCAAGAGACAGAATATGAATCTTCAGATCAGGTTTCCATTTCTTCTGATTCTTCTGATCAGGAATACTCTCTTCCTCCCTATGAGGATTCTGATGCTGTAGAATCTATCCCTTCAGCCTCTCCTCCTGAGGATTATTCTTTTGGGGAAACTCTGCATACCATGAGGGAGCATTTCCACTGGGAGAGCCAAGATTATTAAAAATCTAAGAAAAGGCTCAGAGACTTTCGTTTGCTACCTCACCACATACTACCTCACCACAGCCCCCTTGCTATTCCACCTGTGTTAGACGTTGTAGATGATGTATTTTCAGAGTCCAGTCTGACCACCAGCACCTGTTAAGCCAGACCAATACTGCAGGGTTACTGATTCCCATAAATTTCGTTTTTAAGAACCCTGCTGCTGACCCAGAAACCATCTCTCAGGGTCCCAAAGGGGTCAAGGCTTCCACTACAAAAAACCCTACCCCCTCTGACAGGGATTCTAGGGCACTGGACAGATGGGGAAAAAAGATTTACACTTCTGCTGCCTTGGCTATAAGGGCTTTAAATTGTCAGTTTCATATGCTTAAATATCAGCAATATATTATGTTACTGCTTAAACAGAAAATGTTGATAAATTCTGGATGTGCAGAAAACAAAGAAATGCAGGATTTGTTGCATGCAGCTGAACAAGTGGGAAAGCCTACTTTGCAATGTGGTTTTGATTCTCTGGAGGCTTCCTGCAGGGCCGCTGTTACGGGTTCTGTCATTAGGAGGCATGCTTGGTTAAAGGAATAGAATCTGCCTGATCATGTTAAAGCAAAATTATTAGATGCTCCATTACAGCATGATACCTTGTTTGGTGTTAAAGCAGAAGAGGTGTTGAAAATGGAGGACGAAGCTAAATCTATGCAAACAGTCAAGGATTTCTTACAGGTACAGCCTCCAAGATTTAGCAGGCACTGGCCTACAAAGAATTGGTCCTTTCCAGTGTCAGACAGGCTACAGAGGCACATACAGATGCCCTAGAGGCAGATCCCAGCCCCAAGGCTCATACAGGTCTAAACAATGGGGTACTTCTACCTCCAAAAGCGGAGAAGACAAATCACAGCCATACAGGAAACGGTCCCAATGACTTCCCCCTGCCTGCGCCAAGCACTTATGGCAGCACCTTTAGGGGGAAAACTAGCACTTTTCTCAAAATTGGCACGTAATAACCCAGGACAAATGGGTCTTGGATGTAGTGTCACAAGGCCACAGGTTCTACTTTCACACCCTGCCAAGGGCAAACGGTTTGCCAAACCTGCCAAAAAATCAGTGGGCAGAGGCACAAAAGCAAGTGTCATCCCTCATGGACATGAGGGCCATTCAGCAAGTACCACAGCAAGAGCAGGGACAAGGATTTTACTCAAGACTGTTCTTGGTACCCAGAAAGGACAAAGCCTGGAGACCAATACTGGACCTATTTATTCTAAACACATATCTGGATATTCCAAGATTCAAAATGTTGACTCTGCAGCAGCTTCTGCCCATGCTGGGCAAGAAGGCTTGGCTTGTGACTTTAGACCTAAGCGGTATACCTGCATTTCCCAATCAGACAATTATGCAGAAGATACCTCAGATTCATAGCTGGCTCGATGCACTACCAGTTATCTGCACTGCCATTTGGCTTATCTACTGCACCCAGGGTCTTCACAAAATGCCTGGCTCCAGTAATTCCATTTTGCAGACAAAGAGGAATACAAATATATCCTTACTTGGATCAAGCAGAGAACAAGGACGTTCTACTACAGCATCTGGCGTTTGTAAAAAGATTACTAACATGCCTAGGGTACACAGTAAACAAAAAAAAATCAAAACTAGTACTCTCTCAAAAGATAATATTCCTGGGTGCAAGCTTAAATACAGCTGCCCAGATGGTTTATCTCACGCCAAACAAACAAAGGCAACTGACTACTTATTTCAAAATGTTGGCAACAAAGACCCAGTTATCTGCAAGAAAAATTCTGCAGGCTTTGGGCTTCATGGCATCCTGCATTCTGCTAATTCCCTATGCAAGACTGCATATGAGGAAACTTCAATGGTATCTAAAAAGTGTTTGGACTCAACATTGCCACAGCCTGGAAACAATAATTACCCTCATTCCCTGCCTGCAACAGGAGTTTCGATGATGGGCAAAGGCCTGTCACCACAACAAGGGGCAGCCTTTCGCTTTACCCACAGCCAGGCAGATATCAACAGATGCATCAGATTATGCCTGGGGTGCCACATGGCAGGAAGATGTTTTCAGGGCACATGGTCCGCAAGCCAAATACATCTACATATCAACCAAAAAGAGATGCTAGCTGTTCATAATGCCCTGACAGCCTTCAAGGATCTACTTCATCTGGGGCAACTACTGATAAAGACAGACAATACTACAGTCATGTGGTGCATAAACAAGCAAGGAGGCACTCATTCCTACCCCCTATGCAGACTAGCCATGAATTTGTGGGACACAGCATTGACTTACCAAGTACATCTGCGGGCACAATTCCTGCCAGGAAAGATAAATACTCTGGCAGACAAACTAAGCAGAAACCCCATGGATCCCCACGAGTGGAAATTGGATCCACAAGTCTTCAGCATAACAAGGAATTGGGGATGCCCGGGCATGGATCTATTTGCCTCCCCTCACAACTGCCAACTGCAGAGATTCTGCACAAGGACTTATCACAAGCAAGCATGGAAAGTGGATGCTCTATCTTTCAGCTGGAAAAGCTTAACAGTATATGCCTTTCATCCACTGCCTCTCCTCCCCAAGGTATTCCTAAAAGTCAGACAAGAAAAGCCAAAAATGATTCTGATTGCCCCAGACTGGCCCCGCCAGCCCTGGTACCCAATCCTAACTCTATCTTTCAGCTGGAAAAGCTTAACAGTATATGCCTTTCATCCACTGCCTCTCCTCCCCAAGGTACTCCTAAAAGTCAGACAAGAAAAGCCAAAAATGATTCTGATTGCCCCAGACTGGCCCCGCCAGCCCTGGTACCCAATCCTAACTCTATCTTTCAGCTGGAAAAACTTAAAAGTATATGCCTTTCCTCCACTGCCTCTCCTCCCCAAGGTATTCCTAAAACTCAGACAAGAAAAGCCAAAAATGATTCTGATTGCCCCAGACTGGCCCCGCCAGCACTGGTACCCAATCCTAAGGAACTTGTCTCAGTACCCAGCCTGGACATTACCTCAAACTCCTCACTGTCTCAACACAACAATAAGATCCTGCACAGCCACCTCAAGACCTTAAATCTGGCAGCATGGCGGATAATGTAGTCATTCAAAACACACCTCTCTCTAAAGCAGTGATGAATGTTATTTTGAAGGCCAGGAGGCCTAGTACCAGAAAATCTTATGCTGAAAAATGGAAGAGATTCTGTGCTTGAAACCAGGCACAAGGGATTGACATGACTGTACCAAATATTCCTCAGATTTTGCAATATTTAACTGAGATGCTGGACAAAGGCCTATCCTTTTCATCATTTAAGATTCATGCCTCTGCCATTTCAGCTCCTTACAGTACAGAGCCACCTATTTTTTCTCATCCTTTATTAAGGCAGTACCTCAGAGGAGCCAGAAACTTAAGGCCTCCAAGGAGATCACCAATACCTGCATGGGGCCTCAATTCATCATCATCATAATCCACTTTTTCCCATTTACATGGGGTCTGGGTATCGTATTAACTGTCGCCAACTCTCTCGATTCAGTGCCACTCTCCTGCCTTCTTCAACACTCATGCCTGACTGTCGCAGATCTTCTTTCACACAATCCATCCACTTCTTTGCTGGATGCCCTCGCATCCTCTTACCTTCTTCCTGTCTGTCCCAAATCTCCCTCACCAGATTGTCTTCTGCTTTTCTACACATGTGCCCATACCATCGTAATCTGTTTTCTTTGATCTTTTCTGCAATTGGAGCTACTTTGGCTTCTGCTCTTATGTCCTCATTACTTCGCCTGTCCCGCAGTGTGCATCCTACCACCTTTCTCAGGTACTTCATTTCCATCACCTCTAGCTTCTTCAACTGTTCTGCCTTTACTGCCCAGGTTTCTGTACCATACAGTAGTACTGGTCGTACCACTGTCTTGTACACCTTACTTTTCAGCTTCTTTGGCATTCTTCTGTCATATACTACACCTGATACTCTATGCCAGTTGGCTGCAGCCCCTCTGATTCTAGCTTTGACGTCTTCATTCAGACTACCCTTCTCCTCAACCACCCCTCCCAGATACTTGAAGCTGTTTACCTGTTCCACTATCTTCCCATGTATCTCTATTCTCAGCTTCTTCTGATTTCCCCAATCTGCTGCCATTACCACTGGGTTATCTGTGCTTAGTTTCATCCCATGTGCCTTCAGATTTGCATTCCATTCTCCTATCCTTTGCTAAAGTTCTAGATTGGAGTCTGCCTGTACTGCCACATCGTCTGCATACAGCAGCTTTGTTGCTCTGACCCCTCCAACCTGTTTGCTGATGTAGTCCATTACCAGTATGAACAGCAGTGGGCTCAGAGCTGAACCCTGGTGTACATCCACTCCCACTGGGAACCCCTCAGTGAGGCCAAACACTGTTCGTACTTGAGTCACTGGGTCCTTGTACATAGCCTGTACTAATTCTACCAATGTTTCTGGGACTTCAAACCACTGCAGTACTGCCCAGATCAGCTTTTTTGGGACCTTGTCATATGCTTTCTCCAAGTCTAGGAAAGCCCAGTTTGACTCTCTCCTCTTCTCTAGTTTCTTCTCAAGTATCTGTCTCAATGCAAACATCGGGTCAATTGTGCTGAATCCTGGTCTGAATCTGAACTGTTCATCTCCCATCTTACATTCTACTATTCTGCGTATCTATTTATCAATCACCCTGTGATCAATACCTGCATGGGGCCTCAATTATGTCTTGGAAAAACTCACCCTGCCTCCTTTTGAGCCAGCCGCTACAGCCCATATAAAATTTTTATCATGGAAAACGGCTCTGCTCCTAGCAATAACCTCTGCAAGACGAGTTTCAGAGCTACAGGCACTCATGGCTGTGGAACCTTTTATCATTTTCCATCCAGATAGGGTTTCTCTGAGGACAAACCCGACATTTATGCCTAAGGTAGTGTCCAGTGTGGCCCTTAACCAAACTATTCATTTGCCTACCTTTTACCCAAACCCACAGAATAAGGGTGAGAGACTTCTGCATTCTTTGGACATACACAGACAGCTGCGCTTCTACTTGGACAGAACCAAAGCTTTCAGAAAGACTGAGTAATTACTAGTGGCATATGCTGCAGGATCACAAGGAAAGGCCATCTCAAAGCAGACTATTTCAAAGTGGATAGGCCACTGCATTCGTTTCTGCTATTCACAACGTGGCAAATCAGTGCCTAAGGGCATTACGCCACATTCAGCCAGAGCAGCACCCACTTCAGCAGCCTTCCTCAGAAGAGTACCAACCAAAGACATTTTAGAGGCTGCAACCTGGAGTTCAGTGCACACTTTTACAAAGCACTATCACTTACCACTCTACTCTAAATCCAGGGCAGGATTTGCCATTGCAGTTCTGCAGGGCCTCATAGCTGCTCCTAATCCTATTTAGCTCCAGCCTCCCAACCTTAGCTTTGGGATTCAACCCAATTGTAATGACTGCAACAGTGAAACACGATGAGCATAGTACAGTTGTGTACTTACTGTAAATGTAGATGTTCGAGTGTATTCACTGTTGCAGTCAAGGTTTACCCTCCCACCATCCCCCTTATCTTTGCTGGAACTTATCTGTACTTCTCTATTCTATACAACCTATGTGGTGTATTTGCTTGTAGATGAAGGAAAAATTTACCTTGGTGCATGCATGTTTTATTGACATATTTTTAGCCTACCCTTTTGGGGGGCACCTGACATCTGGGGCAAGAAAAACTGAAGAAAATGGTGTCGGCTGCATCTTTTATACCCCTGGTGCACTGACGTCGGGGTGGAGGCGACAGAAACCGACGCCGGACCTAGACTTGGGAATTCAGGCCGACGGCGGGTAGCCTGCCAGCAGGATAACCCTATTGTAATGACTGCAACAGTGAATACACTCAAACATCTACATTTATGGTAAGTACACAACTGTACTTTCTCACAAAGTCTCTTTAAGGCATTTCAGGCCTTGCAGACACAACTACCCCTTACCCTCTCACCTCCGCCACCCTTACAGGTATCTGAGGAAGACTACTCCTCTTCTGAGGAATCATATTCTTATGAAACTCGGTAGATTCCCCCAAGGATTTCATCACCCCAGAGGAGGAGGATTCCATTTCTCTTGAGTCCCAGGCGAAGAATTTACCTTTGGGGACACTATCTCCCTCATGAGGGAACATTTTAAGTGGCAGGCATCAGAGGTTTCTGACTGCAAGAAAAAGTACTTTGACCCTTTACAAATGGAACAACCATCTCCATCTGCTGTTCCCCTTTATTACCTGCTTTCCAGGATGCTTTTTGGCTGGTTCTGACTCACAACCACCAGCATCTAAAAGCCCAGACCATTTCTATAAGGTTCCCCAGGACACCCAGTTCCAGTTTAGAAACCCTCCAGCAGACCCAGCTGTTATAGCCGTCTTTGCTGACAAAACTTCAAGACAGTTACCTTCTGCTGCCCTTTACCCAGTGGATAAAGACAGCAAATTCATGGACAGACTAGAGAAGAAAGTGTATACCTCTACTACTCTGGCTATAAGGGGCCTCAACTATCAAACATATATGGCTAGGTATGTCCTAGATACCATCTCCAAAGCCTCTACCCTTCTGTCCGAGGTACAAGATTCTCCCATAAAAGCCCAACTCAACACACTGCTTTCCACAGCATCCCAGGTGACTAGGCACTCCATTAAGTGCAGTTATGATGTTGTGGAAGCCTCATCTAAATCAACTGCTTCAGGGTAGGTTCTGAGGCGATACTCCTGGGTAAGGCTTCAACCTCTCCCTATGGATGTACAGACAAAATTGCTTGATGCACCCTTGGACAGTAAGGCCCTCTTTGGACAGGCTTCTGCTGAGCTGCTCAAATCCCTTCAAGAAAAGGGAAAGGAACTACAAAATTTCAAACATCTGTTGGTATCCCCTATTCCCAGATACCATAGGAACTATCCACAGAAGCCTTCTTTTATTAGAAGACGGTCCTTTCACACAGCTCCTCAATCTAAGGGACGTAGACAACCCAGAATCCAGACCACCTTCACTGTGACTCACCTCCTTTGGACCCAAACACACCCTTATCCCTTAGTCTCACCCTCTCCCTACCCTCTTGGCGGATAATTGCAGCAGAACAATGGGTCCTCTCCATCATTCATATTTCATGACTTGGTGGATGCTTGCACCTTTCCAAGGTATTCCCCAACCACCAAAAAAACAAATCCACCTATTTCCAACCATCATTTAACAACAACTAACTCTGGGTACTGTAGAAACAGGTACCTGCCCCACAAAGAAACATAGGTTTTTACTCCAGGATGTTTCTTGTACCAAGGAAAGACGGCCCTTGGAGGCCAGTCCTAGACTTATCTTTCTTAAACCTTTTCCTCAAAGTTCCCAGCTTCAAAATGATTACCTTACCCCTTCTCTTACCACTCCTACCCCCGCAAGCATTCATGATATCCCTGGATCTGAAGGATGCCTATCTCCACATTCCTATCCATCCAAATTACAGGAAATACCTCTGCTTTGCTATAGGCTGTTGCCATTTTCAGTTCTCTGCATTGCCCTTTGGTCTCTCCACTGTCCCTCGAGTGTTCACAAAGTGCCTAGCCCCCTTCATTGCTCACTGCAGGACTAGATGACTTCCTCATCCTTCATCAAGACTACCAAGTTCTTCTACTTCACCTACAACAGGTGACTTCCACCCTAACTCAACTAGGGTTCGCCTTAAACCTAGAAAAATCTCACCTGACCCCCTCACAGGACTTAGTTTTCTTGGGGTGCAGGATCAAACAGACACTATGAAAGCCTTCATCTCAGACCAAACAATGTAAGACCTTTGTGTATACTTCACACATATCCTCACCCACTCCTCCTTCACAGCTCGGGAATTCCTGAGAATGTTAAGCCACATGGCATCTCTGATACCCATGTTACCACTGGCAAGATTCCACATGCACAAAATCCAGTGGCTCTTAAAAAGCCTATGGAGTCAACACTCCCAACCTATGAACTCACCCCTTCCCCTACTTCTGTGCCTAAAAAAGGAAATGCAGTGGTGGGTGTCAGCACTGCACCTCAACCTAGGAACCCACCTAGAGTTTCCAACCCCCCCAACAACAGGTCTCCACAGATACGTCAGACCTGGGGTGGGGTGCAGTACTCCTAACAAACCAGAGACAATTCTCAGTGCAGGGCAAATGGTCCACTCTAAGACAAAAGGACATCAACAACATCAGGAAATGAGGGCATTACTATTAGCTCTTCTAACTTTCAAATCTACTCTCCTGCCAGGAACCCTAAAAGTAATCACAGACAACATTACTGTCCTGTGATACATCAAGAAGCAAGTGGGGAGGGGTGTGGCTAGGATGCTGAACTGATAGCTGCACTTCATTTCAGCTCTCTTACCTCAATACAATTCCTGACAGGAATTTAACAAAATAATATTTAATTTGAAGAACTATTTATTACTAACTTATTTCTAATAACTTTGAGCATCTGTAAAAAAAATGTTATTGTCAGAACTTGAATCATTCCTGTCAAATTAATTACTGGAAAATCAGCACCAATATCAGCTTTACAGCATGAATCATCTAAGGAATACAGCACAAGACTCTTCTCTCAAAAAAGACCTGCAATCTCTCATTACAAATATACAGGAACTTACAATAAAAATCGACAAGATGAACAATAAAATAGCTACTTTTAAAGAAAAGTGCTCACAACAACTGGATCAGCTTCAAGAAATGTTTACACAGCAGAAAGGACAGATATCACTTATTGAACAGTCATTAAGTGACATTGACACTAGAGTCCAAATAGAAGAACAACAAACTGAATTCTTACTTCAACAGAACACATATTTACTAGAAAAGCTTGATGATATGGAAAATCAAACAAGAAGAAATAATATTAGAATATATGGTCTACCAGAAAAATCTGAAGGGGGACAATATGATAAACTTTCTTACCACCTGGATACCAGATGTAACAAAAATACCTGAAGCTCTTTCATATGGTATAGAACGTGCACATAGATCACTAGCAGCTTCGGGAAATACTTCTTCTCCAAGTAAGAACAAGCTGAGATCTATAATTGTGAGACTTTTTTCTACACAAGATAAAGATCTTATATTAAGAAATGTTTGGGCAAATTCTCCCATCAAATACAATGATTCATTAATAAGATTTGACAATGATTATTCTACAAAGGTGGTTTCAGAAAGAAAAGAATTTCTACCAATAATAAAAACCTTGAAGAGAAAGCAATTGAAAGTCCAACTTTTATTCCCAGCAAGACTGAGAGTTTTTCTACCAAATGGAATAAAAATCTTTGAAACAGTAGATTCAGCAATAAAATACCTTACCAACAACAACATCGTAATACATGAAGAATCTATGGACTGGACAATAAGTACACCGAAAAGAAATGCTGAAGTAAATAATTGGAAAACTGTTGAGCAAAAGAAAAAAAAAACTAAAGGACAAATAATCTTACATATGTTATATTCTGTAAAAATCTAAGTAATAATACTAACAACAAAATAAAATTCTTACTATCTTCAAGTTGCACTGAAGCAGGTACTGTTTTCAATTATACTTTGTGTCAAAATTAGCATAAATTTAAATACATTTATCTCAAATCACGTCAATATACTAAGCATAATTTAAACATTACTCTATTTTTCATTATTATCACTCTATTATTTTCATATTCTTAATCAGAGTAATCAACACATAATAATGTTCTCAAATATTTATTTGTATATTTATTTTCTGTTTTTTTATTTTTTTCTTCTTTTTATAAAGTCTTCATTAACTTATAATACTTTAATCAGTATATGGTTATATTGCTTAATAGGTATAGTAATGGCTGCTATATATCTTATCAGTTACATCCCTGACGGCATTACTTTTTGTAAGTTAAAAGTGTCCCCGTTTGGATAAACGCTAATGCTAGGCGGAAATGTGTTGCTTTTGAAATGAAGTATTTCAGTTTAGATGTATTATAAGACTACTTTAAATAATCTTAAAAGATGTTCTGCCTTTGACACATATTGATATAGTACAGTGAAAAAATGTTTTAAGTGATATTTTGAGGCTATAAGTCAGGTGTGTTTTGTGGCTCCAGACATTCGGAGTTGAGAGATGCTTGTGACTAGCTTTGATATCCTGTTGTCTTTTCTTTTGCAGAGAAATAAGGCATAGCATGTTTAAAATGCAAAGTTTGATGGTTGTGAACACTACTCCGCAAACTAGAGTGCTCGCATGCACACTACATGAGTTTGTCACGAAGTAAGAGAAGGGAAAATAAAAAAAAGAAAAAACACATATCTTTTCCCGCTTGGTTCTAGAGACAATTTAACAGCCACAAACATCACTAGAAAATCGAGTTACTTATTGCTTATCGCATTTACTTGTGTATGCCATCCCCTGACTCTTTCTAATTGATGTCTAGTCAGGAAATAAGCTAGGTTCACATTTAAAGATACAGGAACCTAAATTCCTTCTAAGGAAAAGTAAATAACATATGAGGTTCATCTAAATATACACAGATATATTTTTGAAGCACTTTCAGCTTATGGCTTCTGATGTCTTCTAGCACCTTGATAGATATGGGCATATATCTGCTTGTCTTTCTGTCAATTTAGTTTTCCAGACATTTTAGCTATCCCTTACTATGTTTTGTGCAGCAGAGTTTAAAGAGCAGAAATTAATCATTAGCAAATAGAATCACTGCTGTTTTACAAATTCTCTAAAGAAACTAGTAAATGTCAAGCAACGGGCAGGTTTATTTTAAGGAAAATTGCCATTTGCCACACTGGTGCTCCTACAAAATGCTACTAATGTCCTGCTACCAAAATATGCCCTCAAGTGGACAAATGGGATGCAACAAGAAGGTTAAATGTACATTTAGCAAGTCAAGCTTTTAAATAACAGTAGAATGTACTAGATAAAGTGAAAGCAATAATCCTATAAACAACTATAAGTAACATAACAGAGGATTTAACCCAATGTGTCAATTATACAATATTTATATCCCATATAGGTTTGAACTTTGTCGAAGCATCTGTGTTCTACACACATATTGTATTAAATCCAATTTGAGTAGAAGAGGGAGAGGCTTAGCCCACACCCTAATTTATTACTAAGTTTTACCATGCATTGTGAAGATACATTGTGGCAGGTACTCTGTGAGCTAGCCATCCTTAGATGGCTCATGCTGTTCCCATTTACTCATCTGAATAACGACTGCGGCTGTATTTTCATGTTCCAATATGACTACACGAAAAGCAAGTTTAGTAAGCAGTAAATTCATCCGGGATTAATTCGAGGGGACACTTATATTATAGCTAAAGCACTTGACATTTGATAAAAATGCAAAATGCACACACTCGAGGCTCTCCTCAGCATGGAGAAAATCGATGTTTGTGCAGTGATGGAAACCTGGTTCAACTCTCAAGAGAGCACCCCAGCACTGCCAGGTTACAATTCATATCATACCTTCCAGCCTCAGTTACCGGATCACAGTACAAAGGGCGGAGGTGTATCCATATTCATCAAGGATGCCCATATCTCCAGGTTAGTAACGCAGCATGATGCCCCAGAGATCATCCATGCGCAACTATCAGCAGGCAAAACCACATTTCAAGTCGTAGCCGGTTATAGATCACCCACCATGTCCCAAGATGCTCACTCTGCATTCTTTGAAACATTGGAAAATATAAAGGTCCTACCCAACACCATAATCTTGGGTGATTTCTGACTACCCAGGTATAGACTGGGTGAACTACCAATGTTCCAACTCCTATGCTCAGCGATTCATAGAATTTATAAATTCAAATGTCCTTGAACAAATAGTATGTTCCCCCACTAGAGGGGACAACATATTGGATTTAATCATCACAAATATGGGCGCCCATTGTACCACACCCGTTATCACTCCCTCCTTGGTCAGATCCGACCAGAAACTGATCACCCTGGACATCCTCACCCCTCTACCTCCCCCAGTCAAAGAAACCATAGTCAAAAATCTTTCCAAAGCAAACTTCAAACTACTTGCATCCGAAGGGGAAAGCTTCAATATTCCCTTGCAGAAGGATAATGATATCCAGGATGTGGAATCCTACACCCAGGCACTCTATATGCATCTTCAGGATTGCATGGACCGTGCTATCCCAAATAAAACCAAGACTCCTTCCTCAAGCAAGAAGAAACCAGTCTGGTGAACCCCGGCCATAAGCAAACTTTACAATAAAAGGAGGAGACTTGTACAAAAAAAGGCCAAATCTGAAGTAGAAAAATTATCCCTGATCAGCATTAGTAAGAAACTGAGGGCCCTCATCAAGTCAACTAAAGCTAATTTTGAAAAGAAAGTTGCCAAGGATAACCATAAGGCCTTCTATGGCTATGTCAAAAACCTAAATGGCAACGCTCAGGTCTGTTCTGAGCTAGTACATAATGGAACAAAATACACTGACCCTTCTGACATTGCCAACATCTTGGCTAACAGGTTCAGTGCAAATCCCCCCACACAACCACCTACAGGGCCTATTACCATTCCAGGGGATTGTGTAAGTCCAATTATTACTAATACGTTGGTTAACAAGGCTCTCTATCTAAAGCTAAAAGCACTGCCTCCATGGGACCAGATGGTGTCCCAGGCTGTGTCATACGCGAGCTCCAAAAGGAATTAACCCCGCATCTTAATACCCTGTTCAGTCTCAGCCTCTCCACAGGATATGTGCCCATAGAATGATGCATGGCAACGGTGGTCCCGCTACACAAGGGTAGGGCCACAACTGACCCTGGGAACTACCGGCCAATAAGCCTGACCAGTCTGATCTGTAAGGCTATGGAGCGAATCATTATGGAACTCATAAATGGAGAGATTGGGAACCTCCAGTCGCTGGACCCCACACAGTTTGGCTTTGTCAAGGGCAGATCATGCCTTCTGAACCTGGTGGATTTCTTTGAGACAGTTACTCAGGCTATAGATAAGGGAAAGGAGGTACACACGGCTTACCTTGACCTTGCTAAAGCATTTGACACCATTCCCCATTCAGGTATTATTGATAAGCTCACCAGCATGGGCATAAACCCTTATGTCACAAGATGGATCGCAAACTGGCTCTCGGACAGATCCCATAAAGTAAGAGTAGCGGGATCTATGTCCGAATCCAGACCAGTAACGAGTGGTGTGCCTCAGGGCTCTGTCCTGGGGCCCCTCCTGTTTGGCATATACTTCTCAGAAGTACAGGCAAGCACGGAAGGGCTGTGGCTGACTAAGTTTGCGGACGACTGCAAACTGAGTGCTATAATAGAGTCTTCGGCCGACATGGAGGTCCTCCAGAAGGGCCTAAATGAGACTGATGCATGGTGTCAAAGCCATGGTCTCAAGCTAAATGAAAAAAAATGCGTAGTAATCCCCTTTGGAAAAACAGAGTACCCGCAAACTACAACATAGGAGGTAATCCCCTGAAATCTGAAGAAGTAATAAGGAATCTAGGGACCCAAGTAGATAGTCCGCTTTCCTTTGATAACCATGTTGCCAAAGTGGTTAGAAAATCCTATGTGACCCATCTGATCACGAAAGGGTTCGCATCAAGATCTAAGGATGTAATGGTGCCCCTCTACTCTTCCCTCATCAGACCCATTTCTGAGTATAATGCACCAATTGGAATGTACCTGGCTAGACATCTCCAGCAACTGGAGAGACCACAGAGGTACCTAACCAAGAGGATTACTGGCCTCAAACAGTTACCCTATGCAGCACAATTGAAAAAGCTAAGACTGTTCTCTGTTGCATACCGCTTTCTCAGAGGCGATCTCTATCTAACATACAGAGCCATGTCCAGTCCAGAATTGTTGAACATGCTGCATCTTAGCAAAACCAAATCTACTCGAGCTACATGCTCTAGGGATATAAACCTCAACACAACAATGAATAGAACATGCTGGAGGGATAGATTCCTTCAGAGACTTCCCTTACTATGGAACAGGGTCCCGATCTACATAAGACAGAGCCCCTCACTATCACTCTTCAAGAGGAACCTTGATGAGTGGATGGGTAACAAAAAGTTCACACCAGGGATCACACCAACAGCACTACTAGATAGTGGCCAAGGGTACTAGCTGCTAGTACAAGGGTCTAGGGAACTACTAAAGGGGCGGTGAATACCGCACAACGTGGCTGGGCTAATATATGCCTTCGGGCAGATAGCCCAGTACCAACCTATGAACCTATAAGTGTATCCTCTCAGTGATGCGTTCTATCTAGTCATTAACTGTAAAACATCTTTTTCTGAGAAAGATTGTTGTAATGCCAGTTAATTATTTGAATTGAATATTTCTATATACAGTCATAAAGCAATTACCAGGATAAATAATACTCTTGCAGTGCATGGATCACCATAGCTATCCTCTGATGTTAGAGGAAAAACAAGCTTCTTAATCACCTTTCTGACGTAATAAAGGTATTACCCCATAGTTTAAATACATTTTGTCTATTTACTGCAAAGTGGGTTAGGAATTTTAACCTGTAACATTTTCATACATAATAGTTTAAATCTTAGCAGCTTGCATTATTTTGATATGTTCTCCAGTATACTTTTTAAATACTATAATGAGAAGCTCCGGATGTTTAATTCTAAACTTTTATTCAATCGTAAGATTAAATTACTGGTATTAAGTAAGCCTCCAGCACTTATTGTCAGCAGATAAACTCACTGGTTAAGTGTCAGTCTAAGCTGTAAGAGTTAATATGTGATGTACATAGATATTTGCTTTGAAAATGTGGTGAAGTGCACTGTAGTTTTACCTCTGTACTGTGTCCTTTTGATTATACAAAGTCCCTCTGAATGTTGATAAAAGTGTTAACAACAAAACAATCAAGTAACAACATTATAAGTAGTCTCTTGGATAAGGGAGATGTCTAAATTTTGATCTTGTTGTCTCCAGCCATGGGATTTGGCTTTGAAAAGCTGAAAAATGCAATCAGAGGAACATATTTAATGTCTACTAAAGAAATATTAATATAATTGTACATTGTATTGCATTTCAGTTTGCTAAACATGAAATATGATGTGATTTCAGAACTATTCATGATGTCCTTCAAGAATGCAACTGCAGTCATAACATGTGGGTTGTCCTGCCTCAGGCAGCCCTCGGTCGGCCGGATTCCAAAGTCTGGGTCCAACGTCGGCTGATGTCTCATTTCTCTCCGACGTCAGAGCGGCTGGAGTACATAAGCATCAGCCGACGCCATTTTCTTCAGTCTTTCTTGCCGCGTGGTGCCCAAAGCAGAAGCAGTTCGCAAGTGCCGGTCGGTCAGCTCCTGTATTCTTCGATCCCGAAGTCATCAAAAAAGCTAAGTACCCCGTTGGGGACCTTTTCTTGCCACAGCCGATGTCAGACATTACTGAAAAAGTTAACAATTGTCTTTCTTGTGGTAAACAAATACCTCATAAGGATTTCCACTCTTACTGTCTTCCTTGCCTTGGCCCAGACCACGACGTCTCGGCCTGTGTAGCCTGTGCTCGCTTCAACAAGCGCACTCAGGCGCCGGGCGGAGTTCGCTGAAGATTTTTTCGGCGAAAAATTTGCTTACACAATGCCGTCGGAACTTCCGACATCGCAAACTCCCAAGAAACGAAAAGACCGGGACCGACATCCTCGGCCCGCGTCTACCTCCGACTCCACGCCAAAACCTACCGCGAGTGCTCCGGTTCCCGCTGAGACGGTCTCTCCACCGCTCCGAACCGAAGACACCGCATTACCGATGACTCCGATTCCGGATATCACTCCGCCAGTTATTGATTTTCCTCCGGATACCGAAACCGAGGAAATGCCCGAGACCATTGCTGTAGACAAGGTCACTCCTGCACGTTGAGCTGCCAGGCCTCCTATGGCCATGTCTATTAAGGCCTACACTAGGGCTAAGGCAGCCAGCAAAACTAAGCATCTTACTACTAAAACCTTACCTCAGCCTACTCCAGAGACACAAATTATGACTATGGCTGCTGACTTAATTTCTATGATTAGAGGTTCACAGGCCCATCCTGAGAGAGGATCCCAGCCTCCTTCTGATAAAAGGCCCCGGGTTAAACCCTCCGACCCTATTCCGTCAGATGAAGATTCTGAGGACTCTGTCCACTCTGATGGCCAGGAAGAGCTCTTCCAGACCTATGAGGACTCGGATGCAGAGGATTCCATCCCCTCGGCCTCCCCTCCTGAGGACATTTCTTTTGGGGAAGTCCTACATACCATGAGGGAACATTTCAAGTGGCAAGGCCAGGAATATTCTGATTCCAGAAAACGCCTTTGAACTTTCCTTAAGAAGCCCCAGCACAGGCCCTTAGCTATTCTTCCTGTACTTGATGTTTTGGATGATTTATATTCTCACTCTAGTGTTACCCCTGACTCTCTTCCTCCTGCTCCAGCCAAGCCAGACAGGTATTACAGGGTCCCAGAAACACATTCCCATTTATTCAGGGCCCATACTGCTGATTTGGAAACTATTTCACAGGGGCCTAAAGGGGTTTCAGCTTCCACCTCTAAAAATCCATTGCCCTCCAACAGGGAAGCTAGGTCATTAGAAAGATGGGGTAAAAAGGTTTACACATCTACTACCTTAACTATGAGAGCTTTGAATTGCCTTTTTCATATGTTACAATATCAGGATTTCCTGTTAGAAGATTTACAGAAAACATTGGCCACTCCTGATCCTTTAGACAGGAAGGCTTTGCAGGAAGCTGTACATAACTCTCAGCAAGTAAGCAATCATTTCCTGCAGTGTGGATATGATGCACTGGAAGCTTCATGTAGGGCAGCTATGACAGGGGCAGTCATTCGTAGACATGCATGGTTAAAAGATCAACCTCTACCAGATCATGTAAAGGCAAAACTTCTGGATGCACCTTTGAAAAAGAACAAGCTTTTTGGTGCTAATGCTAAGGATGTGTTAAAGTCCATCGAGGAAAAAGCAAAATCAGTTCAGACGGTGAAAGATTTCCTCCAGGTTCTACCCCCCAGATTCAGTAGGAATTGGCCTTCAAAGAACTGGTCCTTTCCTAATCCAGAAAAGTTTCAAAGGGGTAAAAACAGACGTGGCCGAGGAAGAGGACAATACAGAGGTCCTTACAGGGGCGACAATGGCAGCCAGGAAACCAAAGAAGTGACGAGGGGTTTCACCTGCCCCACAACCACAATCTCAATGACTTTCCTCTACTTCCGCCTACCAGGGAACAAATAGAAGCTCCCTTGGGCGGGAAATTATCTCTGTTTGCAGAAAATTGGCACAGACTGACAAAGGACAAATGGATTTTGGACATTATAGACCGAGGTTACAGGTTCCATTTTCATACCTTGCCAAGAAAACAAGGCATGCCAAACCTACCACAAAACCAGAGAGCAGAGGCTATCAAGCAAATTTCTCTGCTGACTCGGATGAAAGCAATAGAAAGAGTTCCTCAACAAGAACAAGGCCAGGGGTTTTACTCAAGACTGATGTTCTTCATCTCACATTGCTGCAGTCCTTACACTTGGGTAGTCCGCTGCCCTCGGTCGGCCCGAATATCAAAGTATAAGGCTGACGTCGGTCAAGGCGCATTTGACTGACATCAGGACGTCAGGGTACAAATGCGCATGACCGACATCATATCCTCAGTCTTTTTTGCCGCATGGTCCGATGCAGAAGCAGCATTGCAAGTGCCGGTTGGCGTTCTGAGATTTTTCGATTTCGAAGTTTCAGACCGAGTTCAAAGTTGGCTAATTACCCGTTGGGAATATTTTAGTTTTTTCTTGCCTCAGTGATTTACCGGATGTCAGAAAAAGTCAATAATTGCATTTCTTGTGGGAAACAGATACCGCATAGAGATTATCATACTTTGTGTATTCCTTGCTTAGGGCCTGAGCACGACGTTGTTGGCTGTCGCTCTTATGCTAGATTCAATAAACGCACTATAAAGAGAAGGTTGGATTGTGCCAGGTTAGTCTTTGGGAAGCGGTGCAATTATAAAATGCCGTCGGATGCTCCGACTCCCGCTTCTTCGAAGAAGCGCAAGGACAAAGCAGTTAAGCCTAGGCTAGAAGAACCGTCTGTACCGGACGCCGGTTCTTTAGAGGTGTCGGTGGAGCCGGTGGCTCCACCGGAGGTTTCTTTGGGTTCTCAGGGAGAGACTTTATTATTGCAAGATGTGGCCTCTCAGGAGGCAGGTCAGGCTGAAGGGGCTTCTCAGGTTACTATACTCCCCTCCCTTCCTAGGGTGGCTAGGCCCCCTCCTTCTGTTTCCAAGGCTTCTCCCAGAGGCAGGCCAGGTTCAGCTTCAGTTGGTGTCACCCCTAGTTCTTCTGGAACTGTGCCCAAGAAGCATATGCTTAAAATGGCAGAAGATTTGATTTCTTTGATTAGGGGTTCTTTGCCCCCTCCTGATAAGAGACCTAGGGTGGAGCCCGAGCCTGGGAGTTTTGAGCAGGCTTCGGATGTTTCAGAGTCTTCGGCTGAAGACTTGCAGGAGTATTCTCCTTATTCTGATTCTGATGTGGATGATTCTACTCCTTCTGCTTCTCCTCCTGAGGATTTTTCTTTTTCAGAAACTCTTCATTCTATGAGGGAGCATTTTAAGTGGGAAGGTCAGGACTTCTCTGATTCCAGGAAAAGGCTTAGAGAATTTTTGTTTTTACCTCAGCATAGGCCTTTAGCTATACCTCCTGTTTTAGATGTGGTGGAAGATGTTTTTGCAGAGGCTTCTCTTAATCCTGATTCTTTGCCTCCTGCTCCTGTTAAACCGGATAGATATTACAGGGTGCCTGAAGCTCATAAGTATCTTTTTAAGAGTCCTAGGGCAGACCCAGAAACTGTTAGTCAGGGGCCTAAAGGTGTTAAGGCTTCTGTTGTCAAGAATCCGGTTCCCTCAGACAAAGAGGCCAAGGCTTTGGATAGATGGGGAAAGAAAGTTTATACTTCTTCCACTCTAGCTATGAGGGCTTTGAATTGCCAGTTTCACATGTTAAAATACCAAAACTATCTCCTTTCACAATTGAAGTCTAAGGTTGATGCTCTGGCGGAAGGTATTGATTGTAAAGAGTTGCAAGATTTAGTACATGTTTCTGAACAGGTGGGTAAGCATTCTTTGCAATGTGGTTTTGATGCTGTACAGGCCTCGTCTAGGGTGGCTGCCACTGGGTCAGTTCTTCGCAGGCACGCCTGGCTGAGGGATCAGAATTTATCTGACCATGTTAAATCACGGATTTTAGATGCTCCTTTACAATCTGATGTGTTGTTTGGTTCTCCTGTTGAGACAGTCTTAAAGAAAATGGAAGACAAGGCTAAGTCTATGCAGACTGTTAAAGATTTTTTGCAGGTTCAGCCTCCAAAGTTTAGTAGAAATTGGCCTACTAAGGGGTGGATGTATCCTCCTTATGATTCCCAGTCTAGGGGTAGATCTAGACGTGGCAGGGGCAGAGCTCAGGGCTCTTTCAGGCCTAGAACAGGGAGTTCTCCTGCACAGTCTTCAGGTGAGGGCAGGGGTCAGTCCTTTCGTAAACAGACCCAATGACCTACCTTTTCAGCTGCCAGAGCCTTCTCGTCTGGCAGCGCCTTTGGGAGGAAGGTTGTCACTTTTCAAAGAAAATTGGAGTTTAATTACCCAAGACAGATGGGTATTGGATATCATACACCACGGTTACCGGTTTTATTTCCATACCTTGCCTCCTTTCAAAGGTATGCCAGACGTTCCTCCTCCACAAAGAATAGAGGCTCACAAGCAAATTTCTCTGTTACTCCAAATAGGGGCCATTCAGCCGGTCCCTATGCCAGAAGTGGGCCTAGGATTTTATTCTCGCCTGTTCCTAGTACCAAAGAAAGGGAACATGTGGAGACCAATTTTGGACTTATCTATCCTCAACACTTATCTGGACATTCCCAAGTTCAAAATGTTGCCGTTACAGCAGCTTTTACCTCTGCTGGGCAAAGATCATTGGATGGTAACTTTAGATCTCAAGGAGGCTTATCTTCATGTTCCTATCAGACTCAGTTGCAGGAAGTATCTGCGTTTTCGAGCTGGGACTTCTCATTATCAGTTCTCTGCATTGCCCTTTGGCTTATCTACTGCGCCCAGAGTGTTCACGAAGGTTCTGGCTCCAGTGATAGCTTTCCTCAGGTTAAAAGGAATACAGATTTATCCATATTTGGACGATTGCCTGATTCTGGCTCAAGAAAGGGACGAGCTTCTTCATCATTTGGGTTATGTGATAGCAGTGCTAAGATGCCTAGGGTATTCTGTGAACGAAATAAAGTCCAGTCTAGTACCCTCTCAAGACATGTGCTTTCTGGGTGTGAGACTGAATACAGCATCCCAGATGGCCTTTTGACCCCGGACAAACAAAAGAATCTTTCCCTTTACTTTCATCAGTTGTCTCATCAGTCCGGGCTGACTGCAAGGACAGTCCTTCAAGCCTTAGGGTTCATGGCATCTTGTATTCTGGTGCTTCCCAATGCCAAACTGCATATGAGGAAGCTACAATGGTATCTCAAAAATGTATGGACACAGCACTGCCAGGATTTGGACACTGTCATTCAAATAATACCTTGCATTCAAAAGGAATTTTTGTGGTGGGCTCAGGAATGTCACCTAAACAAGGGACTCTCTGTGACCCGGCCAGAGGCGAGTCAGATTCTAACGACAGATGCCTCAGACAAAGCTTGGGGAGCTCATCTGAATGGAAAGTGGTTACAAGACAAGTGGCCTGCCAGACTACAACATCTACATATCAACTTGAAAGAGATGTTAGCAGTCCAGTTTGCATTAATAGCCTTCAAGGATTTACTTCTTCCAGGGCAGGTGTTGATTCTAACAGACAACACAACTGTCATGTGGTACATCAACAAGCAAGGGAACACATTCTTATCCTCTATGCAGGCAAGCAATGATTTTGTGGGAAACTGCACACAGTTTACAGCTAAATCTTCAGGCAAAGTTTCTGCCAGGAGCACAGAACTCCTTAGCAGATGTGTTGAGCAGACAAATTATGGATCCCCACAGTGGAAATTGGATCCTCATGTATTTCGGAAATTGACAGTGTCATGGGGAACTCCAGACATAGATCTGTTCGCTTCCCCTCTAAACCACCAGCTGCCAAAGTTTTGCACAAAGAGGTTTCATCCCACAGCTTGGAAAGTGGATGCTCTTTCTTTCAATTGGAGCAATCTTCATGTGTATGCCTTTCCGCCTCTGCCTCTCCTCCCAAAGGTACTATTAAAGGCCAGACAAGACAAGCCAAGGATGATTTTGATAGCTCCAGATTGGCCTCGACAGCATTGGTACCCATTACTGAGGAGCCTGGTACGGAAGCCTCCATGGCCTTTGCCTTCGATTCCACACCTGTTGTCTCAGGAGGACAGTCATTTGCTCAACGTCAAGCTTCACTCTCTGCACCTAACAGCCTGGCATATTCTGTTTTGAACCATTGTGGGCCTCCACTTCCACAACAAGTTTTGAATGTTATTTTGGAAGCCAGAAGGCCTAGTACAAGGAAAGTGTACGCAGACAAATGGAAGAGATTTTTATTTTGGAGTGCAGCAAAGGATTTTGATGTTTCTGGGCCTAATTTAAGTGTGGCTCTTCAATATCTTACTGAGTTACTGGACAGAGGTTTGTCCTTCTCTTCTATTAAAGTTCATGCTGCAGCAATTTCGGCTCACTATGATTGTGACCCACCATTGTTTTTCTCATCCTTTGTTCAAGCAATTTCTTAGAGGGGCAAAGAATATAAGACCCCCACGAAGAGCTCCTACTCCTGCTTGGGATCTCAATTTTGTGTTGGAGAAACTCACTCTACAACCTTTTGAGCCTGCAGCTACTGCTGAATTAAAGTTTTTATCATGGAAGACTGCTTTTTTGTTGGCTATTACCTCTGCAAGAAGGGTTTCTGAGTTGCAGGCCCTTATGGCAGTTGAGCCTTTCTTAATTTTCCATAAGGATAGGGTATCTTTACGCTAATCCTTCCTTTATGCCTAAAGTGGTTTCTAGTGTGGCTTTAAACCAAACTATTCATTTGCCTACCTTTTATGCAAATCCCCAAAATAAAGGGGAAAAGATTTTGCACACTTTAGATGTACACAGGCAGTTGCGTTATTATTTGGACAGAACTAAAGGGTTCAGGCAGTCTCAGCAGTTATTTGTTTCTTTTGCTTTGAGTTCTCAGGGCAAGCCTGTGTCAAAACAAACTATTTCTAAGTGGATTGGGTTTTGCATTGCTTTCTGTTATTCCCATCATGGCAAGGAAGTTCCAGCTGGGATTAGGCCTCGTTCCACTAGGGCTACTGCCACTTCAACAGCCTTTTTGAGAGGGGTGGCAACTAAGGATATTTTGGAGGCAGCTACTTGGAGTTCAGTGCATACTTTTTCCAGGCATTATCACCTACCACTTTACTCTAAATCCAGGGCTGGTTTTGCCACTGCTGTTTTGCAGGGCATTTTGGCAGCTCCTGCTTCCTTATGATTTGGCCATCCTCCCTTTCCTCTGCTTTGGGATTCTACCCAAGTGTAAGGACTGCAGCAATGTGAGATGAAGAACATAGTACAGTTTTGTACCTACCATAAATGTAGATGTTCGAAGATCCACATTGCTGCAGTCCAATTTACCTCCTCCTTCCCTCTGTTGTTAGAGGCGGTTGTGTGGGTTGGGTGGTCAATTGGGTGTATATTGTCTATTGTATATATTGTACATATTTTTAGTGCTAGGATGGTTGCTTGTTGGTTTGCTGTCTTTTGGTTTTTGACCTTTGTTTTTAGGGTCTTCTGACATCTGGGGCAAGAAAAGACTGAGGATATGACGTCGGTCATGCGCATTTGTACCCTGACGTCCTGATGTCAGTCAAATGCGCCTTGACCGACGTCAGCCTTATACTTTGATATTCGGGCCGACCGAGGGCAGCGGACTACCCAAGTGTAAGGACTGCAGCAATGTGGATCTTCGAACATCCACATTTATGGTAGGTACAAAACTGTACTTTCCTTGTTCCAAGAAAGGAATCTCAATGGAGACCAATACTGGATTTGTCCGCATTAAACACCTTTCTCATAGTACCAAAGTTCAAAATGCTGACTCTACAACAACTCCTTCCCATGCTGGGCAAGGGGTCTTGGCTGATTACTCTGGACCTCAAGGAGGCATACCTGCATGTCCCTATCAGACACAGCTGCAGAAGATACCTCAGATTTCTTGCAGGGCCAGAGCATTATCAATTCTCAGCATTGCCATTTGACTTATCTACTGCGCCCAGAGTATTCACAAAATGCCTGGCTTCAGTAATTGCTCATTGCAGGCTCCAGGGGATACAAATTTACCCCTACCTGGACGACTGCCTCATACAAGCGGACGACAAATTGATATTGACAAAAAACTTGGACTATGTCATATGATTACTTCAAGCTCTGGGATACACAGTCAACTTCCAAAAGTCAAGACTGCAGCCATCCCAGCAAATAATCTTCTTAGGGGCAAAATTAGACACAGCCTCTCAAATGGCTTACCTGACAGAAGACAAGCAAGAGAAGCTAACTCATTACTTCAAAGGTTTAGCAAAACTTACCCAGATGACTGCAAGGAGATTCCTACAGGCCCTGGGTTACATGACATCCTGCATTCTCCTGGTTCCATTAGCAAGACTACACATGAGAAAGTTTCAATGGTACCTAAAAAGCATTTGGTCTCAGCACAGCAACAACTTGGAGACAACCATACCGCTCATTCCATGCCTACAAAAGGAATTCCTATGGTGGGCCTCGGTGAGCCAGGCAAACACAGGTATGTCATTCAAAAAACCACAGATAACACAGACCATGACCACAGACGCCTCAGTCCTTGGATGGGGAGCGCACATGGAAGGCAGGTGTATACAAGGACAATGGTCTCCAAAGGAAACACATCTGCATATAAACCAAAAGGAAATGCTGGCAGTAATGCATGCCATCGAGGCCTTTCAACACCAACTTCAGCAAGGCCATTTACTGATACAGACAACACCACTGTGATGTGGTATATTAACAAGCAAGGGGGCACCCACTCTTACCCCCTTTGCAGACTGACAATGCATCTTTGGGAAAAATCACTGAGCCTAAACATCCAGTTACAATCCCAGTTTGTTCCAGGCAAAGACAATGTGTTGGCGGACAGCCTAAGCAGGAATTTCACAGATCCACACGAGTGGAGGTTACATCCGAAGATCTTCACACAACTCACTTCGACATGGGGCAGGCCAGAAGTAGACCTATTTGCCTCTCACCTCAACCATCATCTACAAAAATTCTGCACAAGGACATACCATCCACAAGCTTGGAAAATAGATGCTCTCTCATTCAACTGGAACTTCCTAACAATCTATGAATTCCCACCTCTGCCACTGATGACCTCAGTATTACTAAAGATCAAAGCAGAGAGACCCAAGGGAATCATAATAGCTCCAGACTGGCCAAGACAACACTGGTATCCACTACTGCGGACCATATGTCACACCAGGAAGTGGGCCCTTCCCCAATGGCCTCTACTTTTGACTCAACACAATTTCAAAACACTGCATCCAAACCTTCAGACACTGCAGCTAACAGCCTGGGAGATCCCATAAATAACCTCAACCTGTCTCTCTCCAAGGAAGTTCAGCGGATACTAACAGAGGCTCGAAGACCATCCACCAGAAAGGTTTACTTAGCAAAATGGAAGAGATTCAGCATTTGGAATACCAGCAAGGGACATGATGCATCATTGTTGAACATCCCACTCATCTTGGATTATTTGGCAGATATGCTAAAGAACGGCCTCTCATATTCTTCCATAAAGATACATGCATCAGCTATTTCAGCTAGATATAACACTGATCCTCCTGTCTTTTCACACCCTTTGCTAAGACAATTCCTCAGGGGAATCAAGAACATTAAGCCGCCAAGAAAGGCCCCAGTGCCAGCCTGGGACCTCAATTTTGTTCTAGAAAAACTGACTCTACCTCCATTTGAGCCAGCAGCTTCAGTTGACTTGCAATTTCTCTCATGGAAGACAGCTTTCCTGTTGGCAATTACCTCAGCAAGAAGGGTTTCGGAACTACAGGCCCTAATGGCAATACCACCGTTCATAATTTTTCACAGAGACAGTGTTTCATTAAGGACCAACCCTACTTTTATGCCAAAGGTGGTATCTAGGGTTTTTTTAAATCAAGCTATTCATCTGCCTGCTTTCTTCCCCAATCCTGAGAATAAGGGGGAAAGACTGTTACATACCTTGGACATTCACAGACAACTTCGATACTACCTGGACAGAACCAAGGCCAGTAGGAAGTCTGAACAACTTTTTGTAGCTTACGCCCCTGCAGTCCAAGGAAAAGCAAATTCAAAACAGACTAGTTCAAAATGGATTGGACATTGCATCAGATTCTGTTATTCCTTTCATGGAAAGACTGTTTCCAGCCAATGTCAGACCACATTCCACCAGAGCTACAGCCACCTCTACAGCATTCTTAAGAGGGGTGCCTACTAAGGACATTCTAGAAGCTGCTACATGGAGCTCTGTGCATACATTCTCCAAACACTACAATCTCTCTTTATACTCCAGATCCAGAGCAGGCTTTGCTTCGGCAGTCCTGCAGGGTTTGATTGCCACACCATCTTTTTCCTAGAGCATTCCTCCTCCCCCAGCTAAGCTATGGTATTCTACCCACATGTTATGACTGCAGTTGCATTCTTGAAGGACATAGTACAGTTTTGTACCTACCATAAATGTAGATGTCCGATAGATATGCAACTGCAGTCGGATTTTCCCTCCCTCCATACCCCTCTATGCCTAGGGTCCACTCCTATCCCTGTTTCTCTTAGCTGGGGATATCTGTTATGGTGTATTTGTTTTATTGCTCATTTATTTGTCTGGAATCCTGTTTTTGTCTTCCAATTTGATTACAGCTTTCCTTGGAGGGCACCTGGCATCTGGGGCAAGAAACACTGAAGAAAATGGCGTCGGCTGATGCTTATGTACTCCAGCTGCTCTGACGTCGGAGAGAAATGCGACATCAGCCAACGTCGGACCCAGACTTTGGAATCCGGCCGACCGAGGGCTGCCTGAGGCAGGACAACCCACATGTTATGACTGCAGTTGCATATCTATCGGACATCTACATTTATGGTAGGTACAAAACTGTACTTTTTTATTCCAATATGACTTTGTAAATACTAATTTAAACACTGGTTTCGGACTTGAGTAGTCTAAAACATTTACACAACAATGGTATTCTATTATACAGTAATGTCAGTAAATAGTTTTCAACAGATGTCTGCAACATACAGTTATAGATTTTAACATGATGTTTATTAATACCCTAAACTATTTTGAAATGATACTACCTTAATCTAAATATTTGTACCTTTTTGAAACCTGATTAGAAATAAGTATTATTGAATTACAATAAGATAAGAGTAAAGAATATATTTATATATATTAGCTGATTAGATTATCTTAATATATTATTCAGTTGTCTTTATTTAAAAACTAAGAGGATAAGAGAAACTGATCCAAATATTATTTGTGAGGGTAGAAAGTTTGGTTAGATTCACTAACCAAACAAAGAGGTATATTGCCTCATAGCGATAAGGAATGGTTTTTAAGGTTAAGAATTACAAGTTTGGAAGTTCGTTTTTTTTTTTTATTCTGTCGCTTTGGTGTCACTCAGAAACATACAAAAATCGTACAAGAAAAACTTTTTGAATTCTGTATCCAAGATGGAACTAAGAATAAACAATATTTACGTAAACTCGCACATAAAACAAACTCAAAACTAGGAAATGAAATGTTTATCCATAAATGTTAATAGTCTAAATAATAGTAATAAAAGAAGCCTATTCAAGTACATAAACTTGCATAAACCACAAGTAGTCTTCTTACAAGAGACGCACTTATTCGATAGAGATATAAACAACTTAAATATTAATAATTACGCAGTACTAATAAACTCTCAATACAAAACAAAAAAAAGAGTAGTACCTATACTACTTCGCAACTCAACTATAACACCTAAAATAATTACTACTCATCAAGATACATCAGGTGTGTGTCTAGCTTCAGTAGAATTAAATAAGAGAATCTATACGTTAGTAAATCTATATTGGATCCCAGGACTAGGATTAAAAACAGTTGAACAGCACTTTGAAGAGATAATTCATTTAACTAAGGGTAGCCTGATATTGGCAGGGGACTTCAACTGTATAATGAATGAAAAAGATAACAGATTCTAAATCTAAAAGAAGAAAACAACCTATCTTTAAAGCACTATCAAAATTTATAGATACATTGTATTTAAAATATATAAATGAATTTGCAGAACCAGACTCACTAATCTTCACATTTTATTCTCATAGATATAAAACTAACTCTAGAATTGATAGAATATATGTTGCCAATGACCGAATAAAAATTGACAAAGTCAAAATTAGAAATTGTCCCTTATCTTATCATAATGGCATAGTCTTTGAGATGGAGCTTACACCATTTTATTCAAATCCCATTACTAGGATGCCTTCCTGTATCACAAAATTGACAGATTTCAAACAATTTTATGAAGAAACAATCAAAAACTTTCTAGAAATAAATTACACAGAAGATATTTCAGAAATATATGTTTGGGATTCATTAAGAGCAGTTACATATGGGAAAATATCCTGGTACATAAATAAAAGGAAGTTATGGAATAAAGATATGCTAGACTTACAAAACAAAGCAGATAAATTGAAACTGGGAATACAAAAGGATAATACTAAAGTTCAAGAACTTACACAAATCAATAAGTATACAGGATTGTTACATCATAAGATTATGATTAACTTAGAAAATATAAAAATAAACTCATACTCTACTAATTCAGCACACCTGAGACACTTGACTAATAGAACAAAAAAATAATTAAATCTAAGCAAATAAAAGAAATATTTATTCCTAATACTAACAAAGAGTTACGGAACTAAATTATATTTTAGAAGCATTCAGACTCCAATTTAACATTGATAATTCCATAAACACTCAAGATACACCTACTAAGGATATAAAAAATACTTAGAAAATAATATTCATATTAAATTAACACAAGAACAAATAGCCATTAAAAGCAAACCAATCAGTATGACAGAGTTAAAATCACAAATTAAAACACTCAAGACAAAGCACGTGGCCCAGACAATATGCTACCAGAAATGTATAAATTAATACCCAATCAAGCCATATCCATATTATTAAAAAGTATATGATATAGCCAAGAAAGATTTGAATATACCACCCTCTTGGAAATATTCATTGATATCCCCAGTTATCAAACCAGATAAAGATGAGAAGCAGTGTTCCTCATATAGGCCAATATCATTACTCAGTATAGACTATAAGATGTTTATGGCTATATAGGCAGATGGGATCAAACACTTTCTTCCTTTCTTAATTCACAAAGATCAAACAGGTTTTATTAAAGGAAGAAATACTTCAGATAATATTAGAAAAATACTAACATTAATAGATTATAGCAAACATAAAGTCCTAGATTTAAATGTAATCTCATTAGATATTAATAAAGCTTTTGATTCGGTTAACTGGAACTTTCTTTCACTAGTTTTAAAAGAATATAACTTGCCTTCTAATTTTAATAATCTTATCCAAATACTATATGAAAAATCTGCATATGTTAAACTAGGATCGCATAGATCAGGCCCTATAACAATCAAAAAGGGAACTAAACAAGGTTGCCCTTTATCACCATTGTTATTTGCATTACTCATAGAACCCTTTGCAAATTAAATCAGATCAAACAATAACATAGAGAGCATTTGTATTAATAAAATATTAAACCTTAAAATCTAACTCTTTTCTGATGACATACTATTAACTCTCTCTGATGCAAATGAGTCTTTGAATGCTGTATTTAACTCCATGAATACATTTCAAAATATTTCAGGCTTAAAATTTAATGAAAACAAAACTAAAATTATGCCCTGTAATTGTAAAAAAATATATATATAAACAAAAGATTTTCCAAATATATAGTAACAAAGTAAATTATTATATCTGGGAATAAATCTACTCAATGAATTAACAGATTCTCTAATATTTAACTATAATAAAATACTAGACAAAATAGGTTCATAGGTTCATACTAGGCTATCTGCCCTAGGGCATTTATAAGCCTAGCCAGAGTGTGTGTGGCTTTCACCACCCCTTAGGATGAGAATACTATACCCATTAGTTTGCTGTGCCTCTGTCCAGCAGTGATACAGAGATGATTCCCGGGGTAAACCTACGATCTCCCATCCACTCAAGATTTCTCTTGAACAGAGTCAGTGAGGGGCTCTGCCTCACATGGACTTGGGATTCTGTTCCATAGTGTAGGGAGTCTCTGGGTGATGAATCTGTCCCTCCAGCACGTCCTATTTATATCCGTGTTGAGGTTTAAGTCTCTTGCTCTCGTGGCTCTGGTGGATTTGGATTTTTTGAGGTGGAGCATGTCAATTAATTCCGGGATGGACATGGCCTTGTATGTCAGGCACAGATCACCTCTGAGCAGACGGTATGCGACTGAATAGAGCTGGAGTTTCTTCAGTCGGGCATCGTATGACATATGTTTGAGCCCCTTTATCCTTTTGGTGAGGAACTTTTGGGGTCTTTCCAACTGCTGCAGGTGTCGGGTAAGGTACATTCCGAATGGGGCGTTGTACTCAATCATTGGTCTGATAAGTGAAGAGTACAGGGGTACAATGACCTCTCCTGATCTGGATGTGAATCCCTTCATGATCAGGTGGGCAATGTAGAAGGTCTTCCTAACCACTTTGGCAATGTGAGTGTCAAAAGAGAGGTTACTGTCAACTTGGGTCCCCAGGTCCCTGATAACTTCTTCCGTGTTTAATGGATTACCACCTATGTGGTAATTAGGGGTTACCTTGTTTTTCCCAAAGGGTATAACTATGCATTTTTTGGCATTTAGCTTAAGGCCATGGCTCTGGCACCAGTTATCCATTTCTATGAGACCTTTCTGGAGGATGTCTGTGTCTGATGGAGTGTCAATTATGGTGCCCAGTTTGCAGTCATCTGCAAATTTTGTCAGCCACAATCCCCCCATGTTTGCCTGCACTTCAGAAAAATAAATGCCGAACAAAAGGGGGCCCAGGACTGAGCCCTGTGGGACACCGTGACCGCTTAGAGTCTGACATGGCACCAGCAACTCTAACCCTGTGTGTTCTGTCCTTGAGCCAGTTTGCAACCCATCTTGTGACATATGGGTTTACATCTAAGCTGGTGAGCTTTTCTATGATGCCCGAGTGGGGTATTGTGTCAATCGCTTTTGCTAGGTCAAGCTAGGCTGTATGAACTGCCTTAGCCTCAGCAATGGCCGTAGTGACTGTTTGAAAAAGTCGACCAAGTTCAAGAGGCAGGATCTGCCCTTGACAAAGCCAAATTGGGTAGGATCCAGTGTCTGTAGGTCCCCAATGTCTTTATTTATGAGTTCCATTATGATCCTCTCCATAGCTTTGCAGACAAGGCTCGTCAAGCTTATGGGGCGTAATTTCAGGGTCCGTAGAAGCACCGCCTTTGTGGAGTGGGACCACAGTTGCCATCGCCATTCTTTGGCACGTATCCTGTAGTAAGGCTAAGATTAAACAGCAGCCTTATGTGTGGGTTTAGTTCCTCATTGAGTTTGTGTAGCACACAGCCAGGGACACCGTCAGGTCCCATTGATGCTGTGTTTTTTGCTTTAGAGAGAGCAGCTCTCACCTGGGCATCTGAGATGTTTGGGAGGCTAGACTCTGGTGGGATAGATATTTCTCCTTTGGAGGGAGGGGAGAAATTTGCACTGAACCTGTCTGCCAGTATGTTGGCAATGTCTGTGGGTTCAGTGATTTTTTTTATCATTTTGGACTAATTCTGAGCATATCTGGGAGTTTCCACCCAAATTTCTAACATAGCTAAAGAAGGCTTTATGATTGTCTTTTGTGTCATTAGCGATTTTTCTCTCAAAGTTGGCCTTGGATGATTTTATGAGTGATCGTAGTTTTTTGCTAGTATTGATCAGAGATGCCTTCCCTTTTAGGGATTTTGCTCTGTCATGTAGTAGCTTTCTCCTCTTGTTGTAGAGTTTGTTTATGGCTGGAGTCCACCAGACCGGGCGCCTGCCTTTGGTGGAAAGGGTCTTGATTTTATTAGGGATTGCTTGATCCATACATTCCTGGGGGTGCTCGTAGAAGGCATTTGTAAGGGTTTCAGCAGCGTGGGTTGTGGTTTCCACTGGCCCGGGGGCCTTGAAGGATACCACTCCAGTCTTAAGAAGTGTGAAGTTTGCTTTTGAGAAGTTCTTCACTGTGGTCTTTTTTGCTGGGGGTGGGGGCGGGATGTGGATCTCCAAATAGAACAAACAATTGATTACTGGAATAAATATATATTTTCAACAGCAGACAGATTATATCTTATTAAAATAATCATATTTCCCAAAATATTATACTTAATACAAAATTTTTCATTGCCACCTCCCAAATATATTATTCAAAGATACAATAAACTAATTTTAAATTTTCTATGGTTTCCAAATAACCCCGTATAGCCTTAAATAAACATTTACTAGATTGGGAAGACGGTGGAATTAATTTACCGGATATTGATTTATATATTACCTCATCTTTTATTAAAAACATAACACTATGGTTAAATAATTCATACACACCTATATGGAAACAAGCCCATGAGCAGATTTACATAGAAATCAATAATAATCACATACAAGACAACTTAACAGTAATATCATCAGCCCTTATATGGATGTTAAAAGATTATTTTTTAGGGAAAAGGAATAATATTAATAAATTTCTATCAAACTATATAAGCTCTACACTTTCAGTGTTCAAAACATATATAAATAAAATACCAAATATTAATTCTTGGATTTTTCTTATTTTCCCTATAGTTTTTACACCAAATATTCTAGATACATTCCAAATATCTAAAATAAATATACTTAAAGAAGAAACATTACTCTTTTGGCATCAACTTATAGAGAAAGGGAAAATTCTAACAAATGAACAGGTAATTTATAACTATAATATAAATAAAGACAATTGGTTGTTTTTACAAAATCTAAGGCATTTTCTTATAAATAAAATAGAACAATTGCAACCTTCAGTTAGACATGAACCTCCAAAACTCATTGAATACCTTATTCTTATCACAAAACAGCCTTATCAGGGTACAGGTTATTTTGTCTAATATCTATAAAATTGTTAAAAAAACAAAAAACTATCATGAAAAATCATAATGGGATTATTATACTTTAATAAACAACCATCCTCCAATTGAAGAAGAAAAAAGTAATATTCTAAAATCTTCCAAATGTCCTACATTATCAAAATACTGACAATTATTCACTTGGAGATATCTACACAGAAGTTTCTATACACCACATAGGTTAGCCAAAATGTATTCTATTGAAGATCAATATTGGAGATGCCATGCCAAGATAAAAGCAGATTGGCAGCATGTTTTTTATGAATGTATATGTCTCAGTATGTACTGGAAATCCATTAACTATTTTTTTCAGACTGTTTATAATGATAATTTTCAATTAACAAAGTCTTTAATTTTATTCAACTCTCCTATTCCAAACTGTGTACCAAAAAAGACACTAAAATCCTATGGTCACTATTGGCAATTTAACGTAAAATCATAACTATACACCGGAAAAATGAGGCTTCTCCTACTTTCAAGGAATTTGAGAATTTAACAACAGTTGCTCACATGGAAATATTAACAGTGAAGAATAGAACTAAAAGATCTACTTCTTACTATTACTCTTGGATGAAAGTACTGGAAATACTCAAAGATCGAAGAAGATGCATCATCTTATGTTTCTAACTTTATATAATATAGAATTTCAATGTTTGCATAGACACCAATGTAAATAGTTATATAATGGTTTGAAGTTAGTAATGTTTTAGAATTGTAAATATGTTATTTATCTTTATTTCATGTAATGTTTCTTAAGACGTCTTATTTGAAATAATAAAAAAATATTTAGTGAAAAAAAGAAGCAAGTGGAGGGGGCAAGGTCCTACCCCCCTATGCAGCCTGGCCATCCAGATTTGAAACTTATTATCCTCTCCAGGTCCACCTGGTAGCAGTGTATATCCCCTCAACAGAGAATGGCAGACAAACTCAGCAGAACGTCGGGCCCCCCTCTCATGAATGAATGCTTCAGAGAGAGGTTTTCCTGGACCTGATACACAGGTGAGGTATTCCACAAGCCGATCTCTTTGCCTCCCCCCAGAACAAACCGATGCCTAGCTTCTGCACAAGGGATCCACATCCACAAGTTTGGAAAGTGGACGCATTCTCCTTTTCTTGGGAGGGAATTTACCTTTACACCTTCCCTCCTTTCTCATTAATTCAGAAAGTTCTTCTGAAAATTCAGATGGACAAACCCAAAATCTTGCTGGTGATCCCATTTTGGCAAAGACAGCATTGGTTTCCTCTCCTCCACTTACTAGCCAAAGGCAATCACCACAGGTTAGTCCACCGACTAGACCTGCTCACAAAGGACAGGGGATCCCTACTCCACCCACAGGTGAACAACCTGAAACTGACATGAGTGATAGGGTTCTAATCCCCTACAGACACCTATATTCAGAGCACGTACTCAATGTTCTGCAGGCGGCCAGAAAACCTAGTACCAGGAGAAACTATGTATCACAGTGGTGCATATTCTCCAAGTGATGCCAAAGGAAAAACAGGACCCTTTAATTACTCCCTGTACCAGTGGTCCTATCCTATTTGTGTGAGCTACTCCACTCAGGACTAACCTACTCTTCAGTCAAAGTCCAGTTATCTGCCATCTCTGCTCGTCTGCCCATATCATCTCTGCTGGCATCCAGACTGGAAGTCAAGCTCTTTCTGAATGGAGATGTTCTTCGTGTTTCACTATTGCAGTCATCATATTTGGGTTATCTGCTTGCAGTAGCCCTCAGTCGGCCTGATTATCAAAGTCTTGGGTCCTGCATTGGTTGCTGTCTCATCTTCCATGATGTCGGGTAGTCAGGGGTATAAAGCATGCAGCTGACGCCATTACATCAATCGTTCATGCAGTGCGGTCCCCGAAGCAGAAGCAGTTTGCAAGTGCTGGTTGGCAGACTCCTGAAATTTTGGTTTTCGAGTTTCAGAACTGAAGTCTTTAACTAAAGCTAAGTACCCCATTGGGGAAACTTTTTTTCTTGCTCTAAACCGATGTCAGTAAAAGTCAATAATTGTATTTTTTTTGTGGAAAGCAAATACTTCATAAAGATTTTCATTCGTACTGTATTCCTTGCCTGGTGGCCGCAGTGGTGCAGCGGTTAGCGTTGCCACCTCACAAGAGGTTCTCCGGTTCGATTCTTGGTTGGAGTGCCTTCTGTGCTGAGTTTGCATGACCTCCCTGTGGTCGCGTGGGTTTCCTCCAGGTGCTGCAGTTTTCTCCCACATCCCAAAGACATGCAGTAGGTGGATTGGACACTCTAAATTGGCCCTAGGTGTGAGTGTGTGTGCCTTCTGTGGAAGGTTGGGTGCCGGCCGGGCTGGCAACTCGACACCGTAGAACTCCACTGCCAGTCATGAGCAGACCGATGATCCTCTGTGGAGACCGCTAACTGGGAAAAGCTGAAAGAAGCAGCAGCAGCCTAGGCCTTGACCACGACGTGCCTCGCTGTTGGTTTTGTGCCTTGTTTAAACAACAAACTATTTGTTTTTGGTATATTTACGCTTCTAAATATTTTGGTACGCTGTTCAATTGCCCAGATATGGCTTCGGTAAGCCACCCGACTACCGACATTCTAAAAAAAAAATGCAAAGATAAAGACAGAGACAGGCCGCCTAGTTCCAAAGCTGCCGACTACGCTTCTCCTAAGGTAGTTGCCAGTTCGCCGGTACTCAGTGAGGCACTTTCTCAGCCCCTGATACTCGCTACTTCAGATTTGCAAGCCTGTACTGAGACCCATTCGGAGTATGTCGTGAGATGCTTCAACTGTGGAACCTGCGGATGTCTCTACCTTGGATGGGTCCAGAGCCACTGTACAGGCACCGGCTTCTGAGGGTGTATTCAGGCCTACTGACTTGCATATTAGACAGACGCCATTTTCTTCTTCAAGACCTAAAACTTGATCCATGCCTAGAAAACCGACACCCAGACTGCATGGTCAGGCCTCTATGCCTAAAAATCAAGTGGTAAGAATGGCTGAAGACGGTATTACTTTAATCAGGGGAAGCCAACCTTCTCCCTCTGAGACACCTAGGACTGAATTTGCTTATGATACTTCTAATCAGGATTCTGAAATTTCTGTTTCCTCTGATGACCAGGATTTACGCTTAACTACCTATGAGGATTCTGATGCAGAGGGCTCTATTCCCCCTGCTTCTCCTCCAGAGGATTTCTCTTTTGGTGAAACCTTGCATACTGTTAGGAAGCATTTTCGCTGGGAAGGCCAGGATTACTCTGATTCTAAAAAGAGGCTTAGGGATTTCTTACTCCTGCCCCAACACAGGCCTTTATCCCCCCCTGTACTGGACATTATTGATGATGCCTTTTCTGAATCTAGCGTGGTCCCTCCCTCCCTACCTCCTGCTCCCAGAAAACCTGATAGATATTACAGGGTTCCTGACTCTCACAAGTTCCTCTTTAAAAATCCTATTGTGGATCCTGAGACCATTTCACAGGGACCCGATGGCATTAAGGCTACTACTGCCAAAAATCCTACCCCCTCTGATAAGAGATTCCAGGGTGCTGAATAGATGGGGTAAGAAAGTATGCACTTCTGCAACCTTGACCATTATGGTCTTAAACTGCCAGTTTCATATGTTAAAGTATCAGCAGCATATTATTGGATTGCTTAAACAGAAAATGATGTTGATTCCAGACTGTGATGAAAATAAGGATTTACAGGATTTAATGCATTCTGTTGGAACAAGTTGGAAAACATACTTTGCAATGTGGTTTTGATTCACTAGAGGCATCTTGCAGGGCTGCTGTCACTGGGTCTGTACTTAGAAGGCATGCCTGGCTTAAGGAGCAATCTTTGCCAGATCATGTTAAAGCTAAATTGCTGGATGCTCCCTTAAACCAGGACTGCCTGTTTGGCAACAAAGCAGAAGTACTTCAAAAGATGAAGGAAAAAGCTAAATCTATGCAAACTGTTTAGTATTTCCTACAAGTACAGCCTCCAGGATTTAGTAGGCATTGGCCCTCTAAGAAGTGGTCCTTTCCTACCTCTTCCAGGCCTTCTCAGTCCAAACCCAGAACCAGCAGAACACCCAGGCTTCAGTCCCAAGGTACGCACAGGACTAAGCAGTGGGGGGGCTCCCACTTCCAAATCAGGGATTAGTAAGACTCCCCCTATGGTAAACTGTCTCAATGACTTAACTTTAAAACTTCCAAGCTGTTCTGAACTGACTGTTCCTTTAGGGGGGAAAGATTGTATTGCAGGCAAAAAACTGGGAACTCATTATAGAGGACAAATGGGTTTTAAATATAGTTTCCCAAGGATACAGATCCCACTTCCACACTTTAAAACGGTTGGCCAGATCTACCCCCAAATCAGAGGGCAGAGGCTCAAAAGCAAGTACTCTCTCTCCTAAGTATAAGGGCTATTCAGACCCTCCCAGAAGAGGAAAGGGGGCAAGGTTTCTACTCTAGACTTTTCCTGGTGCCCAGAAAAGACAACACATGGCATCCTATCCTGGACCTCTCCATCCTAAACACCTTTTTGGTGATTCAAAGCCGGCTACATGCACTATCAGTTCTCTGCACTGCCCTTTGGCTTATCTGCTGCCCTCAGGGTATTCACAAAGTGCCTAGCTCCAGCCATTGCATTTTGCAGGCAAAGAAATATTCAAATATACCCATACCCGGGCGATTGTCTAATTCAGGCAGAAAGCCAGGACATACTTTTGAATCATTCGGCATTTGTACAAAAGGTGCTAACTTGTCTGGTGTACACCATAAATGAAAATAAATCACATCTTGTACTCTGTCAACAAATTGTATTCCTGGGAGCAAGCTTGAACACAACGTCCCAGATGGCTTTCCTCATGCCAGAGAAACAAATTCATTTGATGGCTTACTTCAAACTAATGGCCACAAAAACCCCATCTGCAAGACAAATACTGCAAGCCTTGGGGTTCATGGCCTCCTGCAATCTCCTAATTCCATATGCAAGACTGCATATGAGGAAACTACAGTGGTATCTAAAAAGCCTATGGTGTCAACATTCTCAGGATCTAGAAGCAATGATTCCTCTCATACCTTGCCTACAGTTGTGGGCAGAGGCCTGCCCCCAAAACAAGGGACTGCCATTCACTCTACCCCCTGCTGCCCAAGTCCTAACAGACTATGCATGGGGGCTCACTTGGCAGGGAAGTGCATTCAGAGCAAATGGAACCCAAGTCAAATGCACCTGCATATCAAATCAAAAAGAAATGTTGGCTGTACAGAATGCTCTGACAGTCATTCAAGGACCACATTCTTCCAGGATAATTATTGGTAAAGACGGACAACACCACTGTTATGTGGTACATAAGCAGGGGGAAACTCACTCATACCCCCTCTGCAGACTAGCCATGGCTCTGTGGAACACAGCCTTGAGCTACCAAGTACACCTACAGGCTCAATTCTTGTCAGGAAAGCTAAATAACAGTAGCAGACAAACTAAGCAAAAATCTCATGGACCCACACAAGTGGAAACTGGAACCAAAGACTTTCAGCATGTGGATAAACAAATGGGGGAGCCCAGATATAGATCTGTTTGCCTCCCCCCAGAACTACCAGTTGGACAAATTCTGCACAAGGACTCCCCACAAACAAGCTTAGGAAAGTGGATGCCCTGTCCTTCAGCTGGAAAAATCTGTCAGTTTATACCTTTCCTCCTCTGCCTCTCCTCTCCAAGGTATTATTAATGTTCAGACAGGACAAACCAAGGACGATACTAATTGCACCAGACTGGCCATGCTAACACTGGTACCCCCTCTTCCGCAGTGTGTTACTGCTGGTACCATGGCACCTGCCTCAGACCCCTACCCTGCTCTCCCAGCAGGAGGGCCAGATTCTGCACCCTCAGCTTCAAACTCTGACCCTGGCAGCCTGGCTAATTCCCTGATCTCTCCATTACCATCCCTCGGTAAACAAGTGTTGGATGTCATTCTGGAGGTAAGGAGGCCTAGTACTAGAAAATCATATGCTGAAAAATGGAAAAGATTCTGTTCCTGGAACCAAACTCAGGGGATGGGCACAGCAGCGCCCAATTTACCTCAGATTCTTCAATACTTAACTGAGATGCTTCACAAGGGCCTTTCTTTTTCATCCATCAAAATTCATGCCTCAGCCATTTCAGCTCATTACAACACAGAACCACCCCTCTTCTGTCATCCACTGCTCAAGCAGTTCCTCAGAGGAGCCAAAAACTTAAGACCACCCAGGAGAGCCCAAACTCCAGCCTTGGACCATAACTTTGTATTGGAAAAACTCACTCTACCTCCTTTTGAGATAGCTGCAAGTGCAGAGTTAAAATTCCTTTCTTGGAAAACAGCCTTCCTTTTAGCCATTACTTCAGCAAGAAGGGTGTCTGAATTACAGGCCCTTATGGCAGTCGAGCCTTTCATCATCTTTCATGCGGACAAGGTGTCACTCAGGACCAATCCCTCCTTCATACCCATGGTAGTATCCAATGTGGCTCTTAATCAGTCCATTTGCCAACCTTCTTTCCCAATCCACAGAACAAAGGGGAAAGGTACTGCATTCTTTTCTAATCCACAGAACAAAGGGAAACAGATACTGCACTCCTTAGATGTGCCCAGACAACTTAGATTTTACTTGGACAGGACTAAACCTCTCAGGAAATCTGAACAACCGCTGGTGGTATTTGCTGCAGGGGCAGAGGGGAAAGCCATTTCAAAGCAAGTCATTTCTAAATGGATAGGCCATTGCATTCATTTTTGCTATAAGTACCTGGTAAACCTATCTCACAAAGGGATAAGACCACACGCAACCAGGGCTGCATCTACCTCCACAGCCTTTCTCAGAGGTATCTTTACCAGGGGCATCCTAGAAGCTGCTATCTGGAGTTCTGTACATACTTTCATCAAGCATTACCATTTGCCAATTTTCTCTAAATCCAGAGCTGGTTTTGCTATTGCAGTCTTGCAGAGCCTTGTAGCTGGTCCTAATGCTATCTAAATTCCTCCTCCCATCCTTAACTTTGGGAATCTACGCAAATGTGATGGCTGCAGCAGTGAAACACTAAGAACATACTACAGCTATGTACACTTACCATAAATATAGATGTTCGAGTGTATTTATTGTTGCAGTCCTGGTTACACTCCCTCCATTCCCCTGACTTCTTTTGGCTGTACCTCCGTTCCCTTTTTACTGTGCTTAAAAGCTTTTTGGTGTATTTCCTTTTTTGTTGGAGGCATAACCTTCTATATATATTTAATTGTTTCCCGTTAGGGGGGCACCTGACATCTGGGGCAAGAAAAAATGATGCAGTGGCGTCTGCTGCATGTTTTATACCCCTGACTACCTGACATCATGGAAGATGAGACAACAATCGACGCAGGACCGAAGACTTTGATAATCAGGCCGACTGCGGGCTACTGCAAGCAGATAATCCAAATGTGATGACTGCAACAGTGAGTACACTCGTACATCTACATTTATGGTAAGTGGGCACAACTGTACTTTCTTCATATCCGACCCCCCAGGAGAGCTGTTCACCCTCCTTGGGACCTCAGTTTCGTTTTGGAAAAACTAATGTTACCTCCATTTGAACCAGCTCATTCAGTTTCCCTGAAACTGTGCACCCTGAAAAACAGTTCTGCTAGTGACCCTTACCGCCGCCAGGAGGGTTTCAGAGATACAAGCCCTTATGGCAACCTCTCCTTATCTTGTTTTCCACAAGGACAGAGTTGCTCTCAGGACCAACCCTTCCTTCATGCCCAAGGTAGTTAATGAACTTTCATTAAATCAAACCATTAACCTACCAGTTTTCTACCCTCATCCACAAAACTCCTCAGAGAGGACTCTTCATTTCTTGGATGTACACAGGAAACTCAGGTACTGCTTGGACAAAACCAAATCTATTAGAAAATCTAACCAATTATTCATCTCCTTCCATCCCACGGCCCTGGGAAGGCAGTCTCCAAATGGACCATTTCCTCATGGATCTCTAAATCCATTACCTTGTGTTACTCCCATCATGGAAAATCCTTGCAGGGTCATGTTAAACCTCTCACTCTACCAGGGCAGCTTCCTCCTCTCCTGCCTTTTTGAAAGGCATTGACTTCACCTCCATTTTAGAAGCAGCCACTTGGACCTCAGTCCACACCTTCACCAAGCACTACAACCTGGACATGGCCTCCAGAGCAGGTTTTGCCAGGTCAGTTCTCCAAGGCCTGGTTGACCACGGAAACCACTCCCTTTCCCAGGTTCATACCTAAAGCTCTGGTACTCTCCCTACTGTTTTGAATACTGCAACTTGTGACTAGAAAGACATAGAATAGTGTGTAAGAACTTGCCACAACCTTAGATGTCCTTCTCTTCCATGTTGCAGTATTCACTCCCACCACCTACCCCCTGTACGTTTCCTAACTATATAATGCCATGGCTTACCTGTGGGGACATAGTCATTCTTTTCCCCAGTCTCCACTCTCAACATAGCCAACCTACTGCTTTGGGCCTGGCCTACAAGCAAGTCAAAGGGTCTCCAAGTAAGACCCTCCTTTAACCCACAGGAGCACTACTGTATGTGGCAGTATATTTTGAAGAAGGTACGTGCAGATTTCACTTTTATACCCAATGTCGGTTTGTGGCCCTGGTAAGGGACGTCACACGTACCCTCCTGGAACAAAGACTTTGGTATACTGGCTGGACGGTGGCGCTGCAAGCAGGAACCTCCCTACTGTTATGAATACTGCAACATTGAAGAGGACGACTAAGGTTATGGTAAGTTCTTACACACCTATTCTATCTAATAACTCATCACTAACAGTTTTATCACAGTCTGCTTTTCTCATTTTTTATACTTTTCTTTTTTAATATCTGATCCACTCCCAAATATTTTCTCATATGTTATCTTCATTGTCTACAAACTTTAGCTACAGAATAACCAAGCCTGTAAATTCCTCTTTCAGCGTTTTCTTGGTTTTAGTATTATTTTTCTTAACTCCACACACTCTGGGACTAATTTGTGGCTCCTGCCTGTTCCGTTCATTCTCACTGATCCACTTGGACCTTATACATTTTTGGATTTTATACATATAAAATGAGGAAAATAAAGGAGATAAACTATATACACCATGTACAAACCCCCCAGCTTCATCAAACTGCTTTAAGTCCTCATCTCTCCCCCACCTTTCTCCTTTGCATTTCCTCTAACAGATGTATCCAGTAGTTGCATTTCTTCCTGAATTTATACTCTGTTTTTCCCAGACATATTCTGCCTTTCCTCATCTCATAATTCAAGTAACAAAGTGTGCGTTTCTTTCTTTGGGCTTTTCACCACTTTCCATGTTCTAGTTTTTGCTTTCTTTGCGTATAACCATTAAATCCAGACCGTTTATTTTATCTGCCAGGTTTGGACATCTTGCTACAATGTATTTTGAAAATATTCCATTTCTTCAAGCACAACCTCATTATTTATAATCTTGCTAACCATCTTTTTAATCCCATTTTATATACAGGGTAATTCACTTACATTTCCATGATATAGGCATCCGATCCCCTTCCACACACCTCCAGTACTCTAAATGCTCCTTGGGATATATCCTTCTTAACCTGTGTGGAATATAAAAGTATTTGTAGAGAGACTTCCATGCAAAAATGCAGAATTTTCTTGATTTTATATTTTTTCCTGGCATTTCACATCATCTTCTAGTGTTGTTGTGATACTTGTACCTCTGAAATTGTTCTCAGTTCCATCCATGATTTTAGGCCCCGCCCCCAATCCACTCCTGCAATATTTTATAGTTATTCAGAACTGAGTAATGTCCTACTCTAGCACTATTAAGTCATTTAGCAGTCTGACCACCCCTGGTTTATCCTACTTCTGGCTCTGGTAACAAGACAGATTTTGTAATGCTCTAATTCCTTCATATTCCAAGCAGATTCCTTCACAGTGTATAACTATCTTGGCCTCTTCCCAAATAAGATTACCCTTTCCTGTTTGAAGTTCTTATCAAAATCACAACACTGTGCATCTTTGCTTCCACTGCTAGTCTACAGTTCTTCCCTGCCTATCCCTGATAGTCACTCCTGTTGGGAGGATTTCATATCTCCACTCTCTCAAATTTCTTGTTAAAAAAATTGAGTCTTTGCCTCTATTTTGGTTTGTCTTGGTTTGTCATTGATTTTGCATTTTCACACCCCAGTAAATATCTGTCCATTCACAGAACTCAGTCCAAAAGCATGTATTTCCTTTCTAACAGTGTAGGCTCTATTATGACATCGTATGAACAGTAGTTCTGTTCTTCCTCTAAATCAGTGCCTATTGCCTTTGATTTGTTTCTGTTTATTTTATGTCCAGAAAATAATCCAAATTCTTCATTTTTTAGTTGTTTTGCTTAAATCCTTACCTGCATCTGCTAATGTTAAAATTATATCATCTGCATAAAGGGCTATTTTTAATTATTTTTACTGTTACATACTTCCACATCTAACCACCTAATTGTAGCTGCTAAAGGTTCCAGGGCAATGTTAAACAGCTACAAGGAAAGTTGGCACTCCGTCTTTTCCCTCATGTTATGTTTAATCCCCTAGATAATGATCCCTGGTTCTTAACACATGCTGAAAATCTCCTATAAATTTAGTGCATCAGTTGTTTATATGTATCTGGAAAACCCTGTTATACCCAAAAATTCAAACAAATGTGGCCAGTCCGTTCTATCGAGTGCTTTATCCACAGCCAATGTAATTATATTTACTGTTTTCCTTCTTTGGTTTGCTTCCCATGTAATTGATAGTATTGTAATTGTATTAACTGATGTTAAGTTGTCTATCTCACCTTCGTTCTTGCTGGTTGGGATTGGAGCTGATCCTCGGCTCCGACTCTGCCATCTTCTATAGCTCGAGAGCTGTTTACTGGCTCATGGCTACCCCTTATCCCATGATGCCCACCGCTAGCTACCCAGATCTTGTTTGTAATAGCTAACCCCAGACTTAACCAGAGAAACAACCTGCCCAAGAAACAGGTTGAGCATACCTATCATACTCTCCAAGTCAGTAGAGGAAACAAACCAGAGAAAACACAGCCAGTGAAACCAAAACTCCTCTAGATCCAATAGGACAGGGGGACGGTGGGTGGGACCCAAGATGGAAGGCAAGATGAAGACAACTAACATGGAACGTTTTGGTAGGTACATAACTTCTTTATGTTAAGTTGTCTATCTCGCCTTCGTTCTTGCTGGTTGGGACAGCGTCCCTAGCACCTACAATCCTGGGCGGCTCACTGGAACAGACTCTTCAGAACAGTGGAACCAAAGTCAGCTCTGCTCCGAACTTGTAATGAGAAATAAAAGTATGAGGATTTGCCCACGTGGCAGCTGCACAAATAGAATCCATGGGCAACCTAGATTGGAAGGCTACAGAGATGGCCAAAGCCTTAGTAGAATGACCTTTCGGTTTGATAGGCAACTCTTTGTTTCTCAATTGATAAATAAATGAAGGTAATAATGTGAGACAAACTCCTGGATAAGGTCACTTTGGAAACTGGGAGACCTTGTTTGCCTAGAGCATAGGAAAGGCATAGTTGGTCCGACTTCCTTGTATCCTTAGTCCTATGCAAGTAAAAATGCAATTGTCTATGAACGTCCAATTGGTGTAATTTGTATTCTGCCTTGTTGGCGTGGTTAGGGAAAAACACAGGAAGGTCTATAGATTGGTTTAAATTATTTTCTGAACAGACTTTCAGAAGGAAAGATGGACTAGTCCTCAGAGCAACCCTGTCCTTATGAAAAACCAAGTATGGAGGACGAACACATAGTGCCTGAAGTGTTTTCAAAGATAGAAATTTAATTGGGCAGGACGCTGCAGGTTCAAATGGGGGCATAATTAAAGAGGTCAGTACCAAATTAAGGTCCCAAGGAGGAAGGGGGATCTCTCACTGGAGGTCTAAGGAGAGTAGTCCCTCTTAGAAAGGCTTTACAGAGCTTATGAGACAATGTTTGAATTAGACAACCCAACATGAAAGTTAGAAATAGCCACCAACTGAACCCTGATTGTAGCAGAAGCGGACCCAGAATGAAAGAGTTGTGCTAGGAACTCCAAAATTTCGTGGACTGGGGCTGAAAAGGGATCTATGTTCCTAGCCTCTGCCCAACAAGAAAAATGTTTCCATTTACTAGCATAAGTTTTTCTAGTTGTGGACTTGAGAGAGGACACAATAATCTCACGCACGGCTGGGGAAATGCTGGGAAGCCTGGCCAGGGTTGGAAGTGGAGCAACCAAGCTGTGAGCTGGAGTGTTTGGAGAGATTGATGCAACCCACCTGATTGATTAATCAGTAGGTCTCAAGTAAGGTAATGATGCAGGAACGGAATCCATATCTGTCAAGGCCAGTAGGGGGCAATGAAGACCATTTTGCAACCCAACGATATAGCTTTCTGAATGAGCTTCGGTATCAGGGGAAACGGAGGGAAGGCATAAAGCAGTACCTGAGGCCAATTGTGGACTAGAGCGTCTCTGGGAGAGTGACCTGGAAGTGGAAGAAGGGAAAAGTAGTTGCTGCATTTGTTGTTGAAGGGGGTGGCAAAAAGATCGCAGCAAGGCTGTCCCCATTTGCAGAAGATCAGATCCGCAACTACCTGATTCAGAGACCACTCGTGAGGCATGAGAATAGCTCTGCTGAGCCTGTCTGCTATGACGTTGGACCTCCCAGGGACGTGCGCCGCAATCAGAAATCGTTGGGAGGAAATCGCCCACTGCCAGAGTCTGAGTGCTTCTCCACATAGGACCTGGTTCTGCCCTGCTTGTTGATGTACCACAGTGGTGTGCACTGACATGTACGTTTGAATTGCAGTGGTCCCAGAAGGGAGAGAGTCCTGAAGAGCTTGCAACGCTAGGAGCACGGCTCTCATTTCTAGGACATTTATATGCAGATGTACTCGTGAGGCTGCCAAGTGCCTTGGACTGTCCTGCCCTGGTAATGCCCCCCCCCACACCCTATCAGGGAGGCGTCTGTGGTCACTGTGGCAACCGGAGGGGGCTGAATGAAGGGTCTGCCCTAAGACACTAGTGGGTAGACCATCCACCAGGAAAGGTGCCTTTTGCATGCTTCTGTAAACATGATCATGTGAGACATGGGCAGTTGTTGAAAAGACCACTGTGTGAACAGAAGCCACTGAAGGAGCCTCATGTGAAAGCGGGCTAGTGGGATTAGAAGAACTGCCGCTGCCATGAAACCCAGAGTTTGAAAGACGAACCTGACTTGGATCCTTTTGCTCTGCATTAGAATTTGAACTTGCTGGCAAATTGTAGACACCCTGTCTGGCGGCAGCCTTGTGGACATGTTCCTTAAGTCTGCTCCTACATAGGTGAGAGATTGACAGGGCAACAAGGCAGATTTTTCGAAGTTTATTGTGATGCCTAGCTGGGAGCAGATTGTGATTGTTAGTTTCTGGCTTGCAGAAGTTGATGCCTGGTAGTAGCAGTGAGAAGCCAGTCGTCTAGATATGGAAACACCTGGAATCCTCAACGTCTTAGGTGAGCAGTGACCACTAACATACACTTGGCGAACACCCTGGGGGCTGTGGTGAGACCAAAGGGCAGAGCTCTGAACCGGTAATGACTGGCTCCCAGCCGGAAGCGAAGGAATCTCCTGGAGCGCCTGTCCATTTTGATGTGATAGTACGCATCCTGAAGATCTATGGAGCACATCCAATTATCCTGACCCAAAAAGGGTAGAATGGACTGTAGTGTGACCATCCGAAACTTTGTTCTTTGAACAGACTTGTTTAGTCTGCTGAGATCCAGAATCTGTCTCCAGTCCCCTGTCTTTTTTGGTACCAAAAAGAACCTTGAGTAAGTTCCGGATCCGTATTGGTCTGCCGGGGACTTCCCGAATGACTCTCTTTCTAGCAGTTTTGAAACTTCTATGACTGCTTGGTCCCTCAGATTGGGTGGAACATCTGGAAGGGATTTGCTTGAAGGTAAAGGGGGTTGAGAGAAGGAAATTTTGCAACCTCCGGATATAACTGACCGTACCCATTTGTCTTGCGTTAAAATTTGGCAGGCTTTTGGGTACAGAGAAAGTCTTCCCCCGACTGCCTCCAGAGGCGGGCAGCCGGGCAACCCTTCAAGGATGTTGAAAGAGCTTCTCAGAGAAAGATTCTCTGTTGCCCTGGTTCTGCGGACCCCCTCGGCCATGAGGGCAGCTTCTGTTATTTCACCCTCTGCCCCTGGAGGAAAAATCGCTACGTGTGTCAGGTGAGGCACCCTGGGATTTTCGGAACCACATTTTACCACTCTTCTGACCCTTGGGGTATGGTCTGGAAGGAGTGGAAAAACGGACTCCCACAGCAGAGAGAGTCTTGCCTTCTTGCTCACACCTAGTCAGTGTCTTTCACCTATGGTCCAAAAAGAAAGGAACCATCTAAGGGGGTGATGGTGAATGACGCTCTAAAGGGTTCCGCAAAATTACACAGCCGCATCCAGGCATGTCTCCTCAGGGCCACACCCGTACCTGCGGCTCTACTTGCACCATCGGCTGCATAGGAAATGAGCCTCATGGAGGAGTTGACTACAGAATTAAGGTTCGCCAGCTGGGAAGCCACTTTAGTTTGAGCCCCTTCAGCTGATGGATCTTGAAGGGCATCTCCGAGCTCTTAGATCCCTCTGAAGCCTGGTAAAATGACATAAGTAGTTCAGTGACCTCATAGAAAAGGTCGCTGAAGCAAACATTTGCACTTCTACTCTCTGGTGACATTCACCCTAACCCTGGTCCAACAATTATACCAAATGCCCCCTCTTCTACTCCACAAATTCCACTAAACACTCCTAAGCTTTCTCCCAAACATCTTTCCTTCTACTACATTAACATTCACAGTGTTCTTAATAATATAACTGAATTTCACTCCTAGATGGTTCAATACTCTCCTAACATTGTAACTCTTACTGAGACCTGGCTAAAGCCTCACAACATGGATAATGAATTCCTCCCCGCAGGATATAACATTCTACGCTGTGACAGATTCCTACGAAAGGTGGAGGTGTTGCTCTTCTATACTCTAACCTTAACCCCCCCCCATCTAATCCTCCTCCCTCCTTCCATTCAGCTAAGTTTTTAATAGCCAATCTTAAACTTAATCACAAAACAGTATCTATATTTGCCATCTACATACCACCAGGTGACAATATACCCCTTTTAGAACAGATTCTTAACTGGTTATCAGACCACATCTCCAATGAAACCATTATCCTGGGAGATGTTAATTTGTTTACCCTAACCACTAACACCAGTATTAACCCCACCACCAGTATTAACCTTTGTAGTTTTACCCAAATCATCTCATCTCCTACACTTCACAACAAATCATCCAATTCCAGTTCCATTATTGAGTGGATTCTTGTAACCAACCCCAACCTTTGTCATCTAACTGATGCACTACCTAGCTCCATCAGTGATCACTGCCCAGTACTTACCTTCCAACTCTCTCCCCACAACCCCACAGATTTATTGAATGCCGGAAACTGTCCACCTTCAACCCTGATACATTCAATAACTCTCTATAATTGACTGGTCTACCCTCTTAACTTTACCCCTTTGATGCTGTTTCATTCTTTAACGCAACTTTCCTCAACATACTCAACTCCCTTGCCCCTCCACGTACTGTCAGAGTCAAGTCCTACAACTCCCCCTGGCTCACACACTCAGCTCAGACACTTATTCAAAAAAGAGACTCTGCCTGGAAATTTTGGTCCAAGACTAATTCATCCTGTCACTTCCAAACCTACAGGGACCTTCGTAACCTCAGCAAAAAACATATAAATAATGATAAAAAGATTTTCTGTCACAGCCCCAGACCAATCACTCCAGCAACTCTAAAAGGTTTTGGAGCAATATCAACCAAATCCTCCACCCAGGTAATCCTTCCACACCCTAACACTTGCCCCAATAATTCACCTTTCAAAACTGCTACAATCTTTAACTACTATTTTATCGGGTCTACTATAATTAAACGAATGTGGAATCCGTCGAATATGAATGCGTTGACACGTAAACAGCGAAACGCGGAAACGTCGAACGCACTAAATAGTGAAATCGGAAATGTCGAATTGTCATAGTTGGCCCGTCTGCGGTATAGCTCCGTAAGGTAAGTGTGCGATAGTTACGGAACTTAGGGTTAGGGTGCGGGTTAAGGTAAGTGCATAGTTAGGTAATGTATGTAAGGTTTAGTGTAGGGTTTTGTTAAGTGTATGTGTGTGGAATATTTACTTTGTGTGGTTATAGTTCTGTAGGGTAAGTGTGCAGTAGTTACGGCCCTTAGGATAAGGGAGGGGGTTAAGGGTAGTGCATAGATAGTTGTGTATGTGGGGTTTGGTGTAGGGTTACAAGTGGGAATTTGGTGCTTTAATTTAGGGCTAGTAGTAGGGTTTTGCTTAGTGTATGTATGTGTTTTTTGTTGTTTGCGTAGGTAGTATGTTACGGGCGGTGGGGTTGGCTGACTATTGCGGTTTCGATGTTTAAATTTCACAGTTTTGTGTTAGACCTTATCGTATTTCGCTGTTTGTGTCGACGGATTCGTATTCAACGGATTCCGCTTTCGTTTAAAGTAGACCCTTTTTATCGACACCATAAATAAACTTATGCAGACTTCTCTCCCTCCCCATCCCTCACTACATACAACCCCCCCCCTCACAATAACTCATCTTCTCTCTAAAACCAGTCCCAAATACCTACATTCTTAAACTCCTTCTCAAGCTCAAGCCCTGCTCCTCTTCAGCTGACAGCCTCCCATTTCCCTTCCTAAAACATGCTGCTACATCTATAGCAAACCCAGTTTCCATCCTAATCAACCGCTCCATCACAAAATCTTTTGTTCCAACTCTTTGAAAAAAATTCTATACCAACTGCAGTGGTGGTGCTGCAGTAGCGTGGTCGCCTCACAGTAAGACGTTGTCCTGTTCGATTCTCAGCTAGAGCGTCTTCTGTGTGGAGATGTGCGTGAAGGGGCGTACCTTCATTGAAGGTTTTGCATCAGGGCTGGCAACTCGGCACGTAAAAATCTACTGCCAATCATTAGCAGACCGGAGTTCCACTGTGGCGACCCCTAACTGGGAAACGCCGAAAGAGACACAACAACCTGTACACAAAGGTGGCCATTCCACAGAACTCTCTAACTTTTGACCAGTTGCTATACTCTCTCTCCTCTCTAAAATTCTTGAACACTGTGTACACAAATAAATAATGGCCTATCTTTTAAATTGTAACCACATCACCCCTACCCAGCATGGCTTTCATCCATACCATAGCACCTCTACTGCTCTCATCTCTTTTACCAACACTGTCTCTCTCTCTAGCCAGAGATAACAGCAAACTTGAATCCTTCCTTTTCTTAAATTTGTCTAAAGCCTTTGACACTGTCTCCCACTCTGTTCTTCTCTCAACTTTCTCAACTTAACCTTTCCACAGTATGCTGATGACTCCACCATAATATCCATAGCTGATAACCTAACTGACCATCAAACCCTTACACGAACATCTTTCAACCTCACAGAAACCTGACTAACAAGACACCAGCTTATACTTAACCCCCAAAAAACCAAACTCCTACTCTTTTTTTCCCTAAATCACTCAACCCTCTTAAGTCTTCTTTCACCATCTCTTCTCTCAACTATACCCTTATGTTGTTGTTGTTGTACCTCCTAAAACTCAAACTAAGCTCCTCTGAGTAATCATAGATGACCAGCTAAAAACTGACCTTCACATTCGCCACTGCATTAACAAAACCAATCAAAAGCTTGGTCTACTTTACAGAAACAAAAAATTCCTTACCTCTGAATCTAGAATAACACTAGCCAACGCCTACCTCCTTCCAAATCTATTCTGCACCTCACAAATCTTTACCAACATCCAAATTACTCTACTCTCCAAAGTCTAATCCACCTATAACAAAGTGGCCAGATTTGCTGCTGGTTTGCTTGCCAAAACTCATCACTGTCTGGCCCTCAAGCCACTTAACTGGCTTGAGTTTCATAACCACCTCAAACTTAGCCAACTCCTCATTATACACTCCATTATCAATAAGCCCTCCTCCTGTCCAAGTGTTTTCTCACTAGTCTCACTCCATACCCCCTCCAGACCTCTTAGGAGCTCTGATCAATGCCTATTGCAGATTTATAAACCTAACAAATCTGTAGGACACACCTTGTACAGCTACTCTCCTGCCATCCTATGGAACAAGCTTCCCTTGATTAAGAAGCATACCCCAGACCTAGAAATGTAAGAAGTCACTCAAACAATACCTAATCCACCTCCAGGTATGCATCTGTAACCCCCCCCCCCAATCCTAAGCAGCCTTAGAAGGTAGGGTTGTATGGTTTATTTTTTTCATGGCACACACTTCTTATGCTCTTTTAATAATTAATAGTATGGTTTGATAGATTTTGTCACCTCTGTTGCTTAACTGTATTTTATTTTTTATTTATTTTATTTTTATTTTACATTTGTTGACCGGGATAGTCCGACTGGATGCATGTCCATTTTCAGCGGAGGCCTGGGGAGAAAAAGCTCCAAGGGTAAGCAGATACAGCATTACATAATACCAGCATTACATATTACAAGCAGACTATTTACAGAGATTACATAAGTAAGCAAGTTAAACAAGTTCCACAGGTTACAGTTGGTCCTGAGCACAAGTCAGGATTAAATTACACAGTAAACTGGTTAACAGATTTTTACACATTCGAGTTAGCCTGGCTTGATACATTGACATAGCCAGTTAAGTGACAAATGTTGTTTGAGTCTAGTTTTAAATTGACCTAAGGTGGAAAGTAAGGTAATATCAGCTGGAAGAGAGTTCCGGGATCTACTTACAGAGTTTGCAAAGAGAGAATCACCGGCTGTGTTATTAATTTTGCTAGTCTGAATTAGTAGTTTGTTAGAGGATCAAGCGGTCTAGGATTGTTATAGGGGTGATAATATTTTTAAGTGCAGGAGTATTGTCTGGATTATAGAGGATTTTATAGGCCATAATCAGTTGGTTATACTGGATTAGGCTAGGTAGTTCAAGCCAACCAAGCTGATTTAGATTGATGCAATGATGTGTCCTAAAAGGCAGCCCAGTGGCAAACCTGGCAATGTGGTTGTAGCAAATTGAGAGCTTGTTAAGGACAGTCTTGTTCAAATTCGAGAGTAGAGGGGATGCATACAGAAGGGTTGAAAGAAGGTGAGAGCGAGCTATGGCAATTTTAGCTGGAGGGGTTAGGAAGGCTTTTATTCTGTAAAGTGACCCTAGTTTTTTATTGATGGTTTTGATAGTTTGGTTAACATGTGGGTCAAATTTGAGATTATTGTCTATGATGACACCTAATAGTTTTGTAGATGGGTCAGGGGAGATTATTGTGCCATCATTTGATTTTATGGTAAAGGTGAAAGCGGTAGACCTACGTGTTGGTGAAAATAACAGCATTTTAGTTTTTTTGGAATTTAGGATCAGACGATGTTCAGAAAGCCAGTTTTCTATTGTATTAAAGGTGGTCTGGGTAGCTGACCATAACTCTACTGAAGATGTGGCTGAGCAAATCAGAGTAGAGTCATCAGCATATTGGATACAGCTGACTTTTGGGATGACAGTATAAAGGTCGTTAATGAAGATGGAGAACAGCAAGGGCCCTAGTATAGAGACTTCTGGTACTCCGAGGGTGTTGGGTAGAAGGTTAGAGAGTTTGTTCTGCCAGAGGACAGCCTGCTGTCCTACCATTCAGGTAGGATTGAAACCATTGGAGGGCTCCAGTATCTAGACAGAATGTTTGCAGGGTGTGGATTAAAAGTTGGTGATCAACCATATCGAATGCCTTGGAAAGATCCAAAAAGAGGGCTGAGGATATATAATTATTGTTGCAATTATGGTTTATGGTGTTAGTAAAGGCTAGGAGGGCTGAAGTAGTGCTGTGATGAGGACGGAAGCCATGCTGAGTGTCTGCCATAAGGCGATTTTGGATTAGGTGGTGCATGAGTTGTCTATGAATACATTTTTCTATAATCTTTGCAAGTGGAGAGAGTATAGCTATTGGCCAATAATTGGAGAATTCAGTAGAGCTACCTCCTTTGTGAAGTGGGATTACATAGGATATTTTCCAGATGGTGGGAATTTTAGCTTCTACTATGGTTCGATTGATTAGTATTGAGACGGGGTAAGCAATAGCATCAGCTGATTTTTGTAGGTACTCAGCAGGGAGTTGATAAGCAGAAAGTGTAGTGGGTTTTAATTTTATGATCAAGGTACGGATAAGTGAAGTGGTGACTGGTTGGAAGCTGAACGCAAGTAGGTTTCTAGGGGTGCTACTTTCAGGACCAGGGGAGCTAGGAGGTAGTTGGCTAGCTAGGACTTGAATTGTCTCAGTAAAGAATTGGTTAAAACTATCAGAAACATCTTCAGGGGTTTTATCAATAGTAGCAGCAGGGATTGGGGTCGAAGTTTGTCCAGGATGTAGTAGATTATTTAAACCTGCCCAAAACTTCTGAGGGTTATTTTGATTTACTGTCTGTAAATTACAGTAGTATTGTTTTTTGTCTTGTAAAATTGATTTTTTGGTTTTGTTCCTGGATTGCCTGTATTTAATGTGATCTTGAGGGTCTTTAGAAGAACGCCATAAAGCCCATGCTTTGTTTCTAAGGGTAATTTTGAGTTTAGACTCTATAGAAAGCCATGGTGCAGTTTTTGCCTTGGTTCTCTTTGAACAAACAGGTGCATGCAAATCAAGGATCTCAAGGAATTTGTTGTTACAGTATGCTACTGCTTCCTCTAAGGGGAGGTGTCTTAGAATAGACCAATTACATGAGTTTAGTTCTTGTTGGAATTTGGCAGGGTCAAAGTTTTTATTGTTTCTAACCTTTCTGAGTAAGGGTTGTTGGGAATTAATGGTTTTGTGCTTAATTACATATGTGAGAAGGTGATCGCTTAGGCCATTAAGGAGGGTACCAGAGGTGTACAGTTGGGGGTGACTGAGTACCCAGTCAAGTATACTTTCTTTTTGGTTGGGTTTACCTATCCTGGTAGGGGTGGATATGATTTGTGTAAATGCATGCAGGTTAATATGAGTGGTTGGGGATTCTAAGGAACAGGTGCCCCAGTCTATGTTAGTCTCCAAGTAGTAGGGTTTCTTGGGGGTAGTGAAATGATAACCAGTGCAGGATATCTTCAAATGTAGATATATTGTTACCTGGGGGAATGTACATACAGATGATATTAATGCATTTATTTTTATTAAGTTGCAATTTGGTGGCAAGTATCTCAGAGTTATTAATCTGAGGAGGTTGTATTACATCTATGGTGACATTCAACTCGAGTACAGCTACCCCACCCCCCTTCCTCGAAGCACGATCCAGCCTGTGTATGTTGTACCCAGGTGGTAACACTTCATTGTCTTTAGTGTTAGGTTTTAACCAGGTTTCAGATAAACAGAGAATCTCAGGGGAGTGGATATCCAGAAGTGCATGCAATTCATGTACCTTGTTATTAATGCTTCTAATATTGAGAGGACAGACTAGGAGAGAGTTAGTTGGCCTATTAATTGTAGGTTTGTAGCTTAGATTACAAGTAGAGGGGGTATGTGTATCTGAAGTGAGTGGGCCAGGGTTGGGGTGAATATCACCACCAAGTATTAGGTTGAGTCTATACTTGGTGATGAACTTCAGGAATTTGTTTATTAATTTGTGGTAGTGTTTGGATCTAGAGCTAATGTGCCTGGGGTTGAGATGTTGATAGACTGAACAAGATGTTGGATAGGATCTGGTACTGTAAGTATGGTTGAAGGTGGAAGGATTTACAGCTGGGGTGATAGTATGGCCTTTTGGGACCTGAAATCCCGTAAGAAACTGGTTTTCATACAAGGTAAAGGAGGTATGGTGTGAACAAGAGGGGTAGTAAAGAGGAGTATATCATTATATGTGATTCAGCTAGTGAGTGAAGGAACTGTTTTACCTGGTGATGCAACACCAGAAGATAGAGTGGTGAGGTAAAGGTACTGGAAGGGGGATGGGAGAATGCCAGATGAAAGCTAATAGGTGCTATTAAATGTAGGTAGTAGAATAGGTGTGGGTGGAATTATCCCAGATGACAGCAGATAGGATCTAGAAAGTGGGGGAGTGGCTATAGTACTATAAATTTAGAGGTACTGGGGCGGGAGGGAATTGGGGGCAGGGAGGGGAGCGAAGAGAGCCTGAGCGTAGCGGGGCTATTGCAGTTTACAAGGTTTCCTAAGGTGTCCTAAAGCTATAAGGTAAGTATTACAGCTCTAATGTAAGAGTCAATTTACTGCAGTTACAGGGGAAGGAGGCAACCACTCAAGTAGAAACAAAGAGCCCTATGGCTGACCAATATGGTGACCTGCTTAATTACAAAGCACTGTAAGTGAAAGCTTAACAAATGCGTTTTGTGTGTAACCTACTCTGTTTAAATGTTGAGAGAAACTGATTGCAGTCCTGTAGACACCGTTTTGTAGGGAACTGTAGAGTTCAACTAGGAAAAGAGAAAAGCAGACATTCTAGGGTAAGCATGAAGACAACAACAGGCAGTTATTATATAATAATGCATTCAGAAAGGTTTGATGGGGGGGTGTAAAGTAGCATACTTTCAGAATGAACTAAGATTTATAGCTAAGAAACCTAAGCAAGAGAGCAATGCAGTAAATAAACACTTGCCAGATTTTAAAGATATACCAGAAAAACTAAATCAATTATTCACAATAGTACAACTAGAAAATTGCCAGTAAAAGCACTTCAGGTGTAGCTAGCCCAAGTTATTCAAGTCATAAAAGCACTTCTTCAATGTGTGTGTGCAATTTAAACATTAAAAAACACATGCAGCAAGGAGGAGCTCTGATTATACACTTTCTCTAGGTACAGGTTCAGTTTAAACACAAATATTACCACAGAAATTCAGTAAAGTCACTAGCTACTTATAGAGCCTCTGAAAAACAAAATAGAGCAGTCTGTGCAGAATCAGAATTTAGCAGCAGGCCATTCAGTTACACAAAAAAAACAGTAAAAGATCCATACAATGAAGAAACTTACACAGTCACACCAGGTCAGCCAAGGGGGGAAGAGAGAGAGGGAAACCCTAATCACCTAGATTTGAAAATGATGCCTGTACTAAATTGTAGCAGTTTAACCTGTTTGAGGAAAGAGGGGGGTGGGAGTGGTTACAGTTAATACCCTGATTGACTCAAGACACCACTCCAGAGATAAGTTGAAATCTGCACTCAACACTGTGTTATTTGCACTCAGTACTTTAATGTTATGCACTCAGCACTGTAATTTCACTTATGTTTAGCAGGAAAGACAGACCAACAGTATACAATTTTGGGAATATTTACAAGGGTTGCTTGTTCAAATGTCAGGCTATTGCAGTTTACAAAGTTTCCTAAGGTGTCCTAAAGCTATAAGGTAAGTATTGCAGCTCTAATGTAAGAGTCAATTTACTGCAGTTACAGGGGAAGGAGGCAACCACTCAAGTAGAAACAGAGCCCTATGGCTGACCAATATGGTGACCTGCTTAATTACAAAGCACTGTAAGTGAAAGCTTAACAAATGTGTTTTGTGTGTAACCTACTCTGTTTAAATGTTGAGAGAAATTGATTGCAGTCCTGTAGACACCGTTTTGTAGGGAACTATAGAGTTCAATCTGTTTAAATGTTGAGAGAAACTGATTGCAGTCCTGTAGACACCGTTTTGTAGGGAACTGTAGAGTTCAATCTGTTTAAATGTTGAGAGAAACTGATTGCAGTCCTGTAGACACCGTTTTGTGGGGAACTGTAGAGTTCAAACAAAGTCACACCAGGTCAGCCAAGGGGGGAAGAGGAGAGGGAAATCCTAATCACCTAGATTTGAAAATGATGCCTGTATTAAGATTTGTTTTACCTATATCCATAGCGGTTTATATTTTAATCAGTGTTATAGCTTCTCTAGTTAATTTACCTATCTCTGTATATATTTTCTAGTAGTGTTCTAGTTTATGTATTTGGAGATTTTCTCCTCGGGTCTCCACTGAAAATGGGCCATCTGGCTCAGTTGGACCAACATGGTTAACAAATGTCAATAAAATAAATAAATAAATGATCTTTATTCGCGTTTTAGTATTCATATCCATCTTTATTCTAAAACAATTTTTTTTTTTTTTTACAGATGTTGCTTAAACCTCCCCGTTTTTTCCTTCCTATAGAGAATCTTCTCTCCTTTGCTGAAGCTTGCCTTCACCCTCACTCCCCCATGTTTTATAAACCTGGTAAACAAGATGCATCATTATTTTGCTTCCAAAGACTGAATATTTAACCCTAATAAGTGTGATGACAATGCCATTCTCCTTCGACCTTGAGAATGTTGGTTGGGGCAACTTCATGAGTTTTACTGGCATTCATGTATTCCCCCTCCACTATCCACTTTTACACATTGTCATCTCAAGTCTAGAGGCTCTCTTGTAGGCTACTGGACAGAATTGTTTGTCTTATCTCTTGCAGAACTGCTTTATTAAATTTCTCATCTGCCAAATTAATTGCTACCCTGCCTGCAAAGTTCCTTACACTTTAACATTGCTCTTGTATGCATGTGATGTAATCATTAATTTCTTGGTAACATCATTTGTCTCGCACTTACCACATCCTCCACATTAATCTAAACCTCCTATAGTAGTCAACTCTTGCTTTCAGCTTCTTTCTTCTTCCTTCACCTCTTTACCATTGTTTTCCTGTAATGGCGTTAGTCTGGTACAAATTATTGTATTTACTCCTTTGTTTCCCCTATCGCATGCATTCTGCCACCTTTTTTTCCCCATCAGCAGTTGTAAGTGATTATTGTCCATCAGTGGCCACTTTTAGCCACCGACCATCTTGGTAGATTTCTGGCTTTTAGAGTGTTGTGACACAGCTGATAAGCTGATCATTTCCATGTGCTGTGCCCTTTACACCATCAGTGCAAGCTCTAATAACTGACAGCCTTATTTTCCTTTCACCCCCCCTTGTGCTTATTCACCAAGTGCCTGCCTGTTATGATGTATGCTCAGGAGTGCAGTCTAATTTCCTTTTTATTATCTTTACCCTTTGTAATAGCCATCTTTTAATTTTAAAGTACCTTTATCCTTTTGGCCTTTTCTAACATATTTAGCACTTTATCCCTTGATTGAATCATTGGGATTTACTTCACAATATGTCTTCGTCAATTCAATTTTTCTTCTTCACCCTCCATCTTAATGTTTTAAGTGGAATCTTCCATGCACTGCTTAGTCAACCCAGGTCTACTCCATTAGCAAAGACATTTATATTGCTGCATTCTCACTACTAGTCTGTCTCCTAACCTTTCAAAGGATGGGGGTAGTGCAAACCCTCAAAACAATACTTTTTCCCACCTTTAAGTTTTCCATTTTGATGCGTTTAGTTACCAACTACTCTAATAAATTATGAAACTGCTTTCGTGCTCATTTAGCTATTCCTTCCCTTACCCCTGAGCGAGCAATTACTCCTTCTCCCCCTACCCATTGTGAATTGACTACAAATAGTAAAGTTCATTGAAGTACACTTTTCAAAAAACTTGGTGTCTCTCTACAACTATATGTTGCACATAAGTCAACCCACGATTAATATTTGAAAAAAAAATCTATTTCACTCTTGAACAGCACAAAAGAATTCTGAATACATCCTTTGTTACAGTGTATAACTGGTGTTTAGTGTTTTAGCATCCTTTCATAAAATCATTAACTCCATAACCCCCTTAATCAATTCTGCTTCTTTCGCATCCTTTGCAACTTCAGTTAATATCGACCAATTGCCAGTACTGTAGTATAGATCTTGCTCTCTCCATAATTCTGCATCCAAATAATGTCCACTTTATTCCTTAAAGTCTTCTGTCTTTGCAATAATGGAAAACCATTCCTTCAGGTACTCATTTGTGCCCCTGGGCACAGTCTGCTCCTCCACAGTGGTCCCATCCATGGCAGATGGTCACTGCTGCATATCAGCTGCTGAGCATGGAGCCCTTCCACTTCCTTCCTAGCATCTGCAGGGTTAGTAAAAGAATTTGTACCTGCTGGTGTAAATTATCTTCATTGTCATCAAGTAAACTGTCTTGCATGTAAATTCCTTGATTTTACACTAGCACTGTACTGCACTAGGACAAATGCAGCTTGTAGGTTTTCTAGTATGGCCTGAAAAGTCCAGGTCCACATAAATGATACCACCACCACATTTGATTTTTTTTTTTTTTTTGTGCAGGTAACCATATTCAAGTTAAGGCTTTTTTTTTTTTCACTAAGTAAGTGGTGAGGCACACAGTTATGGGTCTATGGATGTTTTAGCTGTGTAGCACTGGAATCCCAGCAGTTCTTTGTGCTCCTTCAAGCTGAATGTCATCAGCTTTTAGCTGCGTCCACTCTCAATTTAGCCATCATGAAAACTCTACAATCTCCCCCTTGTCCATCGGGTACTCCATTTTTTTCAGAGATTTTTCCTCCTAGCTTATCTTCTTCTTCCACCTGTGAGGTATTAAGTAGTTCAGCCTTCCCCTCCAGTGCAGACATTTTTGCCTTTAGCCCCTCATTCTCCGGAAGTATGTGCTGGAGCAAGTCTAAATGCTCATTTACTACCTCTATAATATCTTGAAGGTTTTTGTCACTGTTCCTTGATGTAATCATATAGTTTAACATGCAGTCATTTTCACTTCCATGAAGATATCCTGTAGCTATCTCTAATTTAGTCCTGCCATTTCTTCCTCTACCGAACTTATTACTTCTCCATGTAATGACAGCTGTTGCTCTACTTATAATTTGTTTGTATCTTTTCTTCATTCAAATGCTCCTACATAGGGGATCAAATTCTAATTACCAATGGGTTATTTTATATTTCAGTACTATGGTTTCATTTTATTCCCTGATAACTGCATTCAGTGGAGAAGGGATGAAGAGCAGCTCACTCCACACGTATCACCCTGGAAATCACTGTTTTTTATTCTGTTGTATCACTTCAAAGGATATTCAGTGTCAGCTGTCATTCCTTTGATCACCTCCACCTCAGCTCAACCCACTACATTATCTGCACATTTTAAATGTTATTTTTTTATTGTTTTTTTTTTATCGTTGTCATTTGTGAAGTTCACACTTTCCTTTACAGTCATATTACGATGACACAGAAGTATTGACAGATCCTATCCTTCAGACATCATTGGTTTGCTCTTTTGTCTGACTAAACCTCATGTGGTATCACTGATTTTTTGACATTCATTCAGTTTCAGACTACAGTGTTTTCAGTTTCCAGGTCCTGATTATTATCCTCTTTTATGTAGAACATCATTTGTCCATTTTCTGTGTGTGTTGTATTAGTAGGGATTGTAGTGGTAGCAAACTGAGGAAAATAGATCAGGCTTCCCTGTCCATAGCTGAAATAATCAGTTTATCCTGTGGGGATAGGTACATATTTCCATCTATGCTGAAATATAATTTTTCCAGCATGCCCTGTGGCTGCCTAGAGATTTCCTTCCAGTTGACCATGCCTGGTACACCTGCCATGAATGATACCCAGGGGCATTTTCACTAGGTGCCTAAGCCACCTCAGCTGAGCTGTCTCAAACCAGAGGAATGGTGGCTTTTCAATGTGCAACACAAAATGAGACTGGATATTCTATGATGGAATTTCAGTTCTTCTGCTTGTATCATGATCTTAGACTTTGTCACAACCCAAAGCTTGTTGAGGATGGTGGTGCAGATTTGGTAATAAAACTAAATTTTTGTTGTTTGTTCTTTCTTGCTTCACTACTCTGTTACAATGCAACACCTGCAGTATTGCTGTTGCTGCACCCATTTGCTGTTTGTTTTCCCAGTCTCCTGTACTTTTCACTAATGAACAAGGTCCCAGGGTATTTAAGCTCCTGTAGTTAAGGTAGTTGCTGGCCCCTTTCTTGTATTGAGCATTCCACTCAGGGAGTACCCTAATTTTAATTTGGCGGTACTGATTTTCATGCCAGCTTTTTCTGATTTGCAACCAATAGGACAGCATGATCTGACAAGTTATAACCCTCATATTCCCAAACTAGATACTCTGTGAAGGTCTTCAGCAGGATGAGAGACAAGACTGCATCCTTGAAATTGCTCAGTTTGCACATTGAATGTCTGTAACTCAATGCAGACACAACTCTTACTCCTTAAATATGGCAAGTAAATGGCACAGAGCAGCAGCCCTGGGACACCACACTTGTGTAGCACCTACCACAAAACCTTCCAGGATGCATGGTCCTCTGCCTTTTCCATGTCACCATACACATGTACACACTATCAAGTTCCCATGACTTTCAATATCCCTGCATGGACAAAAGTTTTGATCCACTAATCTTGAGTGAAGAACCTGCTGTGGTAGAGTTTTTAGTTGACTCTAAAGCAGATGCTGCTGTTAAAGGATAATTAGTAGGGTATATAAAATATTGCATGATGATTATAAGAATCAATCCGAGGTAGCTGGAAAAGATTGGGGGGAGAGAGGCTGTAAAAGCTGCAAAGGATCGATGGGAGGACGTGTATGGCTCCCAAGTATACAACAAAGTCCAGAAGGTTTAGGAATTTTGCTTGGAAGTGTTTGCATAGGTATTTTTATACTCCAAGCAGACTTCAAATAATTTTTCGTCTGGTAGATAGCAAATGTTGGAGGTGTGATGTGGAAGAAAGAGGTAACCGGGAAAATATGGTCTTCCATATCACAGTTGCAGTTTTCTCACTGAAGGGATCTTTTGCCAAGGATAGCCCAACATCCAGCCAGTATACCAAAGCCTTTGGATTTTATAGGCATTGTGTGTCGCACACATGCTCCCTGCATAGTTTGTAGGGCATGAAGGTGATTTACGGGCACAAATACTCAGAACTTCTTTGCCGACAGTCCGAATGCCATTATTGAATGTTGGTCTGAATGCCCTTCTGTTGTGCTGGTTACCAAGCCACCTTCAGGTAAGTGCCCAGTTGGGGATTTCTTCTCCTTTTTTCTCTGTATTGTTCATACTTGTGTTCATGTCATCCAACAAGGGAAAATGTCACTGTGGGAGGCAGATTCCCCATAAATACTGTTAATGACCAGTGTCTTTCTTGGCTAGGCACTTCAACACCCATGCACAGTGCTCTATCTGTCAAGTATTTGTCCCTATATTCCTCCATAGTCTCTCATCTTCCCTGTCTACCTTGAGAACCAATGTCTTAAATTGTTGGCTCAGGTGCTATGGCAGATTCCTCCTATCCTGAAGGAGAGCAGTCTTCCAGGAAGGCCAAAAAGTGTAGGCCTGATCCTGTTTGATGTCCAGCCTCCACCAGACATCTCTTTAGAAGCTAGTGAAAGCCCTGAAGAAAGTCTGATGCTTGTTTCTGGTTCATCTGCTATGACCCTGTTGAAGGCTGTCATCAATCTGAGTTCTCGCACATCCTCTGAGGCTTTTCATACGTCTGCTTCGGATGTTGTGGAGGAAGCATGACTGATTATTTCCAAAGGACAATGGGGATTCCTCAAGTCTTAGTCCAGGAAGAGATTCCTGCTATGATCAATGAATCCTGCTGAGGGTTGTAAGGGTGGATGCCCCACTTAAGAAAAAGCAAAAGCAGTCATAGTACACCTATTGCTAAACTTCCCCAACTTGAATGGCAGGGTTTTACTCAGGCTTGTTTAATGCCTCGATGGCCTTGACATCCCCTCAAGGAGTGTTAGTCCTTGCTCCTCTCTGGTCGTCTTCACCTTTTAAGAGGGTAAGGGAACCAGATTCCTCAGATGAGGGCCTAGATTCTGGGGATGAATCCCTTGTACTACTCTCAAATTCTTTCTCCTCTAGACTATGCCTCAGAGGAAGAGGATTCTTTGAGCCTGGATTTTCCCTTGGATGAATTATCTGTTGGGGAAACTCTTGGCTCGTATGGTGGAGTACTTAAGTGGGATTGATCCCAGGACTCTGACGTACAAAAAAAGATACTGCGAGTTTCTATAAATGGAGTTTTGTAAACGGTGTGCTGTTCATCCTGTGTTGGCAACACTTTTGGACACCTCATGTGCTGCCTCTGTAGCTCTTGTCAGCCCCCAGCCCCTAAAAAAAACAGAGGTTCTACAAAGTGCCTGAGGACTGCACATTTGTTTGCATCTTTCTGCTGACCCTGCTTTGGTTTCAGTCTCAACTGATCATTTTTCTAAATATTTGCCTTCTTCTAAATGTCTTACTTTTGATAAGGATAGTAGAGCTATGGAAACGTTGTGTAAAAATGTATACTGCTGCCTTGTCTTTTCTGTCTGTTAATTACCAAACTCACATAACCAGTTTTGTCTTGGCTGTTCTTTCTCAAGTAGCTAAGGTTGTGTCTGATCTTCCTGATTCAGAAGGGAAAGCTTTAGCTTTTTCCCTGTTTGCATCTGTTTCCTAGGTCGCTCATCACTACTTAAGATGCAGTTGTGATGCTTTTAATGCCTTTTAAAGAGTTGTTGCTTTTGGCTCTGTGATGAGTTATTTCTTGGCTTTGTCTTCATGCCTTGCCTGATGATATTAAAGCCAAACTTTTTGGATGCTCCTCTGGATAATAAAATCTTTTTGGAACAGCTGCTTGTTGGCATGTTCAAGTCCCGCTAGGCTAAGGGTAAGGCCACGCAGGAACTCGGGCATATTTTGTCTCCCCTATACCCAAATTTCAGAAGAATTACCCTTCTAAATCTGCCATTGTTCATAGGCAGACTCATCAACCTCCAAAAGGTAAGAAGGGGTTCAAGCATATCCCTTCTGCTAGGTCCACCCAGATTCCTACATCTCAAAAGCCTTCCTTTCAGGATAAGCCTATTTCTATTTGACATTTTGCATCCTGTCTCCCTCGGCTAGGTCCCCTTGTCTGTCTGTCTTTCTCTTCCAAATTGACAACCGATCACTTCAGACTCTTGGGTGCTAAGTTTCATGCATCAGGGGTGCTTCATGATATGGAAATCCACCCCCCTTCAGGCATTCCACACCCTCTTTTTAGACCAACTTTTTTTTTCACAGATTGGGGCAGCATTCAACCTGTTCCACTTGCCCACAAGGGGTGTTTTACTGCAGGATTGCTTTGGTTCCTTGGAAGAAGGGGACTTGGAAACCAATTTTGGGCTTCTCTCCTCAGCAGTTTTCTCAAGGTCTCTTCTTTCAAGATGTTGTCTCTTCAGTCTTTTTCTTCCAGGCTTTCTGGTCTCTGTGGACCTCAAGGATGCTTATCTGTATATCCTTGTTCACCCTCTGTTCAGGAAATTTTTGCATTTCTCTGTTTCTTCCTCTCATTTTCAGGTCTGTGCTTTGCCCTTTTTCCTTTCTACTGCCCTAAAGGTGTTCACCATATGCCCTGTCCCTGTCATTGCCTTTTGCAGGCTTCAGGGAATACAGATATTCCTTAATTTAGTCCTGCTTATTCATGCTTCTCCAAGCAGTTTTCTGCAAGATCTTCACTTTACCATTTATCTTTTACAAAGTCTGGGGTTCACCATCAATCTGACGTCTGTTGAAGTCTGTGCTTATACCCTCCCAGGATCATATTTTTCTCTGTTGCAGGATTCAGGCCATTCCCATGTTGACCTGCCTTCTTGCTCCCAAGATTCTGTCTTTGACAACCTTCTTCCAGTCTCTCTCTTCTCCATTACTGCTAGGGAACTTCTCAGGATTCTGGAGTTTACGGCTTCCACCATTTTCTTGCTTCCTCTTTCCAGGCTTCATACAAAGAAGCTTCAGTGGTACCTCAAATCAGTGTGGATTCACCATTGCCATTCCCCTGGACTTCCCTGTAGCTTTGCTTCCTTGTCTCAAACTCTAGCTCCAGTGATGGATTCAGCAAATATCTTTCGCTCCGGGAGTGCTCTTTCATGCTTAAGTTCCTTTCCAAGAACTTTTCACGGATGCCTCAGACCTGGGGTGGGGCTCTTCTTGTGGCCCTCTGAAAGTTCAGAGTCTGTAGTCTGTGTGTGTGTCTGTTTAATTTGACCTTGATCATCATGCTGGGGGGTTCCTAGCTGAAGCTGCTTGTAAGGGAAAATTCAACATCAAACTATCTAGAGGTTGTTGTTGGTCCAGCGGTAGTGACATCAGCATAGTATGCTGGAGGTCTTGAGTTTGAGTCTCTAATGAGAGCCAACATTCTTTTCTCATTTTCTATGTATGTGCCTTCCAGGTGTGTGTAAGTGTCAAATTTCTAAATTTCTCCACAAAAAAAAAAACATCCACTCTGGAGCATGATAAAAAGGTGTAGTATAATCAGGCTAGCACTTTTGTTCAGATGCCATCCTGATTATAGTAAACATTTGTTTTTATGTTGCTCCACTGTAATTTTTTTAAGTCTGTGCATCTTTCAACAGTGTTCATCTGTATTTATTTAAATAAGCATTAGGACGTAACTCCTTAAGAGGACGAAAGGTACTTTTTTCCCTCAAAGCCCATTGTTCCAGTTATTGTATTTAATACCCACAGTTTGTTTCATAGCTATGTTGGTGACTGGCTAACCCTCCAGATTGCCTGCAGCTGTTTGTGTGTGGGGCATTGTAATCGGTTGTAGTGTATGCATTTATCAGCAGAAGAGCTAAAGATACTATTGTTATTACTTATTGATTTATTCATCTGAGGTATACAGAGCCAATAAAGTGGATACAGATAGTGGGCAGATCATTGTGTGCACCTTGATGTGGATGTGCGTGTGCAGGGGTTGTAAATTTAATCATCGCAAATACCTGAATGATTATGAATTTAATCACTGTTAGAAACAAGGTGTACACAGTCAAAGTAGCTGTCATTGGTGGACACATTTGCATATGTGTGTGTGTGTGTGTGTGTGTATACATAAATAGATATATATTTGATATATATACGTGTGTGCATGCATGGGGAGTGCAATGGGTTGTACTGTATGCATCTGGCAGCATAGAATGGAAGGTGTTACTGTGACTATTGTAAACTCATTTTTTCACAATTACACATCTGAAGACTATATAGCCAGTAAAATGGGCTCGATTTGTGGGCACATCTGATTGTATGTCCACACTTGAGGTTGGTTCGATGAGTCCTACTGTATGCATCTCGGAGCAATGATCAGAAACATTCTAGTATGGCTGTTATGTCATGTGAGGTTTGCACAGTCAAGTTGTCTAACTGATGGGCACATATGTATATTGACGTATAGGGTGTTGTAATAGGTTGCACTGTGCATCTGACAGCAGTGAACTGAAATACATTATTGTAGCAGTTATGTATTCCTTTGAACACAAACATCTGAGGTTTGTGCAGTCAGGTGGCTATAGTTGATGGGCATATCTCAGTCTCCATATACATTTATGTTTGTGTACGCACCTTCAGGAATGGGCTGCAGTGAGCTGCACTGTATGTGTTTGAGAACACCAAGATGAAATATATTTCTCTGGCCATTATGTATTTCTTCACGCTTTTAATCATGGGTCAACATCTGAGGTGTCCACATTTAGCTAAGTATTTTTGATTGGTGGCAAAGGAGTCAGTCTGTGGGTGAAACTGCGCGACTCTTGCCATCCTTTAAGTGCAGTTACAGTCATTAAACTGGCTTGGGAAGGGTTAGTGTGGTTTAGAGTAAAATAAGCTAAAATACATTCCTGTGAACATCATTATTACCGTCTGTCTTTCTTGATTGTAGTAGAACATTTACATATGAGGTGTATATAGTCAATAAGGTGGCTATATACTAAGTAGGTAGTGAGGCAGTGTGTGAAAGTGACTCACACCCAGCTGTTTGATCCCAGTATTTCATAGTCATTCATTTGCCATAATTTTATTGCACTGCATGCCATTTATTTACTTCCTGCAGCCTCCCTAGGTTTACCAACAGTTCTTTTTCAGGGCAGTCCTGATTTGGGCCATTGTCCTGAAAAAAATAATAAACAAAGAATGGCATGTTTTCCTCTTAAGTACTGCATTAAGCTATGGTTCTATATTTTTAACATCTTATGATAAACCTTTGCAACAGTGATTCTTTATTTTGCAAATAAGTGAAAATAAATATTTTGTGGTGTTTGAGGGTATGAATTGTCTTGAAAATTTCCACAATAAATGTCCCACTTTGCCCTCAGAAAAGATGGCACCCATACCCCCCAAATTGTTTTGACATTACCAGCTTAACTGATTTTACTTCAGGATGAATAAAACAAATTCTGAGAAATTTACAGCAGTATTTCTGATTGCTGAATTATAGCATTTTACTGTTGTATACCAACAATAGTACAGCCATTTGTGTGCTCTTTATACATTTTTTTGTGAACAGAACTGTAAATGTGTTTTTTTTTTCAGGTCAACAAACTGTGCATCTTATTTCCATCATTAGTGCGTTTTCATGAAATAAGGACTAAAAATCTTTTTGAGGCACATAAGGGAAAATATTATAGTGAACACAACTGGGGTAGACAAGTACAAGAAATAGAAATTTGTGTTGAAGGTACACTGTATTAATATTATTTTATAATTGGGACTACTATCGCATGAAAAAGGGCATTATGCATTGGGAGGAAGTGTGGCATGTGGATGCCAACTGAAGTGGTAGTCATCCACAGCGTAGTCAGTATAGTATGTAAAGGGCTCAGGTTACTGGAGAGTGTTTGCAAAAGGTTATTAAAATATTGATAACTCTTGTCAAAATCATGGACTGAAACTGCTAAAAAAAATACATTATATCATTTGGGAAGTTATCTGTCCCAGAGGACTACCACATTGAGAGTACGCCCATAAAAGTTGTTCGCAATTTAGGAACTTACTTGGACTATAATTTAACTTTTGACCAACAAGTGTCCATTGTTGTAAGAAAGTCCTTCTATGTTGCACTGCTTATAAACAGATTGTGTATAGATCCAAGGATGTCATTGTCCCCCTTTACTCGGCCATCACTAGACCAATCGAATATAATATCCCTTTTGACAGGTATCTCTCCTTACAAATGCAATGGCTGGAAGCCCACAGAGATGATAGGCCAAAGAAGAGGCATAAAGAAGATATAGTGGACTATTGAGAATAAGAAAGAAATTGTGTTACTATTTTGCAAAAAGCCCTGAATTTCCACACAGAGGATATACAAAAAGGTTGAGATAAATTAGAGGAAAGAAAAATACTTTCACAGGAAAAACTGTCAAATGAAAATTTGCATTGATTAATACAACAGCTTTTTGAAAAACAGTGTATAGATCAAGAAGCTTTGGTTTGTTTGGAAAAAGAAGCATCTGAGGAAGTGTGAAAATGTAAACAAAACCAAGATATGTTTGAAAAGTATAAGAAAGCAATATGGACTTGGGGAAAGAAAGAGATATTTGATATGGTGCAATATTTATGCAAAGGAGAAAACAAAGTTAATATAGAGAAGGCAGTCTCAAAGATATTCAAAGAAAAATATAGGCAAAGACATCCAGATATGGAAAATTTTACAATAAAAAAGTTAATATTGCAAAGATGGAATGTAGAAAAGATTAGTAAAGCAGACGGAGTGCCTGCAAAGTGAAGGATTTAATATAGAAGGTCTAACACAGATTACAGCATGATGAAGTGAGTCCCCAGAATAAGGAGAAGCAGGACGATCAGGCAACATCTGAAGAAGAAATATGGACATGTGAAAGAAAAATAAATTTAATATGGCGTAATATTTATGTAAAGGAGAAAGCAAAACTAAAGTACAAAAAGACCAGCACCAAAGATATTTGAAGAGAAATACAGGCAAAGGAATCAGGGTATGGAAAACTTTACAATACAGAAGACAAGAAGACTAAGAGGAAATGTAGAAAAGGAGATTAGTAATGGAGAAGTTAAAGAAATAGAAACTGAGTTTATGGAGCACCTGCAAAGTTGAAGGATTCAGTATAGAAAATCTAATGCAGAAAGCACCACAACAGGATAGTGCAATGGATATCCAAATTAAGGGGAAACCAGTGGAACAGGAAGCAATTGGTCAGGTGCCATATCAAGACATTTTGGAGCCTTCCACAGGAAACCAGTACAAATGTTCACTTGAAGCTAGGCAGTAAGGGAAGGAGCAGGAAACTGTGGAAACTCAGATGCAGCCAATGTTGAGGAGTGATAGGCCAGTGAGTTCCCATATGACAGAGCAACGGATGGCACAGGATGAAATTGAAGAGAAGGGGCCACAAGAAGATGCTGTAGAACTCTCTCTAGAATGCCCGCAGGAAGTGGAAAACAAAGGATGTCCCCTCAGCCTGGAAGACAATGAACTAAGGGAAGGGTTGCTTGATTTAATAGACATAGATATATTAAGATCAACGAAAGAAATAGACTGCAGAAGGTCAATAAAACCTCAAAAATCAAGTGTGATAAAACAAATTAACACAATAATTAGGACTCTCCACAGAGATCTGTTCAATATAACAGAAGTAAGCAGAATAGATGACTGTGCAGCTAAACTAATAACTGATAGTTATGCCACAAGAACACAGGGTAGTGAGGCAAAGGAAAGGGAGAAATCGAATACCATCATGGAAGTATCGAATAGAGAAAACTGTAAAGCAACTAAGACGAGAAGTGTCACTGAAGACTATAGAAGAGAGAATAGAGCAACAAAAATATTTAAAAAGATAGACGTGATAAAAGCAATGCAAATATTGGAACAGACCAGGATCTATCATGCACCATCGCAAATAAACTAAAAATTTCAGCACAGGTGGAAAATTTTAGAAGATAGATAAATATAAAGGAAAAGTACAAAATAAGCAATTTATTGATGACACAAAAAAGTATTATAGAGAGTAGGGAAACAAGGTAAAAGGAATTGAAAGACTGTCAAAAAAAGAAATAGATGCATTTTGGAGAAGTATCTATGAAGATCTTGTGGAACACAACAAAGATGCTAAATGGATAAAAGAAGTAAAAGAAAGAATAGGAAACTTAAAGGTACAGGTTATGAAATAGAATGAAGTAGCAGCCAAAGAGACTGAAACAAAGTTAAGAAAATCTAATTGGAAAACCCCAGGCCCAGATGCAGTACATAACTTTTGATTAAAAGTATTAACATCTTTGCTTGAAGACCTATATTTATATGCGCATCCTGAACAAACACCAACCTGGCTAACAACAGGTAAAACAATGCTCCTACTTAAGAATGAATCTGCAGGCTACCCCAATAACTTGCCTTCCGGCTACGTATAAACTCTACACGGGAATTGATGATGGAGTTTATAGTCATTTAGAAGAAAACTCAGTTATGGCAGAAGAACAAAAGGTTACAGCCAACAAAGTCCCCTGCGTGTTAGGCAATTGCACGGCTCCAATGAATGATATCAGACCACAAAATGAGCCAGCAAACTGTGATACCTTGCCAGTGACCCTTCATTAAGTCATATAAATAACAAACTGTTGGAACAACAGAAAGAAACAGACCGGTTTTGGATAATGATAGCCTTCCTCACTGATGTTTCTTTCTGTTGTTCCAGCTGTTTGTTATTTATATGAATTAATGAAGGGTCATTGGCATGGTATCACAGTTTGCTGGCTCATTTTGTGGTTAGAAAAACAAAAGGGCAATAAAAGAAAGTCATATGGAACAAATATCATTTGTTGTTAAACAGAGTCATAGTGGAGAAGTGTAAAAAGGGACAAAATCTAAGTATGCCATAGATTGACTACAAAAAAGCATTTGATAATATCCCACATTCATAGATAAGCGTGCTTAAAAGTGTATAAGATGCATCCTACACTGATAGACTACATTACATGACAGTGGCAGACCACTTTGCAATTAAGCCATGAAAAAGGACCAATTATTATCCTAGGGATAAAAATTTAAAGGGGGATATTTCAGGGCGACTGTCACCTTTGCTATTCTGCCTTGCCCTTAACCCACCCATTAAGCTGTTTACATAACAGCTTAGGCCATGGCTATAATTTGGCTCCTAGCAAACAACAAAGTTGAAAGACTTATCTTCTCTGTCTATGATTTAAAACTGTATAGCTCATCAGATGAACTGAAAGCACAGCTGTAGGGTTGTCAAAAAAACTTTTTCAGATGATATTAGACTGTCATTTGGCCTTGATAAATGTGCAAAAGCAACCTTTAAAGCATGAAAACTGCAGCACCAGGAAAGGGACAAGAATGTGATATAAAAGAACATGAGCAGGAGGAAGTGTATAAATACTTGAACTGATGAAGGATCAGCAGTAAAATATGAACAAATACGTAACTTTTTAAGGAATACTTCAAAAGACTTTAATCCTGAAAACAGCATTGACATCTAGGAACAAAATCCAAACTATAAACCAATCTGCTCTTCTTGTCCTAACCTTTTTTTGGCCCCAAAACTTGTTGGATATATTAGATATTAAAGCAAGAAGGATGCTTCATGCTCACAAAATGATCTGTAAAAATCAGTACCTACCAAAATTATATATTCCCCATTCCGAAGGAGGGATGGGCCGCCTTGAAATTGATTACATGTATAGATCTGCAATCGTGGGACTGCACACATCTGCTGACCTCACAAGACCCAAACGTAGTGAAAGTTTTGAAACATGAGAGTAAATCTAAGAGGACTTCTCTGCTTAACCTTGCAGAAGCATATCGGTGTCAAGCAGGAATGAAAATCAAACCAGAAGTAGATAAAAATCAGGCAGCAACCGAATGTGCCAAAAAACAAAAGAAAGAATATAAGGTGAAAGGACCAGATGAAAAGACAAGAAATGTGGAAAAATTGTAAATATGGTTGCAAGTATAGAAAACTTCTGTAAGGAACCTCATGTTGATCAGGAACGAACGCAAGAATGGTTAAGGAGAGGTGAATTCAAGCCAAGAGATGAAAGGTTAATATTGCCGGCCCAAGATAGTGGGCTATGTACACGTTGGTTTACAAAGTCCATTGAACATGTGGGAGAAACAGACAAAATCATAGGTTTTGTAAAACAGAACTGGAAACAGTTGCACACCTTGTTGCTGGATGCGACCTCCTAATGGCAGAGCTGTATACTGAAAGGCATAATAATGTGGCGAGACTGTTGCACTGGGGATTGTGCAAACATTATGATATTGGCTGAAAAACACTGGAAACATGAACTGCAAAGCATCATAGAAAATGATGAAGTCTAAATCATATGCAATCATCCATTGCCAACAGTTCAAAAGATAGATGCCAGAAAACCAGATGTAATGGTCCAAGAAAAGAAGACAAAAGTAGCATTGATCATTGAAATTGCCACACCCATTGACTACAGTGTCCTGTGTATGGAGAGAGACAAAATCATAAAATATCTGGATTTGTAGGCAGAAACTAGAGCAACGTGGAAGAAAGATTCCAGTAGTAGTAAGAGCAACGGGTTTTATAAAAAAAAAAAAAAAAAAGTCTACAAGTATATTTAGCTATGCTACCAGTGCATGTAACTCTGTATGAATTGCAGGAGGAGTCATTACTGGCCACATTGCGGGTGCTGCAAAGAGCACTTTTGACTGACAGAGTGAAATAATGCTAATTTCATTAACTTTAATCGTACTTTGACTCAGGAATGGGGTCCATTCCTGTCATGGTATTGGAAACTCAAAAGATTTAGAGAAATTAAAAAGTGAGATACCATACTAAAAGGATTCAAGGCCTAAACAACATGTCCTACGTGGACCGACGAACAGCTTTATCACCATACTGTGTATCCTACAGACTGCTAACAGGTGACGTGCCGTACCTGGCATACAAAGCACCCTTCAACCAAATACTGATGGATTTACTGCATAGTAGCAAGCCAAATGGCATCAGCTATTCTTGATCTGGAGATCTAAACCTCTTCTGCAGCATCAACAGAATGGTTTGGAGGAACAGGTATATCTTGAAGCTAATTCCTCTGCTCTGGAACAGACTCCCCATCCACATAAAACAAAGTTCATCCCTGTCCATATTCAAGTGCATCTTGGATGTGAGGAAGAGAAGCAGAATATTTACCCCAGGACTGCCCCTGTACTACTAATGAACAGAGGCCACTCCTTAATGCCTTATCCCATGCATGGATCCCTTCAAATAATCTATGGTATAATCCCAGTTATTCTCATTAGGGGTAATATATAATTATCAATAATTGGAATGGTTAAGGCCATTATTCAAGCTCAAAAAGGGAAAACTGGCTAGGCTTAAAATGGCACCCAAGAGCAGCTAGCCTAGTACTTATTAAATATTTCCATATTTGCATTAATAAATCAAAAACTGAATGCGGTAGTATCGTATTTGGGAGACCTCTTGAAGTAGTGAGTGTTAGGAAAAAATGTTGTACTTGGCACAGTCATGCTATACATATCTGGGTAAGAGTACCACTTGAAGAAATAGAATGAGGTATTGAAAGTACATTGTGTGAAAAACTGAGGGGTTGCCAGCCCAGCCAGATACAATGTTGTAAATAATTGTATGTCATTGTAAATGTTATGATCCACAGGCTGGTTTCACAAATGTAAGAAAACCATGTTATGTGCTAAGCTTCAAAAATGTAACCACAGTGCACCCTGCTGGAAGAAAGCTGATGGGTAAAGAATTTGATTGTGTGCGATCTCAAGCTAGGATACAGATGGCTGGGCTAGGTACTTGTTTATATTGTCCCAAGACAGAGATAATTACTTGGTTTCACATGTCAAGTGTCTTTTATTGCTGTGGCTTCCTAGCAGGTGCAGATCACAAAGTAATGTTAACATTTTGAGTTCTGTGTGCCTGGGAGACTTCAGCAGAAGTGACAAGAATGATATTGTCTGAAATGACTTGGCAGGAATGTGTATTATCAATTTAAGACCATCTCAGAGAGAGAGAGAGATTTTGCATTTTGTTCTGAATCGGACAACAACTCACCAGCACTTGCTTTGCTCTGTAAGTAAGATATTTAGAACAGTGATTTCTCTTGGAGATGGAAATAATAAGATTAGTCTAGCTGTTTTGTATATTTATGTGAGACTACCCTACAATCTTGTTTTAAAGTATTTCCTGTGGTTTCTGAACTCTCTAATGTCATTGCGGTGAGTTAACAAGTATTGTCTTGTGTTTTTATTATTTATTATTAAATATATTTAAACCTTTTAACTGTGGCTGTTTTGTGTAGAGACAATTTAAGCTGTTAAGAGTACTTGCATGTATTTGATGATACTGTATAATCCACTCCTAAATAACCTTCAAGTCTCAGTCACGCTTACCAATTGGATAATAACATTGCACAGTACAATTGGGCACCCTTTGGTAAGGTCCTTTATAGTAGCTGATAGTAGTGGTTGGTGGCAGTCGCTACTACTATATAGTCTGGGCGGAAGGGGGCATAGCTGGAGAACCAGTGCCAGCCTTCCCCAGAAGTGTCTGTGTGTTTGTATATAACTCAAGTCTCAGTGTGTGTGTGTGTGTGTGTGTGTGTGTGTGTGTGTGTGTGTGTGTGTGTGTGTGTGCCAGCTGCTTGGGCAGGCACAAAGCACTGGTTGGACAGAGAGGGTGCTGGAGATTTTGGCTTGACCACTCGGCTGAGATCTGAACCCTTTAGCTGTGCCAATGGGGGGAGTCTTATTGGAGATCTGGAGAGAAAGGGAGAAACCAGACCCAGACTGACTGCGATCTCTCTCTGCTCTTAAGGTAAATTACAGGTGTGTGATTTTGCAGAGCCCTTTAAGACGTCCTTTGTCAATCCCCCCACTTTGATGGTACTTTCTTGTTCGGGGCATCAGTTAAGGACACGTTTACCCTCAGTGAACAAGAGGGGAAAGAGACTGCCATAGGAATCAAGTTTTCTACCCCTCAGTGGACCTTCTCTAGAAACCAACAAGGTGGTAAAAAAAAATGTGGTTCCAAAAATCTCTGGGACCTTTCCAGGATTCGTACAGGGATATTTCCTCCAGAGACAGAGGATTCGTTCAGGGATATTTCCTCCAGAGACAGAGGAGGAAATGTTAATGTTAGATGTCACCCTAGAGGCAGAGGGGGCCCAGAGAACCAGGGCTTTAAAGATTCCTTTTCCAATAGGCCCTATGAGTGCTCCTGAAGTGCTGCCCAACTGTCAAACTCTGGAGACAGTCGGAGGTAATTTCTGTTTGCACCTAGACGCCTGGACAGATACTGCAAAGATTCATGGGTGTTAAGAATCATATCTGGAGGTTACTACATACCATTTTCCCTTCCTTCTCCTCCACCTCAAAAGAAAAAACGTCCCGATATTCCACCCAGTCAGAGAAAGGATGCAGCACAAGAAATACAAAAGCTACTACAGAAAACAGTCTAAGAAGTCCCACCTGACCAGACAGGATTCGAAACATACTCGCGCTTCTTTTTAATGCCAAAGAAAACAAGGGACCGAAGACCCAATTTGGATCATTTTGGGTGGCACACTGGTGCAGCAGTTAGCATTGTTGCCTCACAGCAAGAGGCTGTCCAATTTGATTCTCAGCTGGGGTGCCTTCTGTGTAGAGTCTGCATGTCCTCCTTGCTTTCATGTGCGTTTCCTCTGGATGCTCCGATTTCCTACCACATTCCAAAGGCATGCATCTGGAGTCTTTCTCCCCAGGCCTCCCCTGAAAATGTGCTCTGTCCCAGTCGGACTTTAGATGAGGGCCTTCCAAGAGTTACATCGCTAGGGACTCTGTCCCATTGGTGAGTTAGATAAAAAGGACAACATCAGATTTGTTAGACATCGTGTTTCACTGTTGCAGTCATTACACTTGAGTTATCCTGCTGGCAGGCGGCCCGCAGTCGGCCCGAGTTCCATAGTCTTGGTACGGCGTCAGTTGCTGTCGCCTCTTCCCTGACATTAGTGCGCCAGGGGTATAAAAGTTGCAACAGACGCCATTTTCTTCAGTCTTTCTTGCCGCGCGGTGCCCGAAGTAAAAGCAGTTCGCAAGTGCCAGTCGGCCGACTCCTAAGATTTTCAAGATTGAGTTTCAGAACCGAAGTCATCAATAAAGCTAAGTACCCCGTTGGGGAAACTTTTTCTTGCTCCAGACCGATGTCAGTAAAAGTTAATAATTGTATTTCTTGTGGGAAGCAAATACCTCATAAGGACTTTCACTCTTACTGTATTCTTTGCCTAGGCCCTGACTACGATGTTACTAGTTGTTGGTTTTGTGCTAGATTCAATAAACGCACTGTTAAACGTCTGTTTGATTTTGCTTTGCATTATTTTGGCCGAAGGTTTAATTACATAATGCCGTCGGAACAACAGACGACCGGAATTTATAAAAAAAATGCAAGGACAAAGAAAAGGACTGGCATCCTAGGTCCAAATCCAACGACGAAGCCTCTTCTAGGCCAGTCACCGGTTCACAGTGAGGCGCTTTCGCAGTCCCTGACACCCGCTACCTCAGAGCCACAGGCCGTAACCGACAGCCATGTGGAGACACTGAGGCCTGTAACTCAAGGTATTGGGCCTACGGAAACTATACCCTCAGATGGGTCCAGAGCCGCTGAGCAGGCATCGGCTTCTGAGGGTGTCTTCAGACCTTCACAGTTTACAATTAAGCCCACTGCAGCAGCAAAGGCAAAGTCAAAAACACCATTAAAGACAAGGAAACAAGTACAGCATTCTCCAGAACAGTCATCCATGCCAAAGAAACAGATACTTAAAATGGCCGAAGACCTAATTACTTTAATCAGGGGTTCCCATCCCCCTCCTGACAAAAGGCCTAGTCAAGACACTGATTATGATTCCTCTGATCAGGTTTCCATTTCCTCTGATTCCTCTTCTGATCATGGTTATTCTCTCCCTCCCTATGAAGACTCTGATGCAGAAGAGTCCATACCTTCAGCCTCACCGCCTGAGGATTATTCTTTTGGGGAAACCCTGCACACCATGAGGGAGCATTTCCATTGGGAGAGCCAGGATTGTTCAGAATCCAAGAAAAGGCTCAGAGACTTCCTTTTATTGCCTCAGCACAGGCCCCTGGCTATATCCCCCCCCTGTGCTTGATATTGTTGATGTTTTTTCTGAATCCAGTCTGTCTCCTGATTCTTTACCCCCTGCACCTGTCAAGCCAGACAGGTACTACAGGGTCCCTGACTCTCATAAATTTATTTACAAAAACCCCGCTGCAGACCCAGAAACAATCCTAAAGGGGTTAAGGCTTCCACTGCTAAAAATCCTGTCTCCTCGGATAGGGATTCCAGAGCTCTGGACAGATGGAGGAAAAAAAGTTTACACTTCTGCTACATTAGCTGTAAGAGCTTTAAACTGTCAGTTTCACATGCTTAAATATCAACAGTACCTCATGTCATTGTTAAAACAGAAAATGATTTAAAATACTGAAAGTCCTGACAGTAAAGAAATGCAGGATTTATTGCATGCAGTTGAACAAGTGGGAAAGCATACTCTGCAATGTGGTTTTGATTCATTAGAGGCTTCTTGTAGACCCGCAGTTACAGGCTCTGTTCGAAGGCATGCTTGGTTGAAAGAACAAAGTTTACCAGACCATGTCAAAAATTATTGGATGCTCCATTACAGCATGATACTTTGTTTGGTGTTAAGGCAGAAGAGGTGTTAAAGAAAATGGAGGATAAAGCAAAGTCAATGTAGACAGTGAAAGATTTCTTACAGGTTCAACCACCTAGATTTAGCAGAATCTGGCCTTCAAAAAATTGGTCCTTTCCAGTGTCAGACAGGCCACAAAGAGGCAGATACAGACGCCCAAGAGGCAGATCTCAGCCCCAAGGCTCCTACAGACCTAAACAATGGGGTGCTTCAGCCCCCAGAGGAGGGGAATCACAACCTTATAGGAAACAGTCCCAATGACTTCCCTCTGCAAATGACAAGCACTTACCTTTTGACAGCACCCCCTAGGGGGAAAGCTAGCACTTTTCTGCAAAATTGGCACATGATCACCCAGGACCAATGGGTGCTGAATATTGTTTCTCAGGGTTACAGGTTCCACTTCCACACGCTTCCAAAACCAAAAGGTATGCCAGACCTGCCACAAAACCAATGGGCAGAGGCACAAAAGCAGATTGCTGCACTTATGGACATGGGAGCTATTCAAAAAGTTCCACAGCAAGAACAGGGACAATGATTTTACTCAAGACTTTTCTTAGTACCCAGAAGGACAAAGCCTGGAGACCAATACTGGACCTGTCAATCCTAAATACTTTCCTGGATGTTCCAAAATTCAAAATGTTAACACTACAGCAACTTCTGCCCATGCTGGGCAAGAAGGCTTGGCTAGTTACTTTGGACCTCAAGGAGGCATACCTGCATGTCCCAATCAGACAATCTTGCAGAAGATTCCTCAGATTCATAGCAGGCTCAATGCATTACCAATTCTCTGCACTGCCCTTTGGCTTATCTACTGCGCCCAGGGTCTTCACAAAATGCCTGGCACCAGTAATTGCATTTTGCAGACAAAAAGGAATTCAAATATATCCCTAGTTGGACGACTGCCTTATTCAAGCAGAGAGCAAGGGCATTCTTCTAAAGCATCTGGTATTTGTAAAAAGATTGCTAATTTGCCTAGGGTACACAGTAAACGAAAATAAATCAAAACTAGTGCCCTCTCATAATATTCCTGGGTGCAAGCTTAAATACAACTGCCCAGATGGTTTATCTCGCGCCAGACAAACAAAGGCAACTGACTCATTACTTTCAAATGATGGCAACAAAAACCCAGCTCCCTGCAAGAAAAATTCTGCAGGCCCTGGGCTTCATGGCATCCTGCATTCTACTAATTCCATATGCAAAACTGCATACGAGGAAACTACAATGGTATCTAAAAAGTGTTTGGACACAGCATTGTCACAGCCTGGAGACAATCATAACTTTAATTCCCTGCCTACAACAGGAGTTTCAATGGTGGTCCCAGGCCTGTCACCACAACAAGGGACAGCCTTTCACCTTACCCACAGCCAGGCAGACAGTAACAACGGATGCATCGGATTATGCCTGGGGGGCACATATGGCAGGAAAATGTATTCAGGGCACGTGGGCCAAGGAACAAATGCATCTTCACATCAATCAAAAAGAGATGCTAGCTGTACAGAATGCCCTGACAGCTTTCAAGGACCTAATACATCCAGGGCAACTATTAATAAAGACAGACAATACCACAGTTATGTGGTACATAAACAAGCAAGAGGGCACACATTCCTACCCCCTATGCAGACAAGCTGTGACTTTGTGGAACACAGCACTTGACCTATCAAGTACGTCTGCAGGCACAATTCCTGTCAGGAACAAAAAATACACTGGCAGACGAACTAAGCAGAAATCTCATGGATCCTCACGAATGGAAGCTAAATCCACAAGTGTTCAGCATGATAACGAGGAAATAGGGACGCCCAGACATAGATCTTTTTGCCTCCCCTCACAATTACCAAATACAGAAATTTTGCACAAGAACTTATCACTCTCAAGCATGGAAAGTGGATGCTCTATCATTCAGCTGGAAAGGCCTGACCGTATATGCCTTCCCTCCGATGCCTCTTCTCACCAAGGTGCTACTAAAAGTCAGACAAGAAAGGCCAAAAATTATCCTGATTGCACCAGACTGGCCACGCCAGCACTGGTACCCACTCCTAAAGAGTTTGTCTCAAGGCCCAGCTTGGCTTCTACCTCTAATTCCTCATTTTCTGACCACGAAACAATCAGATTCTGCACAGTCAACTCAGAACCTTAAACCTGGCAGCATGGCAGATAATGTAGCCACTCAGACTGCACCTCTTTCTAAAGCTGTTATGGATGTCATTTTAGAAGCCAGGAGGCCCAGCACTAGGAAATCTTATGCAGAAAAATGGAAGAGATTCTGTGCTTGGAACCAGGCACAAGGGCTCAAACCACTTGTCCCTAATATACCTCAGATTTTACAATGTTAAGTTGTCTATCTCGCCTTCATTCTTGCTGGTTGGGTTCGGAGCCGATCCTTGGCTCCGACTCGGCCATCTTCAAAAGCTCAAGAGCTGCTTACTGGCTCAAGGCCCCCCGTATATCCCATGATGCCTGGCGCTGGATACCCAGATCTCGTTTGCCGCTTCTGCTATGAGGTTGCGTTTACTGGCTCAGGTCGTATTTTTTCACACTGATATATTTAGAACATTTTGGTATATTAGTTAGAATACTTAGTGTTCATACATAGTTATAGTATTTGTAGGTATTTGTTAGTGTTTAATCCCCTTGAAAACTCGTTTTCTTCTTAGAGAGTTTTCCCCTCCCTCCCCCACTCCCGTTTTCCTTTTTAAGGTAAGCTGTTTCAGTTAGCGGCTTATCCTGGTTTCCTTTTTCAAGGTAGAAAAATGTTTTCATTAGAAATTGTTGTAGTTGGTAGATCCGTTTAGCCTTTCTTATTATAAAGTGTGTGTGTGTGTGCTGTTAGGGTGTGTTAACTTGTGTTGACTGTGTATGTTTTTTCTAGTTACCTACTTCCCTTTGTACTCTTTCTTAGTATTTTGATATTTCCTTTACAGGAATGTCTAAAGATACAAAAGTGTCTGGATTCAAGAAGTGTGACTCATGCTGTCAGAAAATGTCACTGACAGATGGTCACACTTCTTGTGTCTATTGCTTGGGCGCCCTACACCTGCAGGACTCTTGTTTGGTGCATCATGCCTTTAGTCCAAGAGTCCTACAGGAGCGTAGGAATAAGCTTATCTTTAGGGGTTTGCTTAAACCTGAAGGATCACCGGCCAAGGCTCAGTCAGTGAAACCTTCCAAGCCATCAAAGCCACCTGCTCCCAGTTCAGAGCCGTCATCGGATGTGGCGTCTGCTTCAACTTTGGTTCCGGCTGGAACCGAAGTACCTATCTCCAGGCCAACTTCGGCTCTGACTGGAGCCAAAGTACCTGTCTCCCAGTTGGCCCCGACTCTTCTGTCGGAACCGTCAGGGAGTCGAAAACGCTCCAGATCACCATCCTTGGAGTCGATACATTCGGCTCCGGGGTCGCCCTTGTTGCAATCTGAGAGAAGTCAATGATCCCACTCTTCTCGGTCTAGACTATCTGACCATGATTTGGAGAGAGTGGTGAGCAGACTTTTAAAATCGCAGGCCCTGGCTAAAATGCTATCCAGCCCCCCTCATCAGGGTTCGGCTTTACCTGTTTCTGCAGTAGTTCCTCCTTCGACTCATCCCTTGAGCTCGGAGTCGGAGCATGCTGAGGCTGGGATCGTGGGACCGTCAGCACCGATACCTCCCCTTTCGGTTCAGTCTGCTCCGATGTCTTCCATGGTGCCGTCCTTGGAGGGATCTGGGCGCCGGGACTCCCTAGTCGGCTCCGAGGGGGCGAGTGGCATCGGACCCTTGTCCGACCCCGTTCTCCCTCTTGGAGCTTTGGCGCAGGTGGGTTCGTCTCCTACATCAGCTTCGGAGCCGTCTCTCTCTCGGTGCCGTGAAGGATTCCAGTCTCTTCGGAGCCTTCTCCGATATCGGGAAGGGGCGCCTTCGAGGTCATGAGGAGTGTGCTGGCATCAGTCAGCCTAACGGTCAGCCTCATCGGCTCCTCCCTCATGGTGCCTGCTCCTGCCTCTGCCCCTCCTCCAGACCCCAAGCGTGGGGAACAAGCGCTCCAGGGCACGCCATTGGGTGTATCTTCCTCTTCCGAGGCCTCCCCCGTTCATTCAGGGGAGCCCCCTCAAAAGAGGAAATGCAAGAGGAAGCATGTTGACTCCCCTGAGTCTGTCACTTCAGATACCGACTTGCAGGAGTCAGAAGGGTCCCCGAGATCCCCCTCTGAGGATGTATCCTCCTCAAACATCCTTGAGATTCTTGGGCAGAGGGGGAACTGGACTACCCTTAACCCTTCCGAGGATGAGTCGGTATTCCTGGACGCGTTTGGATCCTGACCCTCCACCTCCTGGGTGTCTCCGTCTTTCGATCCACTGATGTCTGCGGTGGCTCGAAAGGCGTGGTCAGCTCCAGACATAATGGAACCAACTCCCCGCAGGCATACAAAATTTATTACTGCCCCACAAGACAAGCAATTTCTGACCAAGGGTGTTCCCGTTGATGCCATGGTGGTAGCACCAGCCACAAAAAAGGAGTTGGCCGAAACTTCATCTGTCCATCCCCCTAATAAGGAATCTAGGATGATGGACAGATATGGGAAGCGGATGTTTGCATCAGCGACCTTCTCCATGAGGTCGCTGAACTATTTGTGCCACTTTACCCACCTTCAAAGGGATCTCCTTAAAGAGCTAGGAGATACCCTTCAAGATCCATCAGCTGCGGGGGCCCAGACTAAGGTTTGCCTCCCAGCTGGCGACTCTAAATTCGTAGTAAACTCCTCCATGCGGCTCATCTCTTACGCAGCAGATGGCGCGAGTAGGGGCACAGGCATGGCTTTGAGGAGGCACGCTTGGATGTGGTTATGCAACTTTGCGGAACCCTTCAGGGCGTCTTTCACCAACATTCCCTTTGATTCTGCTCTGTTTGGACCACAAGTGAAGGATACCCTTACCAGGTGTGAACAGGAGGGCAAGACTCTCTCTGCTGTGGGAGTCCATTTTTCCACTCCTTCAAGACCGTATCCCAAGGGACAGAAGAGTGAGAAAATGTGGTTCCGGAAACCCCAGGGAGCCGTGCCTGACACACGTGGAGAGTTCCCCTCCAGGGGCAGAGGAGGGAACAACAATAGACACCGCCCTAGGGGCAGAGGGGGTCCGCAAAATCAGGGCCAAAGAGAATCTTTCTCTGACAACCCTTCCAGCATCCCTGAAGTGCTGCCCGGCTGTCCACCTTCGGAGGCAGTCGGGGAAAGATTATCGCTGTACCCAAAAGCCTGGCAAAGTATAACACAAGACAAATGGGTACTGTCTATCATATCTGAAGGCTACAAAATCCCCTTCCTTCGCACTCCACACATTCCCAACAAATCCCTTCCAGATGTTCCACCCAATCTAAGGGATCAAGCAGTTCAAGAAATTTCAAAACTGCTAAGAAAGAGCCATCCAGTCAGTCCCAGCAGACCAGCAAGGATCCGGAATTTACACAAGGTTCTTTTTGGTACCAAAAAAGACAGGGGACAGGAGACCCATTTTGGATCTCAGCAGACTAAACAGGTCTGTTCAAAGAACGAAGTTCCGTTTGGTCACGCTACAGTCCATTTTACCCTTTCTGGGTCAGGACAATTGGATGTGCTCCATAGATCTTCAGGACACGTACTACCATTTCAAAATGGACAGACGCTCCAGAAGATTCCTCCGCTTCCGGCTGGGAGCCAGTCATTATCAGTTCAGAGCTCTGCCCTTTGGTCTCACCACAGTCCCCAGGGTGTTCACCAAATGTTTGGCACTAGTTACCGCTAACCTGGGACGGCAAGGATTCCAGGTGTTTCCATATTTAGACGACTGGCTCCTTACTACAACCACCAGGCATCACCTGCTGCAAGCCAGAGACTGCACCATCCAAACTTGCTCCAAACTAGGCATCACAATAAATTTCGAAAAGTCTGCATTGTCGCCTTGTCCATCTATCACCTTTATAGGCACAAACCTAAATACAAAGGACACGTCAGCAAAACTTCCAGTAGACAGAGTGTTAGACATTCGACATGTGCAGGTCTTATTAGGATGCAAAAAAATTCAGGCCAGATTCGTTCTACGAACATTGGGTCTCATGGCAGCGGCTATCCTACTAGTCCCCCTTGCACATTTTCACATGAGGATTCTTCAGTGGATGCTGTTCACACAATGGTCCTTCCAGCAACTCCCAATGTCTCGCATGATAATGATCACACAGTCATGCAAAAACCATCTTGTTTGGTGGGTGGTTTCCCCATCTTTATACCAGGGCAGACCATTTGCTCTTCCTCCTCCAGTAGCTATGGTGACCACGGATGCCTCCCTGATCGGGGGGGGGGGGGGCATTTTCAGGGCAGAACAGTCCAAGGCACCTGGCAGCCTCACAAGTACCATCTGCATATTAATGTCTTGGAGATGAGGGCTGTGCTTTTAGCATTGCAAGCTCTACAGAACTCTCTTCCCACCAGGACCATTGCAATTCAAACAGACAATATGTCATTTGTATGGTACATCAACAAGCAGGGCGGAACCAAGTCCTACCCCTTATGTCGAGAAGCACTCAGACTTTGGCAGTGGGCGATCTCTTCCCAATGGTTTCTGAGAGCAGCGCACATCCCTGGGAAGTCCAACATTATAGCAGACAGGCTGAGCAGAGCAATTCTCATGCCTCACGAGTGGTCTCTCAATCAGACTGTGGTGGACAAAATCTTCTGCGACCTTTTTGCCACCCCCTTCAGCAGCAAGTGCGACAATTTCTTCTCTCTCATCCCTCTTCCTGGACACTTCCCCAGAGACGCTCTAGTTCACGATTGGCCTCAGGGACTTCTTTATGCATTCTCTCCGTTTCCCCTGATTCCCAAACTAATACAGAAAGCTACCACATTGGGATGCAAGATGATCCTCATTGCCCCTTACTGGCCTCAACAAATTTGGTTCCCGTTCCTGCATCATCACCTTCTGGAGCAGCCCTGGACCCACTTCCAGACCTCCTGATCCATCAGTCGGGCGGGCTGCACCAATCTCTTCAGCTCACTGCTTGGTTGCTCCACTTCCGACCTTAGTCAGGCTTCCGAACATCTCCCACTCGGTGCGTGAAATCATCTTATCCTCACATAAGTCTACCACTAGAAAAACTTATGCTAGTAAGTGGAAACATTTTTCCTTATGGGCAGAGACCAGGAATATAGATCCTTTTTCAGCCCCTGTGCACCATATTTTAGAATTTCTAGCGGAACTTTTTCGAGCTGGATCCTCTTCTGCCACGATTAGAGTTCAGCTAGCTGCAATTTCAAACTTTCATGTGGGCCTAGCTGATACAAGCATCATGTCCCATAAGCTTTGTAAAGCCTTTCTTAAAGGGACCACTCTACTCAGGCCCCCCAGTAAGAGATCACCCGCCTCCATGGCATCTGAATTTGATTTTAGCTTCTCTGATACTGCCTCCCTTTGAGCCTGCAGCTTCTTATTCTTTGAAGTTTCTTTCTTGGAAAACCCTTCTGGTTGCAATTACGTCGGCTAGAAGAGTTTCTGAACTTGAGGCTCTCTGTGTTCATCCTCCTTACCTAGTTTTTCACAATGATAGAGTTTCTCTTCGGACTAACCCTTCCTTTCTTCCAAAGGTTGCTTCTGATAATAATTTGAATCAGTCCATTGACCTACCAGTGTTTTTTCCAAATTATTCCAACAAAGCAGAATACAAATTACATCAGTTGGACGTTCATAGACAATTACGCTTTTACTTGCATAGAACCAAGCAAATCAGAAAAATCAGACCAGTTGTTCCTGTCCTATGCTGAGGGTAAACAAGGTATACCAGTGTCGAAAGTAACATTATCTAGGTGGTTGACATCTATTATTACATTTATATATCAGTTAAGGAATAAAAGCTTCCTGCTAAACCAAAAGGTCACTCCACTAGAGCTCTAGCTACTTCAGTGGCCTTTCAGGCAAGATTGCCAATGGAAACTATTTGTGCGGCAGCTACATGGGCCAATCCTCATACCTTCATTTCACATTATAAGCTGGATGTGGCCTCCAGGAGCAGAGCTGATTTTGGTTCCACTGTTCTGAAGAGTCTCTTCCGATGAGCCACCCAGGATTGAGGTGCTAGGGACGCTGTCCCAACCAGCAAGAATGAAGGCAAGATAGACAACTTAACATTAAGAAGTTATGTACCTACCATAACGTTCCATGTTAGTTGTCTTCTTCTCGCCGCCTTTCTTGAGTCCCACTCTCCATCCCCCCTATCCTAGTAGACCGAGAAGAGTTCCTTATGTTTTTTATCACTGGCTGAGTCTTCTCTGGCTATTACTTCTCACTATCAGTCTCTCCAGTAGGTTCATGCATCCTACTACAGTTTACTGTATTATTATTATTATAATTGTTATTATTGTCTGTAGTTAGGTTTACCCAACGAGATCTGGGTTCCTAGCGCAAGGCATCATGGGATATAGGGGAGCCTCGAGCCAGTAAGCAGCTCTCGAGCTTTTGAAGATGGCCGAGTCGGGGCCGAGGATTGGCTCCAAACCCAACCAGCAAGAAAGAAGGCGAGAAGAAGACACTTAACATGGAACTTTATGGTAGGTACATAACTTCTTAACTGAGATGCTGGACAAAGGCTTATCTTTCTCATCTATTAAAATCCATGCCTCTGCCATTTCAGCTCTTTACAATATGGAACCTCCTATTTTTTCATATCCTCTACTACAACAGTACCTCAGAGGGGCAAAAAATATAAGACCCCCAAGGAGAGCACCAGTACCTACTTGGGACCTCAATTTTGTTTTAGAAAAACTCACACTGCCTCCTTTTGAACCAGCCAGCACAACTGATCTAAAATTCTTGTCATGGAAAACTGCTCTGCTCCTAGCAATAACTTCAGCAAGAAGAGTCTCAGAGTTACAGGCATTAATGGCTGTGGACCCTTTCCTCATGTTTCATCAGGACAGGGTTTCTCTTAGGACAAACCCAGCATTCATGCCAAAAGTGGTCTCCAATGTGGCCTTAAACCAAACCATTCATTTACCTACTTTTTACCCAAATCCCCAGAATAAAGGGGAGAAACTTCTCCATGCTTTGGATATACACAGACAGCTATGATTCTAGTTGGACAACACAAAAGCTTTCAGAAAGACTGAGCAACTGTTTGTAGCATATGCTGCAGGATCACAAGGAAAGCCTATTACAAAGAAGACAATCTCGAAATGGATAGGACATTGCTTCCGCTTCTGTTATGCACAACATGGCAAATCAGTGCCTAAGGGCATTAGGCCTCATTCTACCAGAGCAGCAGCCACTTCAGCAGCTTTCCTCAGAGGAGTACCAACCAAAGACATTTTAGAAGTTGCAACCTGGAGCTCAGTGCACACTTTCACCAAGCACTACCACTTACCTCTCTATTCTAAATCCAGAGCAGGCTTTGCCACTGCAGTTCTGCAGGGCTTGTTAGCCTCGCCAAATCCAATTTAGACCCAGCCACCCAACCTCAGCTTTGGGATTCTACCCAAGTGTAATGACTGCAACAGTGAAACACGATTAACATAGTACAGTTGTGTACCTACCATAAATGTAGATGTTCAAGTGTATTCACTGTTGCAGTCCAGGTTACCCACCCACCATCCCCCTTTTTTTCATTGCTGGGACTTTTCTGTACTTCTCATCTCTGTACTACCTATGTGGTGTATTTGCTTGTAGATGAAGGAAATGTTTATAGTAATATATGCATGTTTTTTGGCATAATTTTATCTTTCCAGCCTTCCTATCTGGGGGGCACCTGACATCTGGGTCAAGAAAAACTGAAGAAAATGGCGTCTGTTGCAACTTTTATACCCCTGGCGCACTGACGTCAGGGAAGAGGTGACAGCAACTGACGCCGGACCAAGACTTTGGAACTCGGGCCGCCTGCCAGCAGGATAACCCAAGTGTAATGACTGCAACAGTGAATACACTTGAACATCTACATTTATGGTAGGTACACAACTGTACTTTATGTACTCACCATAACTTGGGCGTCTGTATTGTCCACTGTTATTCTTCCTCACCTTCACTCCCATCCTGTCCCTGTCACTCCTAGAAGTACCTGTTAGACCTTATTGGAACTGTTCAGTTCCGGGTTTGAGCCCTGTCTTTCTTCTGTCTGTCTTCGCTATAAAATGGAAAATTAGGCAGCAAACTCGATCTGAGGTGTTGGGGATGAAACAGAGCATTATGGGTAGAGGGAGGAGGTAGAGAACTGCATTATGGGTAGAGGGAGGAGGTAGAGATCTGGATCCAAAGTCTAGTGTATGCAGCTGAGTCAGATCCAAGGATCAGATCCGAACCTGTTGGTGAGGAAGAATGAAAATGGGCAATGCAGATGCCAAGTTATGGTGAGCAGATAGCAAAAAATGTGTTCATATCGTGCTCTGTTATTTTGTTCCTCTACACCCATTTATTTCTGCAAATTTTACTTTGCTTTCTAATTCCGTTATTTAATTCTTTGTCTCTAATTTTATTCATAATGTCAACCCCATTTTTAAGTCGGGATATCTTGGTTTTATCCCCCCCATCACTTTTTTTGGATACCAGTAGAAATAGGCATACCAGTGCTTTTGTATGCCTTGAAGAGTGTAGTCACTTTTATATTAAGTTAATGTCATTTTTACCTAATTTTCTTAAGTGTTCCAACTCCGTTTTAAGTTGACCTAACTTTTGACAATCCCAAAATATGCTTCCAATTTCTTATCTGTTAACATTTTAATTAATCTCTCCGAGAGATAAAAGTATTTGAACAAGTATTTCCATCTGAATATTTAGAATTTTCTGAATCTGGTTGCATTTTTTCACCAACCATATTTTCAAAACGTGTTTGTGTTGTCTTAAACTGATTGCAGCATTAGTGGAAGTTTAGATGTTATGTTGTCCCCATCTTGCCTTCGTTCTGGCTGGTTGGTATCAGAGCCGATCCTCTGCTCCGACTTAGCCGTTTACTATAGCTGGAGTGCTTATACTGGCTTGAGGCTAACCCCTATCCCAATATGCCTAACGGTAGCTACCCAGATCTCATTTGCCACTTGCTGCGTCGAGATTGCGACTACTGGCTCAGGCTAAGTGTTTAGTTTTTTTGTATTTTTCTGTCTTCCTTTACCAGGATGTTTCCAGTTTAATTACCTTGTCGGTGTCTGTCTTAGTCCTCGTTTAGACTAATAACCTTCTGACCTTCCTCTACTGTTGTTTTTTGGCCGTCATTTTCTTAGGTCTTGCTTTTCCCCTTAAGCTTGTTTAAATTAAGAGGGTTTGTTTCTTCTTTCCTCACTATCTGTGGAGTAGCTGTTTAAGTTAGAGGCTCTTCTAATGGGGAGTCGCCGTTTTACTTAGAGGCTCTCCACCTTCTTTTTCCAAAAAAAAAAAAAAAAGATATCCTTGCTTGTTAGTAGTGTTTGTAGTTGTGTATTGCTAGCCGGTACAGCCTTATTTTTTGCTGTTTGTGTCTTCCTAGTTTATCCAGCATGTCCAAAGAGTCAAAACCCTCCGGATTTAAGAAGTGTGACTCGTGCTGCTAAAAAATGTCCCTTACGGATGGGCGCACGAGCTGTGTATATTGCTTAGGAGCTGTTCACCTGCAGGGCTCATGTTCTATCTGTTATGCTTGCAGTTCTAGAGTCCTGCAGGAAAGAAAAAAATAAGCTAATTCTGCGTGGCCTTTTGAGGAACCCTCAGGATACTTTGTCTCTGTTTCCTCAGCCAGCAAAACAGTCTGACAAATCTCCCAAACCATCCTCAACTGTTCCAATTTCGGAGCAACCCAAATCTGCTGTCAAATCTTCGGCTCTGTCGGTTCCCAGTGTCAGCTCTGAAAAAGCTACATCTCTGGTGGCTCCATCAGTGACTTCGGAGTCAGTCCAGTCCCATTAAAGAACCAGGTCTCCCACTTTGGAGCCAGTGCGCTCTGCTCCACAGTCTCCTTTGTTACAATCTGTGACAAGCAGTCGGTGCCTGTGCCTGCCTTTTGACCCTCCTCATCCCTCTAAGCGTAGGGAACCTATGCCCCAGGACGCCCCATTAGGCGACCCCACCTCTTCCGAAACCTCCCCCGAACATTCAGAGGAGGTCCCTCAGAAGAAAAAATGTAAGAGGAAGCATCTGGACTCCCCTGAGTCCATCATTTCAAACACAGACTTGGATGAATCGGAAGGGTCCCCACGGCCCCCCTCTGAGGAAGTCTCTTTTTCGGACATCTTGGAAATCCTTAGACAGAGGGGTGGCCGGAAGTCCCTAGCCCCTTCTGAGGATGCATTTGTCTACCTGGATGCATTTGGTTCTCGACCTTCCACCTCCTGGGTGTGTCTGCCTTTTGACCCACTTTTGTCTGAAGTGAGTCGAAAGGTGTAGAGCACTCCAGAGACCATGGAACCGGTTCCGCGGAGACCAAATAAATTTATAACTGCACCCAAAGACAAGTCCTTTTTTTTCCACAGGGGTTTCTGTTGATGCTGTGGTGGTGGCAGCAGAAACTAAGAAGGAACTTGTAGAAACTTCCTCATCTGTCCATCTGCCAAACCAGGAATCCTGTACGATGAACAGGTATGGGAAGCATAGTTTCTCTTCAGCGACCTTTGCACTCAGGTTGCTGAATTATTTGTCTCACTTCACGCGACTTCAGGGGGATCTCCTAAAAGTGTTGGGAGATACTGTGCAGGATCCTACAGCTGAGGGAGTTGTGAACAGGGCGGCTTCCCAGCTTGCAACCTTGACTTCAGTGGTTGACTCCTCTATGAGCTCATTTCTTATGTGGCAGATGGAGCAAGTAGGGCATCGGGTACTGGAGTTGCTTTGCGGAGACTCTCCTGGATGTGCCTTTGTCAATTTGCAAAACCCTTCAAGTCCTCCTTTACCAATGCCCCTTTTGATAGCTCGTCTTTGTTTGGGCCTCAGGTAAAAAGAGACACACCAGGTGTGTGAAAAGATTGGCAAGACTCTCTCTGCCGTGGAAGTCCATTTTTCCACTCCATCTAGACCCTATCCTAAAGGTCAGAAGAGTGGGAAAATGTGGTTCCTAAAATCCCAGGGAGCTTCGCCTAACACACGTGGAGGATTTTCCCCCAGGGGCAGAGGGGGAAATAATAACAGAAGATGCCGGCCTCGCAGGGGGTTGTCTGCAACAGCAGGGTGACATACTTTCTCTGCTAGGCCCTTCCAGCACTCCTGAAGGGAGGCCCGACTGTCTTCCTCTGGAGGCAGTCGGAGGCAGAGTATCATTGTACCCAACAGCCTGGCAAACTGTTATGAGAGATGTATGGGTGCTGTCAATATACAGGTATTACAAAATTCCCTTTTCCCAGTTACCCCCCTCAAGAACAATACGGTCAATCCCAGATATTCCACCCAGTCTTTGGTATCCAGCAAACCTAGAAGTTCAAAGGTTGCTAGAAAAAAGAGCCATCCAAGAAGTCCCCGCAGACCTAATCCAGAACTTACTCAAGGTTCTTTTTAGTTCCAAAAAAAGAGAGGACTGGGGGCCCATCTTGGATCTCAGCAGGTTAAACTGATCAGTAAAAAAAGCGAAATTCCGGATGGTAACACTGCAGTCCATTCTTCCCTTTTTGGGTCAGGACAATGGGATGTGCTCCATCGATCTCCAAGATGTGCACTACCACATAAAAATGGACAGGCAATCCAGGAGAGTCTTACACTTCCAGCTGGGAGCCAGTCATTATCAGATGTTCATCGTGCATACAGCTGCAGTCATAACAGATGGGTTCTCCTGCCGTCAGGCGGGTCCTCGGTCGGCCGAATTCCAAAGTCTAGGTCCGGCGTCGGTTGTCGTCGCTTTCTTTCCTGATGTCAGTGCGACAGGGGTATATAAGACACAGCCGACGCTATTTTCTTCAGTCTTTTTTGCCGCGTGGTGCAAGAAGCAGAAGCAGTTCGCAAGTGCCGGTCGGCCAGCTCCTGAAATTACGAAAATTTGGAAACCGAAGTCTTCTTTAAAGCTAAGTACCCCGTTGGGGAAACTTTTCTTGCCTCAGACCGATGTCAGACAAAGTTAACAATTGTATTTCTTGTGGGAAGCAAATACCGCATAAGGATATCCATTCCCTCTGTATACCTTGTTTAGGCCCAGACCACGATGTCTCGGGCTGTCGCTTTTGTGCTACTTTCAATAAACGCACTGTTAAGCGTCGGGCGGAGTTCGCCCAGCACTTTTTTGGTAAAGCTTTTGATTATAAAATGTCGTCGGAGACTCCGACTACCGTTTTGTCCAAAAAACGCAAGGACAAAGACTGGCACGCGAGGTCCGCGGCCTCCACCGACACCACGCCAAAACCAGCTACACGTGGTCCGGTTCTCAGCGAGGCGCCTACGCAGCCCCTGACTACCGACGACACTTCTCTGGCGGTGTCTTCTGTAACCGAGACCACAGGTACCTCGGCCCATACCCTGACTACAGCTACCGAAGCCACTGAGAGTGTTGAGCCTCTCAATGTGGACAGGTCCACTTCCACCCATGGTGTCTTCAGACCCTCATCTTCCTTTTCCATAAAGGCCTTTACTAAGTCCAAATCAGCCATGCATCCCAAGAGGCCTGTTGCACAGGGCCCATCTCCAGGTCCCATGCCTAAAAAGCAGATGCTCAAAATGGCTGAGGATTTAATTACTCTTATCAGGGGTTCCCAACCCCCTCCGGACAAGAGACCCAGAGTGGAGGAAGATTCTCCCTCTTCTGACCAGGGCTGCATTATTTCAGAACATTCTGATGAAGAGGAGCACTCGTACTCTCTCTTTGAAGATTCTGATGCAGAGCAGTCCATTCCTTCTGTATCTCCCCCAGAGGATTCCAAGAAAAGACTTGGGGAATTTTTTTTGCTACCTCAGCACAGACCTCTGGCTATACCTCCTGTCCTGGACATACTTGATGATGTTTACTCGGAGGCTTGCCTTAATTCCGGATTCCCTGCCTCCTGCCCCAGTCAAGCCTGATAGGTACTACAGAGTTCCTAACTCACACCAATTTCTTTACAAAAGCCATAATGCTGACCCTGAAACCATTTCTCAAGGCCCCAAGGGAATGAAGGCCTCTACTGCTAAGAATCCATTACCTTCCGAAAGAGAGTCTAGATCCTTAGAAAGGTGGGGAAAAAAGGTATATACCTCGGCCACCCTAGCCATGAGGGCCTTAAATTGTCAGTTCCATATGCTTAAATATCAGCAGTTTGTTATCACAGTTAAGGAATAAAATGTCACAACCTGAACAACCAGATTTGAAGGAGTTGCAGGATATGATGCATAGTGCAGAACAAGTGGGTAAACACGCATTACAATGTGGCTATGATGCTCTAGAGGCCTCAAGTAGAGCTGCTGTTACAGGATCAGTCATTCGTAGACATGCCTGGCTTAGGGAACAAACCTTGCCTGATCATGTTAAAGCTAAACTACTAGATGCTCCTTTACAAAAGGATGTATTATTTGGTACTAATGCTGAGGAGATACTATGGAAAATGGAAGAAAAAGCTAAATCTATGCAAACTGTCAAAGCCTTTCTACAGGTACAACCACCACGTTTTAGCAGAAATTGGCCTTCAAAACACTGGTCCTTTCCAGCCACGGACAAGCCCCAAAGAGGTAGATACAGGCACACAAGGGGCGGAGGACAATCTCAAGGATCATATAGAGGCAGACAATGGCAAACTCCAGCACCAAGAGGTGGCGAAGACAGTGCACAACAATACAGGAAACAAACCCAATGACTTTCCCTTTGCATGCCAAGCAAGTCTCAGCTGGCAGCACCCTTGGGAGGAAAACTGACATTATTTTCAAAAAATTGGCATATTATCACAACAGACAAATGGATCCTGGACATTATAAACAGAGGCTACAGATTTCATTTTCACACACTTCCAAAAATGAGAGGCATGCCGAACCTGCCACACAATCAAAGGGCAGAGGCTCAAATACAAATTTCAAAGCTCATGGACATGAAAGCTATTCATGAGGTACCTACTCACGAACAAGGTCAAGGTTTTTATTCCAGACTATTCCTGGTTCCAAGGAAGGGAACCGATTGGAGACCCATTTTGGACTTATCCATCCTAAAAACATTTCTACTCGTACCAAAATTCAAGATGCTCACCTTACAGCAGCTTCTTCCCATGCTGGGCAAGGAGTCTTGGCTGGTAACATTGGACCTCAAGGAGGCATACCTGCATGTCCCAATCAGACAAAACTGCAGAAGATACCTCAGATTTCTTGCAGGTTCAATCCACTATCAATTCTCTGCATTGCCCTTTGGCTTATCTACTGTGCCCAGAGTATTCACGAAATGCCTGGCATCAGTAATTGCCTACTGCAGACTTCAAGGGATACAAATTTACCCTTATTTGGACGATTGCCTGATCCAAGCGGACAGCAAACACATACTTCTGGAACATCTGGCTTATGTAACACGGTTATTGAATTCTCTGGGATACACAGTCAACAAAAAGAAATCCAGGCTAACACCATCTCAGAAAATAATTTTCCTGGGTGCCTACTTGGACACACCAGATGGCCTGTCTTACGCCAGAAAAACAGGGGCAACTAACTCAGTACTTCAAAATACTAGCAAATTGTACCATGGGAGGGTGGCCTAATGGTTAAGGTGTTTGCCTTACAAACACAAGGTGCAGGGTTTGAGTCTGACAAGGGATAATTGGCTAGGCTTAAAATGGCTCACAAGAGCAGTTAGCTTAGTACTAATCTATGAATCTATATGAATCTAACTGCAAGGAAAATCCTGCAGGCTCTGGGCTTCATGGCATCTTGCATTCTTCTAATCCCATGTGCAAAGTTGCATATGAGGAAACTTCAATGGTACCTAAAAAACCTATGGTCTCAACACAGCCACAGTTTGGAAACAATAATACCACTAATCCCATGTTTGCAAAAGGAATTTCTATGGTGGGCCCAAGCATGCCAAACAAACACAGGTCTACCATTCTGCAAGCCTCAAGCAAATCAAGTCATCACAACAGACGCTTCAGACTACGCCTGGGGGGCACACATGACAGACAGGTGCATTCAGGGCAAATGGTCCCAAAAGGAAAAGCACCTTCACATCAATCAAAAGGAAATGCTAGCAGTGATAAATGCAATTACAGCTTTCAAGGACCTCCTGCATCCAGGGCAATTATTGATAAGAACAGACAACACCACAGTAATGTGATACATAAACAAACAAGGAGGAACACATTCATACCCCCTGTGCAGGCTGGCCATGTCACTTTGGAACTTGGCTCTGGAATGGCAAATCGAACTTCAAGCACAGTACCTGCCAGGTTTGGAAAACAGACAGGCAGACAATCTAAGCAGAAATATGACAGACCCGCACGAATGGAAGTTGCATCCTCAAGTGTTTACAAAGATAATCCAAGCGTGGGGAAGGCCAGACATAGATATCTCTGCCTCCCACAGGAATCATCAATTGACAAAATTCTGCTCAAGGACATTCCATTCAAAGGCCTGGAGAGTGGACGCCCTTTCTTTCAGTTGGGCAGCACGGACAGTTTACGCCTTCCCACCTTTGCCTCTTCTACCTAAGGTGCTCTTGAAAGCAAGAGCAGACAGACCGAAGATGATACTGATCGCTCCAGACTGGCCAAGACAACACTGGTACCCACTCCTGAGGAGCCTAACACATTCTCCTCCCTGGACCCTGCCTCTAATGCCTCTTCTACTGACTCAGCAAACTCTTCACAGTCAGCTGAAAACACTCAGTCTGGCTGCATGGAAAATTCCTTAACACCACAACAGACCCTACTCTCCAAGGAGGTGCAGCATGTCATTTTGGAGGCCAGAAGGCCATCTACTAGAAAGGCTTACTCCGCAAAATGGAAACGGTTTTGCACTTGGAATGAGAAAAAAGGCCAAGATCCTAGAAAACTGAATTTACTTCAGATATTACAGTATCTAGCTGAGCTGTTGAACAGTGGACTTTCATTTTCCTCCATCAAAATCCATGCCTCAGCCATTTCTGCTGAATACAACACTGATCCACCATTATTCTCCCACCCACTCTTAAGACAGTTCCTCAGAGGGGCTAAGAATATAAGACCTCCAAGGAAACAATCAATACCAGCCTGGGATCTTAATTACATTCTAGAAAAATTAACATTGCCTCCCTTTGAACCAGCTGCCTCAGCAGATTTGCAATATTGGTCCTGGAAAACAGCTTTCCTTCTGGCCAGTACCTCAGCTCGTAGGGTTTCGGAACTACAAGCCCTCATGGCTGTGCAGCCCTTTCTCATCTTCCATCAGGACAGGGTTTCCCTACGAACCAACCCGTCATTTATGCTTAAGGTAGTATCCAGGGTAGCTTTAAATCAGGCCATACACTTACCTACCTTTTACCCCAATCCTCAAAACAAAGGGGAAAGGCTGCTACATTCCTTAGACATCCATAGACAGCTACGTTACTATTTGGACAGAACAAAGCCTTTCAGGAAATCAGAACAACTCTTTGTGTCCTATGCTGTAGGAGCTCAAGGGAAGCCAATTTTCAAACAGACTATTTCAAAATGGATAGGCCACTGCATACGGTTTTGTTACTCTTTTCATGGTAAATCTGTACCTGCAGGCATCAGACCCCACTCCACAAGGGCCACAGCTATCTCTGCAGCCTTCCTCAGAGGAGTCCCTACCAAAGATATTTTGGAGGCAGCCACTTGGAGTTCTGTGCATACCTTCACTAAACACTACCACCTACCTTTATACTCCAAAACTAGAGCAGGCTTTGCCACTGCTGTGTTGCAGGGCATTCTGGCTCCTCCAAGTTCCACCTAGTGCCTACCACCCTGTGCGTAGCTTTGGGATTCTACCCATCTGTTATGACTGCAGCTGTATGCACGATGAACATAGTACAGTTTTGTACCTACCATAAATGTAGATGTTCGAGTGCTAATACAGCTGCTGTCCAGTTTTCCCTCCCTCCTTCCCCTCTGGGTACAGACCTAGTGGCTAACTCCTCATCTCACAGCTTGATTGGGTTATCCTTCTATGGTGTATTTGCTTGCAACTACTGTTTTTTGATTATATTGCAATGCATGATTATATATATTATATATATTATATATATATATCTATATATATATATATATATATATATTTTGCCTTCCTTCTGGGGGCACCTGACATCTGGGGCAAGAAAGACTGAAGAAAATGGCGTCAGCTGTGTCTTATATACCCCTGTCGCACTGACGTCAGGAAAGAAAGCGACAACAACCGATGCCGGACCTAGACTTTGGAATTCGGCCGACCGAGGACCCGCCTGACGGCAGCAGAACCCATCTGTTATGACTGCAGCTGTATTAGCACTCGAACATCTACATTTATGGTAGGTACAAAACTGTACTTTCAGAGCTCTGCCCTTTGGTCTCACCACAGCCCCAAGGGTGTTCACTAAGTGTATAGCAGTGATGGCTCACACTAGATGTCTAGTATTCCAGGTGTCTTCCATATCTAGACGACTGGCTCCTCACTGCTACCACCGAGCATCAACTAATCAAAGCACGAGACTATGCAATTCAAACCTTTTCCAAGTTAGGCATCACCATAAACTACGAAAAGTCTGCTTTTTTGCCTTGTCAGTGTATTACCTTCATAGGGGCAGACAAGAGCCATGATAGCAAAGCTGCCTCAAGACAGGGTGTCAACTATTCGTCAGCAAGTTTCATTCCTCGTGAAAAAGGAGAGCTCAGGCATGGGCTCAATGGCTGCAGCAATTACTCTAGTGCCTATGGCTCACTTCCACATGAGAATTCTGCTGTGGCTTCTTTTCACTCAGTGGTCCTTCCAGGATTTACCAATGTCACATATTATCTCAATCACAGAATCCTGCAAAAAGGACTTATTATGGTGGCTTTTCTCCCCCCAGGTGACTCTGGGCAGACCTTTTCTAGACCCCCACAGTGACCACAGACGCCTCCCAGATAGGGTGGGGGGCATTATCTAGGACAGACTGTCCAAGGTATGTGGCAGCCATACGAGTACCACTTGCACATCAGTGTTCTAGAGATGAGAACAGTACTTCTGGCCTTGCAAGCAGTTCAAGACTCTCTACCTACCGGAACTATTGCAATTCAGACAGACAATGTCAGTGGTATGGTACATCAACAAACAAGGTGGGACCAGATCTTACCCCTTGTGTTGGGAGGCCCCTCAAGTATGGCAATGGACGATGTCTTCCCAACGTTTTCTGATTGTGACTCTCATTCCCGGGAAATCCAATGTGATAGCGGACAGGCTCAGCAGGGCTATCCTCATGCTTCACAAGTGTTCCCTGAAACAAGAAGTTGCAGGCTTGATTTTTTGCAAATGGGTCAGCCATGCTACGATCTTTTTGCCACTCCCCTCAACAGCAAATGTCTCCCACTGGGCCAGTCACCCAGGGATGCACTTGTTCACGATTGGCCTTAGGGACTACTTTATGCCTTTCCACCTTTTCCTCTGATCCCCAAGGTACTTTAGAAAGCAAAGTCGCTGAGTTGCAAGCTCATCCTCATTGCTCCTTACTGGCCTCATTAGATATGGTTCCCATTTCTCTTCCATCATCTACAAGTGGAACCTCGGATCCTGGACCCAGTTCCGAACCTCCTGATGCATCGGGCGTCCTCCATCCTTCCCACCAAACTCTGAAGCTGACAGCTTGGTTTCTCCACTTCCAGTCTTAGCCAGGCTCCCCAACATTTCCCCGCCAGTACAACACATCCTGGTGTCTTCTCACAAAGCCCACTGCCAGAAAGATTTACGCTAGCAAATGGAAGAGGTTCTCTTATTGGGCAAAGAAAAATTATATTGATCCCTTCACTGCTCCTGCTCCCAAGATCCTTGATTTCCTGGCTGAAACATTCAAACGAGGGGCAGCTGCAGCTACCAATTAAGGAACAATTGACTGCCATCTCCAATTTTCATGTGGGAGAATTGGGCTCATGTCCTATAATCTGTGCAAAGCATTGTTACGAGATACAACACTTTTACGGCCCCCCCCTCCAGTAAGGGAAGACCCCCCCCTGGAACTAAACTTTGTTTTAGCCTCTCTGGTTCTTCCACTCTTTGAACCAGCATCATCTTGTCCCCTGAAATTTCTGTCTTGGAAAGCCCTCTTCTTGATTGCCATCACCTCAGCTAGATGTGTTTCAGAATTACACGCGTTATCTATTCGCCCGCCATATCTCATCTTCCGCAAAGAGTTTCTCTCAGAACCAATCCCTCCTCCTTGCCAAAGGTGTGTTCAGAGTATAATTTAAATCAGTCCATCGAGCTTCCTGTATTCTTCCCCATTTATGGCAACAAGGCAGATTATAGACTCCACCAACTGGATGTTCATAGACAATTGCGCTTTTATTTACACAGGACCAAGGACTTTAGAAAATCAGATCAATTGTTTGTATCCTTTGTTGACAATAAACAAGGTTCTCCAGTTTCAAAAGTGATCTTATCAAAGTGGCTGTCATATAATCATCTATACTTATGATTTGTGTAACAAGAAGCTTCCAGGGAAAGCCAGAGGACACTCAACCAGGGCATTGGCTACCTCTGTTGCCTTCCAAGCCAAATTGCATTTAGATTCAATCTGTGCAGCAGCAACATGGGCAAATCCTCATACCTTTGTCACTCATTACAAAGTGGATGCGGTCTTCAGGATTCTGTGATCCAGGACATTCTTTGGTTCCACAGTTCTGAAGAGTTTATTCCAGTGAGCCACCCAAGAACCAGGTGCTGGGGATGCTGTCCCAACCAGCAAGAATGAAGGCGAGATGGGGACAACATAACATAAAGAAGTTATGTACCTACCATAACATTCCATGTTTGTTGTCCTTCATCTCGCCTTCCTTCTTGCGTCCCCCCTCCTGGAAGATCGCGAGGAATTCCTTCATTGGTTACACTGGCTTAGTTTCCTGTTGACATACCAGGTTAGTTGATCATGCCTTGTTTTTTTCTTTTTCCTTCCTTTATACACAAGATTTCTTTGTGTGCAAGAGCTTAGTAAAATTTGCATTTTACTGTTGTCTAATGTGGGCTATCACGAACGAGATCTGGGTAGCTACCGCTAGGCATGTCGGGATAGGGGTTAGCCTCGAACCAGGCTAAGCTTTCGAGCTATAGTAAACGGCCGTGTCAGACCCCGATCCCAACCAGCAAGTAGGAAGGTGAGATTGACAACAAACATGGAATGTTATGGTAGGTACATAACTTCTTTTTCCTGTGCACTGCAGAGAATAAAAGAGAGTTAATACTAGAGTCATTTCCCCTCTGAGTGCAGAAGGGAAGAAAAAGGATGGCAACGAGAAAGTCAGAAGAAACTGGAAAAAGGATGCAGTTACACCTCCCTTTACCAAAATACCAAGGAAAAATAATCTTCCTCTTGGACTATATTGCTTAACCAGGAACTAGTTCAAGGATCTCCTTCTGGTGTCTTCCAGCTGGAAATCGTAGTCCTTCCCAAGCCTGCCCCATAGAAGAGACCTGGCAGCATCTCTGCTGAGCAGAAGCTTTTACAGTACCTTGAGTCATGATGATCTTTGGCAGTGTCAGTAAAGTTGACTAGGTTGGTACAGAGCCTTGTAGTTCATTTTGATTGAGAAAGAATTATGAAGGCCTTGGTCAAGACTCAAATTCAACTTGGTGTCTTTTGTCTGTCTTTATCTAGGGTTTATCTACTGTTTCCTCCACATTGCATGCTCCCACCTTTGGCCTTGTTTCAGCACTGGGAGCTTCTGTGACAAATTTGTTTCCTGTGTTATCCATATTACCGCCAACACTCTTGGTTCCAGTGTCCTCATCACAGTCTAGTGCCAAGGACTGCTATGTGAAGTCACTGAATTCAGTGCATCTATTCAGACACTGGTACCACTCATTTATAGTATAAACATCGAAGTCTGAGCTTTTGGTGACGAAAACCTCTTCAGTGCTTTGCCTGCTATCAGGTCTGAGCTTCAGCACCATCACCTCTGCTTTGACTTTGGTATCTGTGACTGTGCTGACAACTTTGATGCCACCAGTTTTGATGCCAGCATCTGAATTTGTACTAATAGTTCCAAGTTTACCTCCTAGGTTCTCAGCTGTTGAAGAACCTTCTACTAAGACACCACTCAATTTGGGACTTAGATCGCTTATCCTTAATCCATCAGGACTTTGCACTGAAGAGCCCCCATAATTGTGTGGGGAAGGTGCCTCTTCAAAATGATAGATGGGTCCACTTCAGGTATTCTAAGAAAGAGGTCTTACAGGAGGAGGCACATTAAATCTCTACCAGTCTTCCACCTCTGAAATGGATCTTGACAAAAGGGTGGTTTCCTGTTGCATCTTCTAGAAGACCCGAGTAGGTTTCCCTTTGGACTCTCTTGTAGTGGCTACCACTGAGAGGTCTATCTGGCAAAGGCCTCCTTAATTCATCCCCAGATAAGAATTTCAGGACTGTGGATTGAGTGGGAGGGCAGGCCTTTGCATCTGGTACTTTTGCAATATCGTCTCTGGGCTACGCGACTTACATGATATATTTTCAGCATGACTTGATGAAAGAAGCAAGGGACTTATTGAAAATGTTGCTACACTGCAATCTGCAGTAATAGAATCGTAGGTGGGATCATGCTAAGTGATACTGATTCATAATATGGCAGATGGAGCAGCAAGTGTGGCTGGAACATGTATCGTCATGAGGAGGCATGCCTGGCTCTGACTTTGTAGGCATTCTTCACTAATGTTCCCTTTGATTAGAGCCTTCCTTTCTGGACCCTAGGTAAAACCGAACTTTCTCGAGGAGCAAGAGGAGAAAACATTTGACTGTACTGGTAAAGCTATCCACCCAGAAAGTCATTTGCCAGAGACCAAAAGCAGCTTGGCTTTACAAGTCCTGGCAGTCACCGTTCAAGTGATAAACTTGCAGAAACTCCCAAGGTTATGGTTTCTCCAGCAGATTCCACCTTAGAGGCAAAGATGGACCACAGGACTAGTGGTTGCGTAGCCCTCCCCAGAAGTTAGCCGCTGCAGCCCTGAAGGCATGCCAGGTTGTCCACCTTTGGAGGCACTGGGGGGTCATCTGACTGAATGGCTTGCATCACTTAAGGCAGGTAGGTCAAGGATGTCCTTGCCAGAGCCTATACAATACTATTTTTCAGATAACTCCAAGGCCTGCAACACTTGCTTCCAGACTTCCCATCCCACAAGCAGTGAGTATCCAAAATAGAAGTATCCCATGTGCTACTAAAAAAGACCATTGAGGTGGTGTCACCAGACGAGAGAGGATCCGGAGTTTATTGCATATTCTCTAGTTTCCAAAAAAAACAGAGGATCGCAAGCAGCCAATCCTAAACCTCCATAGCCTAAATTTTTATGTAAGGAAAACCAAGTTCCAGATCACAGAGCAATCACTCCCTCCTTCCATGCATGAGATTTGGTGTGCTCATTGGACCTCCAGAACACCTGTCTATACATCAAGATAGTCTGTGTCTCCTCGAAGTTCCTGCAGTATTGGTTGATAGTTAAGCTCTGTCATTTCAGAACCCTGCCCTTTGGTCTTCCCACAGGCCTCGAGTGTTCACATGACTCATGAAAGGCACTAATTACTTCATCTGTCTCTCTTTGGGAATTTCATGAACACTGTGAAGTCCCAGCTAGAACCATCACAAGCACAAATATTTGCAAACCACCTCTTGGACATGAGGCAGAAATTGGCCAGTCTTCCTTAAGACATGATGGTATCGATGCACATCTCTGTCAGGTTGCGTCTGCAATATCTTTTATCAGCTGTCGCGGTGGTGCAGCGGTAGCGTTGTCGCCTCACAGCAAAAGGTACTCACATTCGATTCTCGGTTGGAGTGCCTTCTGTGTGGAGTTTGCATGTCATCCCTGCGGTCGAGTGGCATTCGAAAAACATGCATGAATGGGCATGCCTTCGATGGGCATCGGGCTGGCACCTTGGCACCTTAAAAAAATCGACTGCCAATCATTAGCAGACCGGAGTTCCACTGTGGCGACCCCTAACCAGGAAAAGCTGAAAGAAAAACAGCTGTCTTCATTCTGAAGGTACTATATCTTGTGAAATTATATACGAGTGTGTTTCAGTGGACTCTATGCATACAATTATTTCATTTGGAGGACCTCATGGTTCAACCCATGTAGGTATCCACAACATGTCATAGGCATCTTCTGTGGTGGTTGCATTCACCTAATCTTGGTAAAGGATTGTTTTTCACCCTATGTCCCTTGGTTGCAATCACCATGAATGTATTTTCCTTGGGGTTTGGGAAGACTATCCAAAGCATCAGGAATCGGCAGGAGTTCTCTTTGCACACAAATATCTTGTTGATGAGCGTAGTTATGGCATTGTAGACTTTATCCGGACCAGTTTTCCCAAGATGCAGTTTCAATATACATCGATAATATGTTGGTAGTGTACATCAGCATGGGGGGGGGGGGGTCAGTTTCTTCACCTCATGTTGAGAGGCAGTGAAGCTGTGGAGAAGGGCAGTCAGTTTATATTGCTTTCTGATAGCATTGCACATCTTGATCTTCCCCTTTCACTCATGGACAGACTCTGCAGATGCCAAAGTTGCTACTCCATCTGGTAACAGCATGAATGAGCTTGCTTCACTTTGGGTAATCTTTATGCAGCCTCTTTGCATCCCTGTCTAATAAGTGCAACAACTTCCTTTCCCTCATTCGTCCAAAGGGTCAGACACCTTGTGATGCTGTAATTCAGTTATGGCCTCCAGGGCTTCAGTATACCTTTCATCCCAATAATAAGATTTCAACAGAAAGCTGAAATGTGCAAGGCCAAAGTCATCCTTATGGACCCATTTTGGCCCTAAAAGCATGGATGTTCTTCGTTTCGCTGTTGCAGTCATCACATTTGGGTTACTGCAGGTAGCCCTCAGCCGGCCTGAATACCCGAGTCTTCGGATTTCTGCGTCAGATGCTGTCACTTCTTCCATGACGTCAGGGGTATAAAACATGCAGCCGATGCCACTACATCAGTCTTTGTTGCAGTGTGGTGCCTGAAGCAGAAGCAGTTCGCAAGTGCCGGTCGGCCAACTCCTGAAAATTTTCATTTTCGAGTTTCAGACCTGAAGTCTTCAAAAAAGATAAGTACCCCATTGGGGATCCTTTTTTCTTGCTCTAACCGATGTCAGAAAAAATTAACAATTGTCTTGCCTGGGGAAAGCAAGTACCTCATAGAGATTTTCTTTCTTACTGCGTCATCTGTTTAGGCCCAGACCATGACGTCCCTCACTATCGTTTTTGTGCCTTGTTCAACGTCCAAACTATTCGTCGTCTGGCTATTTTTGTAGCTAAATACTTTCATTTTCGATCTCCGTACTCCAAAATGGCTTCGTTAAGCCATCCGACTACTGATCTTCCAAAAAAACATAAGGATAAAGACAGAGACAGACCGCATAGGTCCAAAACTGCAGACGACGCTTCCGTTAAGCTAGTCTCCAGTCCGCCGGTACTCTGTGAGGTGCTTTTGCAGCCCCTGATACTCGCTACTACAGATTCTCAGGCCTCTACTGAGACCCTTTCGGAGTCCGGTATGCCGCAAGATGCTTCTTTGACTATGGAACCTGCGGATGTCTCTACCTTGAATGGGTCCGGAGCCGCTGTGCAGGCACCGGCTTCTGAGGGTGTATTCAGGCCTACTGATTTTCATATTAAACCGACTGCTTCATTTCCAGCTAGAAGTACCAAATTCCTCAGGCCTAAACTCGCACTACACCTAGAAAACAGACTACCAAACCACTGACTCAGGTCCATATGCCACAAAGACAAATGCTTAGAATGGCTGAAGACCTTATTACTTTAATTAGGGGAAGCCAGCCTTCCACCTCTAAGAGACCTAGAACCGATTTTCTTTCTGATTCTTCTGTTCAGGAATCTGATATTTCTGCTCCTTCTGATTACCAGGATTTGCCCTTATCTACTTATGAGGATTCTGATGCAGAGGATTCCATTCCCTCTGCTTCCCCTCTAGAAGATTTTTCTTTTCGTGAAACCTTGCATACCCTTAGGGAGCATTTCCGCTGGGAAAGCCAGGACTATGCAGAGTCCAAAGAGAGACTAGGGGAATTCTTACTCCTGCCTCAGCACAGGCCTCTAGCTATCCCTCCTGTTCTGGCTATTGTTGATGATGTTTTCGTGGAATCTAGCCTTACCCCAGACACTTTACCTCCAGCTCCCAGAAAACCTGACTGGTACTACAGAGTACCTGACTCTCAAGTTCCTCTTCAAGAATCCTACTGCGGATCCAGAGACCATTTCCCAAGGACCAAAAGGCATTAAGGCTACTGCTGCCAAAAATCTTACCCCTTCCGATAGAGTATCTAGAGCCTTAGACAGATGGGGTAAGAAGGTTTATACTTCTACTTTGGCCATTAAGGCTTTAAATTGCTAGTTTCGTATGTTAAAGTATCAGCAGCATATTATGGGTCTACTTAAACAGAAAATTATGTTGATTCCTGACTGTGCTGAACACAAAGACTTGCAAGATTTAATGCATTCTGCAGAACAAGTTGGTAAACATACTTTGCATTGTGGTTTTGATGCTTTAGAAGCATCTTGCAGGGCTGCTGTCACTGGGTCTGTACTTAGAAGGCATGCTTGGCTTAAGGAACAAAACTTGCCAGATCATGTTAAAGCTAAACTACTGGATGCACCCTTAAACCAAGAACGCCTTTTTAGCAACAAAGCAGAGAAAGTCCTCCAAAAAGATGGAGGAAAAAGCTAAATCTATGCAAACTGTTAAAGATTTTCTACAAGTACAGCCTCCCAGATTCAGTAGGCATTGGCCTTCAAAGAACTGGTCCTTTCCAGTCCCTTCCAGGCTTTCTCAGTCCAAACCCAGGAACAGCAGACCAACAAGACGTCAGTCTCAGGCTATGCACAGATCTAAGCAGTGGGGGGCTCCCACTTCCAAAGCAGGGAGTAGTAAAGCAACCCCCCTATGGAAAAATGTCACAATGACTTAACCTTAACCCTCCCAAGCCCTGCTCAACTACTTCCTCCCTTAGGAGGAAAGCTCGCCCTGCATGTAAAAAACTGGGAACTCATTACCCAGGACAAATGGGTTTTGAACATAATTTCCCGAGGATACAGATTCCAGTTCCACACACTACCAACCCCAAATCAGTGGACAGAGGCCCAACAGCAGATTCTCTCTCTTCTCAGTATCAGGGCTGTTCAACCGGTCCCAGCAGAAATAAGGGGACGAAGTTTTTATTCAAGACTTTTTGTGGTACCCAGAAAAGAAAACTCCTGGCATCCTGTCCTGGACCTCTCTATTCTCAACACCTTTCTGGTGGTTCCAAAATTCAAAATGCTAACTCTTCAACAGCTTCTTCCTATGCTAGCCAAGGATGCCTAACTGGCAACCCTAGACGTAAAGGAAGCTTACCTGTGCATCCCAGTAAGGGAATCCTGCAGACAATACCTACGGTTCAGGGCGTGCTCCATGCACTTAAAGTTCTTTGCACTTCCCTTTGGCTTATCTACTGCACCTAGGGTGTTCACAAAGTGTCTAGCTCCAGCCATTGCATTTTGCAGGCAGAGAAATATTCAGATTTACCCATACCTGGACGATTGTCTGATTCAGGCAGAAAGCCAGGACTTGCTGTTACAACACATGGCATTTGTAAAGAAACTTCTAACCTCACTGGGGTACACCATCAACGAAAAGAAATCTCACCTAGTACCCAGCCAACAGATTGTATTCCTAGGAGCAAGCTTGAACACAACTTCCCAGATGGCATTCCTCACTCCAGAGAAATAAGTTCATTTGACAACCTACTTCAAACTATTGGCCACAAAAGCCCAGCTATCTGCAAGGAAAATACTGCAAGCTCTGGGGTTCATGCCTCTTGCATTCTGCTAATTCCATATTCAAGACTGCATATGAGGCAACTCCAGTGGTATCTAAAACGTTTATGGTGGCAACATTCTCAGGACCTGGAAACAATTATTCCTATTGGTGGGCAGAGGCCTACTACCACAACAAGGAACTCCCTTTCACTCTGCCCCCTGCCGCCCAAACCCTAACAGACGCATCAGACTATGCATGGGGGCTCACATGGCAAGGCAATGCATTTAGGGCAAATGGAACCCAAGACAGATGCACCCGCATAGCACTCAAAAAGAAATGTTAGCTGTACAGCCTTCAAAGACCTTATTCTTCCAGGACAACTATTGTAAAGACAGACAACACCACAGTTATGTGGTACATAAACAAGCAGAGGGGAACCCACTCCTACCCTCTGTGCAGACTAGCCATGGCTCTGTGGAGCACAGCCTTGAGCTACCAAGTGCACCTACAAGCCCAGTTCTTGCCAGGCAAACTAAATTCACTGGAAGATGACCTAAGCAGAAAGCTCATGGACCCACACGAATGGAAACTAGAACCCAAAATATTCAGCCTCTTGAGGAACAAATGGGGGAACCCAGAGGTAGACCTGTTTGCCTTCCCTCAGAACTACCAATTGAATAAATTCTGCACCAGAACTCCCCACAGTCAAGCTTGGAAAGTGGATGCCCTGTCCTTTACTTGGGAAAGCCTCTCGGTTTATGCCTTTCCTCCTCTGCCTCTCCTCTTGAAGGTTCTACTAAAGATCAAACAGGACAAGCCAAGAACAATACTCATTGCATGAGACTGGCCACGTCAGCACTGGTGTACCCCCTCTTGCGCAGTCTGACACTGTTGCAACCATGGCACCTGTCTCTGACCCCTTCCCTGCTGTCCCAGCAGGCAGGCCAGATTTTACACTCAGCTTTAAGCCCTGAACCTTGCAGCCTGGCTAATTCCATGAGCTCTCCTCTAGCATCCCTCAGTAAGCAGGTGCGGGATGTCATTCTGGACTCAAGGAGGAGGCCTAGTACCAGCAAATCCGATACTGTTCCTGGAGCCACGCTCAGGGGATAGCCACAACGGTGCCCAGCTTACCCCATATTCTAGAGTACTTAACAGAAATGCTCCACAAGGGCCTATCCTTGTAGTCAATTAAGATTCATGCCTCTGCCATTTCAGCACATTATAATACCGAGCCACCCCTCTTCTCTCACCCCTTGCTAAAACAGTTCCTTAGAGGGGCCAGAAATTTAAGACCCCCCCCCCCCCGCCCCCCGGAGAGCTTCCACTCCAGCCTGGGACCTTAACTTTGTATTGGAAAAGCTCACCCCCCCCCTCCTTTGAGCCAGCTGCAACAGCAGAGTTGAAATTCCTTTCTTGGAAAATAGCCTTACCTTTAGCTATCAATTCAGCAAGAAGAGTGTCAGAATTACAGGCCCTCATGGCAGTGGAACCCTTCATTATCTTCCATACCGACAGGGTTTCCCTCAGGACTAATCCTTCCTTTATGCCCAAGGTGGTGTCTAGTGTGGCCCTAAACAAGTCCATTCATTTGCCTACTTTTTTCCCTAACCCACAAAACAAAGGGGAATGGGTACTGCACTCTCTAGATGTGCGCAGACTTCTATTTGGACAGGACTAAGCCTCTCAGAAAATCTGATGTTCTTCGTGTTTCACTGTTGCAGTAATTACATTTGGGTAATCTGCTGGCAGGTTGCCCTCAGTCGGCCTGATTAACAAAGTCTTGGGTCCTGCATCGGTTGCTGTCCCTTCTTCCATGACGTCAGGTCGTCAGGGGTATAAAACGCGCAGCCGATGCCATTACATCGGTCATTCTTGCTGTGCAGTGCCCGAAGCAGATGCAGTTCGTAAGTGCCGGTAGGCAGACTCCTGAAATTTTCGTTTTAGAGTTTCAGAACCGAAGTCTTCAACTAAAAGCTAAGTACCCCGTTGGGGAAACTTTTTCTTGCTCCTTACCGATGTCAGAGAAAGTTAATTGCATTACTTGTGGGAAGCAAATACCTCAAGGATTTTCATTTGTACTTTATTCCTTGCCTAGGCCCTGACCACAACGTGCCTTGCTGTCAGTTTTGTGCTAAATTTAATCAACGCGTGATTAAACATCTGTATATTATATTTTTGCTTCTAAATATTTTGGCTCAAGATTTAATTATCCAGAAATGTCATCTGTTAGCAATCCGACTACTGGAATACCTAAAAAATGCAAAGAAAAAGACAGAGACAGACTGAGGTCCAAAACTGCCGACGACGCTTCTCCTAAGCCAGTCACCGGTACTCAGTGAGGCGCTTTTGCAGCCCCTAATACCCACTACTTCTGATTCGCAGGCCTCTACTGAGACCCATTTGGAGTCCGGTATGCAGAAGAGGAAAAGGGACAAGGTTTCTATTCAAGACTTTTCCTGGTACCCAGAAAAGACAAATCATGGCGTCCAATTCTGGACTTATCCACTCTAAACACATTTCTAGACATTCCAAAATTCAAGATGCTGACTCTTCAACGGTTTCTACCTATGCTAGGCAAAGATGCCTGGTTGGTAACTCTAGACTTAAGAGGCTTACCTGCATATCCCAGTCAGGGAATCTTGCAGAAGATACCTCCGTTTCAAAGCAGGCTACTTGCATTATCAGTTCTCTGCACTGCCCTTTGGCTTATCTACTGCGCCCAGGGTCTTCACAAAGTGCCTGGCACCAGTAATTGCATTTTGCAGGCAAAGAAATATTCAAATATATCCATACCTGGACGATTTTCTAATTCAGGCAGAAAACAAGGACATTCTTCTAAAGCATCTGGCGTTTGTAAAAAGGGTTCTAACTTGTCTAGGGTACACCATAAATGAAAAGAAATCACAACTGTGGTACCCTCTCAAAAAATTGCATTCCTGGGTGCAAGCTTGAATACAACTGCCCAGATGACTTACCTTACGCCAGAAAAGCAAATTCAGTTGGTGACTTACTTCAAACAGGTGGCCACAAAAACCCTGCTATCTGCAAGACAAATTCTGCAAGCCTTGAGGTTCATGGCCTCCTGCATTCTTCTAATTCCATATGCAAGACTGCATATGAGGAAACTTCAGTGGTACTTAAAAAGTTTATGGAGTCAACATTGTTACAGCTTGGAAACGATTCCTATTATACCTTGCCTGCAACTAGAGTTCCTATGGTGGGCAGAGGCCTGCCACCAAAACAAGGGACTGCCATTCACTCTACCCCCTGCCGCCCAAACCCTGACTTACTGACGCATCAGATTATGCTTGGGGGGCTCATCTGGCATGGAAGTGCATTCGGGGCAAATGGAGCCCAAATCAAATGCACCTACATATCAATCAGAAAGAGATGCTAGCTGTACAGAATTCACTGACAGACTTCAAGGACTACCTTCATCCAGGTCAACTACTGATAAAGACGGGGACAACACCACAGTTATGTGGTACATAAACAAGCAGGGGGGTACACACTCCTACCTCCTTTGCAGACCAGGCATGGCATTGTGGAACACTGCCTTGACTTATCAAATACAACTACAAGCTTAATTCCTGCCACGAAAGCTAAATAATCTGGCAGAAGATCTAAGTGGAAATCTTAGGGACTCACACAAATGGAAACTGGAACCACAAGTTTTCAACATGTTGACATGCAAATGGGGGAGCTCAGACAGTTCTGGGGTGAGGCAAAAAGATCTATCAGTTGGACAAATTCTGCACAAGAATTCATGACAAAAAAGCTTGGAAAGTGGATGCTCTATCATTCAACTGGAAAAACCTGTCAGTCTATGCTTTTCCCCCTCTGCCTCTGCTCTCCAAAGTTCTACTAAAAGTCAAACTGGGCAAACCAAAAATGATTCTGATTGCTCCAGACTGGCCTCACCAACACTGGTACCCACTCCTGCGCAATGTGGCACCTGCCTCAGACACCTTACCTACTGTCTCAGCAGAACTACCAAATTCTGCACACTCCGCTCCAAACTTTGAATCTTGCAGCGTGGCTAATCAACTAAATTCACCCTTGGCATCCCTCAGCAAACCTGTGATGTCATTTTGGAGGCTAGAAGACCTAGTACTAGAAAATCGTATGCTGACAAATGGAAAAGATTCTGTGCCTGGAACCAATCACAAGGAATAAACACAGCAATGCCCAATATTCCTCAGATTCTGCAATACTTAACTGAGATGCTTCACAAGGGCCTATCTTTTTCTTCCATAAAAATCCATGCCTCTGCCATTTCAGCTCAGTACAATACAGAACTTCCCCTCTTCTCTCATCCTCTGCTAAAGCAGAATCTCAGAGGGGCCAAAAATTTAAGACCTCCCAGGGGAGCACCAACTCCTGCATGGGACCTCAATTTTGTTTTGGAAAAACTCACTCTTCCCTCCTTTTGAGCCAGCTGCTACTGCAGACCTAAAATTTCTCTCCTGGAAAACAGCTTTCCTTTTAGCAGTCACTTCAGCTAGAAGGATGTCAGAATTACAGGCTCTTATGGCAGTAGAGCCTTTCATTATTTTTCATCTGGACAGGGTGGCTCTCGGGACCAATCCATCTTTCATGCCTAAGGTGATATCCAGTGTGGCTCTTAATCAGATCATTCATCTGCCAACTTTCTTTCCCAATCCACAGAACAAGGGTGAGCGGATTCAGCATTCATTGGATGTACACAGACAGCTTAGATTCTACTTAAACAGGACAAAATCTCTAAGAAAATCTGAACAACTATTGGTGGCATTTGCTGCAGGGGCAGATGGAAAGGCCATTTCAAAGCAGACTATTTCCAAATGGATAAGCCATTGTATTAGTTTCTGCTATATGCACCATGGTAAACCTATCCCCAAGGGGATCAGATCTCATTCCACCAGGGCTGCATCTACTTGTGCAGCCTTTCTCAGAGGGGTTCCTATCAGAGACATTCTAGAAGCTGCTACCTGGAGCTCAGTTCATACGTTTACCAAACATTACCATTTACCCCTCTTCTCTAAATCCAGAGCTGGCATTGAACAGCTGTCCTGCAGGACCTTATAGCTGTTCCTAATGCTGTATAAATCCATCCTCCCATCCATAGCTTTGGGATTTTACCCAAATGTAATGACTGCAACAGTGAAACACAAAGAACATAGTAAAGTTGTGTACACTTACCATAAATGTAGATGTTAGTGTATTCACTGTTGCAGTCCTGGTTACCCACCCTCCAACCCCCTGTTTTTCTCTTACTATGCCTCTCCTTTCTTTTACTATGCTTAAAAGCCTTTTTGGTGTATTTGCTTTTGTTTGGAGGTATATTTTGTGTTTTAAGTTGTATACATGTGTGTGTGTGTGTGTGTGTGTGTGTGTGTGTGTGTATATAGATGTATATATATATATATAGATATATATATATATAGATATATATATAGATATATATATAGATATATATAGATATATATATAGATATATATATAGATAGATAATCTGACATCTGGGGCAAGAAAAACTGATGTAATGGAGTCTGCTGCATGTTTTATACCCCTGACAACCTGATGTCATGGAAGAAGGGACAGCAACCGACGCAGGACCCAAGACTTCGTTAATCCGGCCGACTGAGGGCAACCTGCCAGCGGATTACCGAAATGTAATGACTGCAACAGTGAATTAACTCGAACATCTACATTTATGGTAAGTGTACACAACTGTACTTTGTTAGTTGGCTTTGCTGCAGGGGCAGAGGGGAAGGCCATTTCAAAGCAAACCATTTCCAAATGGATAGCCCATTGCATTCATTTCTGCTACAAGCACCATGGAAAACCTACCCCACAGGGGATAAGATCACATTCCACCAGGACTGCATCTACCTCTACGGCATTTCTCAGGAGGAGTCCCTACCACGGACATCCTGGAAGCTGCTACCTGGAGCTCTGTACATACCTTCACCAAGCATTACCACCTGCCTATCTTTTCTAAATCCAGAGCTGGATTTGCCATAGCAGTCTTGCAGGGCTTAATAGCTGTCCCTAATGCTCTTTAACTACCTCCTCCTTCCTTACCTTTGGGAATCAGATGTGATGACTGCAACAGTGAAACATGAAGAACATAGTACAGTTGTGTACACTTACCGTAAATGTAGATGTTCGAGTGTATTCACTGTTGCAGTCCTGATTACCCTCCCTCCAGCCCCCTGACTTCTCTTGGCTCTACTTTTCCTTCTTTTTGGTGTGTGTGTGTATATATGTATATATATATATATATATATATATATATATATATATAGATATGTTTTTTTTTTTGTTTTGTTTTTTTTTTGTGTATTTGCTTTTTGCTGAGGTGTACCATACCATACAATTGCTTCCTATTGTGGGGCACCTGGGGCAAGAAAAACTTATGTAATGGTGTTGGCTGCATGTTTTATACCCCTGACGACATGACGTTGTGGAAGAAGTGACAGCATCCGACGCAGAAATCTGAAGGCTCTGGTATTCAGGCCGGCTGAGGGCTATCTGGATAACCAAAATGTGATGACTGCAACAGTGAATACACTCTAACATAGGTTCATAGGTTCATACTAGCCTATCTGCCCTAGGGCATTTATAAGCCTAGCCAGAATGTGTTTGGCTTTCGCCACCCATTTTAAATTTATTTTGCTATGCCCTTTTTCGAGGTTAGTATACTGTGCCTCTGTCTAACAGTGACACAGAAGTGATACCCGGGGTAAACCTACGATCTCCCATCCACTCATCAAGATTCCTCTTGAAGAGAGTCAATGAGGGACTCTGCCTAACCTGGACTGGGATTTTATTCCAGAGTGAAGGGAGCCTCTGGGTTATGAATCTGTCCCTCCAGCATGTCCTATTTATTTCAGTGCTGAGGTTCAAGTCTCTCGACCGCGTAGCTCGATGGGATTTGGATTTTCTGAGGTGCAGCATGTCCATTAATTCCAGGTTGGACATGGCTTTATACATCAGGCACAGATCGCCTCTGAACAGGCGGTATGCCACTGAGTAGAGCTGGAGTTTCTTTAACAGGGCAGCATATGGCATCTGTTTGAGCCCTTTGATCCTCTTGGTGAGGTACTTTTGGGGTCTTTCCAGTTGCTGCAGGTGTCTGGTAAGGTACATCCCAAAAGGGGCATTGTACTCAATTATGGGCCTGATGAGGGATGAGTAAAGAGGCACGATGACCTCCCTGATCTAGATGTGAATCCCTTCATGATTAGGTGGGCTATATAAAATGTTTTTCTAACCACTTTGGCCACGTGGTTGTCAAATGAGAGATTGCTATCAACTTGGGTCCCCAGGTCCCTAATTACTTCTTCTGTACTTAATGGATTACCACCTATGTGGTAATTTGTGGGCACTTGTTTTGCCAAAGGGGATGACTATACACTTTTTGGCATTTAGCTTGAGGCCATGGCTCTGGCACCAGTTGTCTGTTTCTATGAGGCCCTTTTGGAGGATGCTTGTGTCGGCTGGAGAGTCTGTTATGGCACCCAGTTTGCAGTCATCTGCGAACTTGGTCAGCCACAGTCCTTCCGTGTTGGCCTGTACCTCCGAGAAATATATACCGAACAAGAGAGGTCCCAGGACTGAGCCTTGTGGGACACCACTTGTAACTGGTTTGGAGTCTGACATGGCTCCAGCAATTCTAACCATGTGGGTTCTGTCCTTGAGCCAGTTTGCAATCCATCTAGTGACATAGGGGTTTATATTTAAGCTGGTGAGCTTATCTATAATGCCCGAGTGGGGTATTGTATCGAAGGCTTTTGCGAGGTCCAGGTAGGCTGTGTGGACCACCTTCCCCTCGTCAATGGCCTTGGTGACTGTTTCAAAGAAATCAACCGGGTTTAAGAGACAGGATCTGCCCTTAACAAAGCCGAACTGGGTAGGATCCAGTGTTTGTAGGTCCCCAATATCTTTATTTATGAGGTCCATGATGATACTTTCCATAGCTTTGCAGACCAAGCTAGTCAGGCTTATGGGGCGATAGTTTCCAGGATCCGTTGAGGCACCACCTTTGTGGAGAGGGACCACTGTTGCTGTACGCCACTCTTTGGGCACATATCCTGTAGTAAGGCCGAGATTGAACAGTAGTTTTATGTTTGGGTTTAGCTCTTCTTGGAGTTCATGTAGGACGCAGCCCGGGACACCATCTAGTCCCATTGATGCTGTGTTTTTTGCTTTGGAGAGGGCGGCTCTTACCTGAGCATCTGAGATGTCAGGGGGGGCAGCACTCTGCTTGGATAGATATTTGCCCTTTTGGTGGGGGGGGGGGGAGAGAAGTTTGCGCTGAACCTGTCAGCTAGGATGTTGGCAATGTCTGTGGGTTTGGTGTATTTTTTGTCATTTTGGACTACTTCTGAGCATATCTGGGAATTACCACCCAAGTTCCTAACATAACTAAAGAAAGCCTTGTGATTATCCTTAGTGTCCTGTGCAATTTTTCTCTCGAAGCTGGCCTTAGACAATTTTGTGTGTGCCCGTAGTTTTTTGCTAATACTTATCAGTGATGCCTTCCCTTTTTGGGATTTTGCTCTATCATTTAGTAGCTTCCTCCTTCTATTGTATAGTTTGTTTATGGCTAGGGTCCACCAGACAGGACGTCTGCCTTTGGAGGATTGGGTCTTGGTTTTATTTGGGATTGCATGATCCATGCATTCCTGAAGGTGTTCATAGAATGCGTTTATAAAGGATTCTGCGGTCTGGGCGTATTTTCCACAGGCCCGGGGGCTTTGAAGGATTCCACCTCAGTTTTGAGGAGTGTGAAATTTGCTTTAGAGAAGTTTTTCACTGTGGTTTTCTGTGCAGGGGGTGGGGTCGGGATGTGAATATCCAGTGAGATTAGTTTATGGTCTGATCTTACCAGTGAGGGATACACTTCTGGTCTGGAGCATAGAGTCCCCATGTTGGTGATGATCAGGTCCAGTATGTTTTCCCCTCTTGTGGGAGTGGTAACAAGTTGTTCCATAGCATTTGAGTTTATAAATTCTAGGGACCTTTGGGTTAGGGTTTTGGAGCTAGAGTAATGCTCCCAGTCTATGTTTGGGTAGTTGAAGTCGCCCAATATAATGGTGTTTGGAGAGACCTTCATATTTTCCAGTGTTCTCAGGAAGGCCGAGTGGGGTTCCTGGGTTTGGGAGGGTGGTCTGTAGCAGGCTATAAACTGGAAGGCAGTTTTACCCACTGTTAGTTGCACATGGATAGTCTCTGATGCTTCGTGCTTTGCCACCAACCTGGAGGTGTGGGTATCTTTGATGAATATCGATACTCCCCCTCCTTTTGTGGTTCGGTCCAAGTTTTGGGGCGAAAAGCATGGTATGAGGTATAACCTGGTAGTGCTGGGGTGCTCTTGGGAGCCCTGAACCAGGTTTCTGTTACTGCACAGATATCTATGTTCTCCATGCTAAGGAGAGTTTCGAGTGTGCATCTTGAGGTTTAGACTTCTGGCGTTGAGTAGCATTACTCTTAGTTTCTTATCCCTTGTGATACCTATGGAGGTGGGTTTGTCTTTTGAGCCTTGCCTAAAAAAGGCATTATGGGGTAGCAAGAGCCTTTGCCAATATCCGAAAGCCCAGGGTGACAGGTGCAAGCCGTCCCTAGCGAAGCATCGTGGCTTGTCGAGCATATCATCCCAAGCTGACAGGCATTGGATCCCCTTTGAATGACATCAGTACTTAAGCCAATTGTTGAAATTGATCATCTTGTCTTCATATTGTGGCATCATTCTTGGTGAGGGTAAGATGCTACTCAAGGTCAGGGTCATACCGGCCTGGGCTACATGCTCAGAGAGCTCCTTTATGTCTCTTTTCATGTAGTCCAGGGAGGTACGTCTCAGGTCATTCACACCAGCATGGACAATGACTGAGTCATATTTGTACTTGCCTTGGAGTGACCTGAGTGCTTGTGTTATGTGGTGGATCCTAGCGCCCGACAGGCTGCTCACTGTGACCCTCTCCTTGTTCAGCCTGGTGAGCGGGACGTCAGTGTGCCTGACGATAGTCACCCATTACAAGTGTATCAGGTGTGTTGTTTAGTCTTAAGGGCTGAGACTGTTTGGCACACTGGCTTTTTGAGGTATGTGTTGCATGTGTTTTGTTTTGGGGTAGCGGCTGCTTGGGTGTCTGCTTTGGAGGTTTCTGCTGCTTCGGCAGATCTTTATTTAGAGCCTCCGAGTATGTTTTTGTGTGATTATGTGTTTGATTTGCTGTCGTGGTAGGTCTATGTGAGACTGGAATTGTAGTGAGTGTGGTTTCCTTCTCCTCCTTACTGGTTATGCCAGTACTGAGTTGAGAGAGCTTAGCCTCCAGTTTGGCTATATGGTTGCATTTCTCACATGTGTTGGAATTTGTTGGGAGGAGGAGAGGGTTGTCTGTGTACATGAGGCAGTTGTAACATTGCCTCAAGATTCCCAGATTCACCAGCTGGACCGGAGAGGAGATTGACAACTGACCTTTGGACATGCTAGAATAATATTGGGAATTCCTGAATTGAAAACCAGGGCCAGTGGGGAGTGAGGGTGTAGTGCTTTTAATTTTTAGTGCTGACTTATATAATTGCTTTAGTGAGCAAGTGCCAGGTAACTTAAGTGCAATGTGTTACAGGTAACTTAAATGCAAAAACGACAAACAGTAACTTTCTTTCAAGTGAAACAAGGAAATAAGTACAGTAAGCAATGCAGATATCACTAGTGATCCACAGAAACGCTGAGAAGCCGCGTATTAGGTGGAATTAGCATTCCAGGGAAATAACAAGCAAACAAACAACAAGCATATAAACAAAGCTAGATTCAGCAGGCCTGGATCTAGTCTATGCTACAGCAAACAAGGTGTACCAATTTCAGTAAGATACAGTTCAAATATTCAGGCACTATAAACCTTTAACCAGAAATTCCCAGCTCAGAAGGGCAGAGCCCAGCCTCTTCTCCCACAAGAGTGCAGACCACAAACCTTCTTAATGTAAAATAACTGGCCTGAAGCCCAAGTGCTTAAACCAGAACTAATGCACTTTAAGAATAACAGACACCGGGCTCTCAATCAGCAGTTCCCAACTTAGAAGGATGAAAGCTACCTGTCCTGCCACCACAGTGGATGCCACAAACCTTCCTAATGTAAAACAACTAGTCTGAAGCCGAAGTGCTTAATCCAAAAGACTTAGAATGATAGCTACACTTTAATCAAGTTACTACCAAGCAGTAATAAATACAATTGAATACTTTAGACAATGCCTGGATTAGTGCTCAAGTTACACAAACAAAGCTAGATCCAGCAGGCCCGAATCCAGTCTATGCCACAGCAAACAAGGCGCACCAACTTCAGTAAGAAGCAGTTCAGATATGCATGCACTATAAACCTTCAACCAGAAATTCCCAGCTCAGAAGGGCAGAGTCCAGCCTCTCCTCCCACAAGAGTGCAGACCACGAACCCTCTTAATGTAAAATAACTGGCCTGAAAGCCCAAGTGCTTAAACGAGAATTAATACACTTTTAGAATAACAGACACTGAGCCCTCAATCAGCAGTTCCCAACCTAGAAGGATGTAAGCTACCTGTTCTGCCACTACAGTGCAGACTACAAACCCTCTCAGTGCAAAACTGGTCTGAAGCCCAAGTGTTTAAACCAAAAGGCTTAGAATGAGTTACACCAAGCAGTAATAAATACAATTGAGTACTTTTAAGATGATGCAAAAGTAAAAAAAAGTTGGTAGAAACACAAGTACGGTAAAAGCAAATGACATTTTTTTTTTTTCTGAACAAGTGCTGAGATCAAAGAAACAGATTTGAGTGCTGAAACTAACAAACTGGCTAGTTATAAGAAAAAAAAAACTAAGCTAGAAGCCTTCCCTCCAACACAGAAGGGCTTGGGGGCTCAGAAGCCTACAAATAGTCTATACCACTTAACAGGAAAGGCAGGAAACGAGCTTAATTTTTTTTTCTGTTCCCCAGATGCTCTCTTTGTACACAGTAGGAGTGCCTGAAATCAGAATATGATCTCACTGCACTCCGTTGAGTGAGCAAATGAGATGGGCCCAGAAGGAGTATCCAAACACAAATTTACAAGAGGGGCGGGTAGTTGCAAGGCCACTAAGATTAACACCAAAACAAAAACAGGGAGGGTGGGTGGGACTAACTGAAGAGCAGAGTGAAAACTTCCAGTTCAGTTAATATTCCTTCCACACAGTTAAAATCAATTTAAATACTGTATTTTTTGAGAGAAAAAAAAAGCAGATAAAGGTACTTAAATTCTCTTATACGTCCAGTTGAATATAGCAAGTTCTTAGCCGGCCAAAGCTGAGGTTTTTAAGCAGAAAATATTTCACACTGTACCACTTAAATAGGCAAGGACAGGAAATCAAAGAATGTGACTACCCCCACACCTGTAATTACTAGCAAATAACAAAATTCAGCAAACACCGACTAACTTCCAGTTCAGCTAATATTCCTTCCACACAGTTAAAATCAATTTAAATACTGTATTTTTTGAAAAAAAAAGAGCAGATAAAGGTACTTAAATTCTCTTATACGTCCAGTTGAATATAGCAAGTTCTTAGCCGGCCAAAGCTGAGGTTTTAAGCAGAAAATATTTCACACTGTACCACTTAAATAGGCAAGGACAGGAAATCAAAGAATGTGACTACCCCTACACCTGTAATTACTAGCAAATAACAAAATTCAGCAAACACTGACTAACTTCCAGTTCAGCTAATATTCCTTCCACACAGTTAAAATCAATTTAAGTACTGTATTTTTTGAAAAAAAAAGAGCAGATAAAGGTACTTAAATTCTCTTATACGTCCAGTTGAATATAGCAAGTTCTTAGCCGGCCAAAGCTGAGAACAGTAGAGAACATCTACATTTATGGTAAGTGTACGCAACTGTACTTTTCCATTCCTTTGGGCCTCATTTCATAAGGAAAACCTGTCCGCTATCGAGATCCCCTCTTTCTGGCAATCCTCACCTAGACCTTCAGTTGTTCAAATGAACTACAAGAATTCTCCATTTCTTCTGATGGCAAGGAACCCTTCTTATGTAAACCAAATCCTGACAGCAGCCCAGAATCATTATATGAAAAGAGTTTTTATAAAAGGAGATGAACAAATTTCAAACCATGGCCCAGCCAGCAGGCATTAGATTTGGTTACAGCATCAGTCCCAGTTGTTATACTATTCCTAGCTAAAATCTTCAACAATGCACTTAGCAGCAGTTTTGTTTTTCTCCTGTCTGCCTGCCTGCCAACCGTCAAGTCTACCCAGTTGAAGATGAGCTCATTCATTACCTGGTGATGTGGGCTCTGCCTATGAATCTAGAAGGGTGAGAACTTGTACAGGAGGCTGTCCTCAGAGCAGACATTGGGGGGAGGGTTGCTTGTGTGCTCACCCACATTCCAGCAATTGAAAGCTTTTTTTCTCTTGAGCTCAACTCTACTCCCCAATGGTGACATGCATACCTTTGTCATTGCAAGCTACGTAATGCTTCCACAGTCCATGCCTGTGTTCTCCATCACTTGCAAAGTGATGGAGCTACCATCACCAGTTTGGTCCACGACATTTCATGCCCTTCCTGGACTGGCTGTTCTTCCTTTGGATTGAGACCTTTATTTCACACCACCAGAGTGGTAGACAGAGCCAGAAACCACCTTCCTCCCCTTCCAGGATACATACCATCCATCCTCTGTGCCAGCTGATCAGTCGCCTGAGGCACTGCCACCATTTTTTTATGCCAATACCAGTACATAGTCCATCTAATGAACAAGTTTTATTTTTGTATTTTTTGTAACTTGCAGTTCTTAAAATATTGCAGGTCATATAAAGTGTGTGCATAACAGAGGATCTAAGATGAGTCTCAGGAAGCAAGTTTTTCCTGGCTTAAAAGACTTCAGGGAACAAAGTGATAATTAGCATTGTGTTGCTCAGGAACAAAGGTGTTAAACACCTGTATGTGGGGTAGTTCCTGTCATATCAGAAGAGAGCAGCCCATTCTTTCCTAGAAAAGAACATGGACCTCTGATGCAGTGGTCCTCATTTTCAACCCAGCTGCTTTACACCAAGCAATAAACTGTTGTCAGTGCATGCAAGAGAGTATTCAGTTTATGCTAAGAGTGACAGCATTATTTGCAAACATGCAGTTCTTGCATGCCTACAGTGGATATAAAAAGTGCATCACCCCTGTTGAAATGCCAGGTTTTTGTGATATAAAAAAAATGAGACTACAATAAATCATTTCAGAACTTTTCCCACCTTTAATGTGACCTGTAGCCTGTACAATTCAATTGAAAAACAAGCAAATCTGTTAGGGGAATAAATATAAAAAATAAAGTGCAATAAGCTGGTTGCATAAGTGTGCACACCCTTAAACTAATACTTTGTTGAAGCACCTTTTGATTTAATTGCAGCATTCAGTCTTCATGGGTACACACCTGCCATCAATTAGAGAGACTGATTAACCCCAAATAAAGTTCAGCTGTCCTAGTAGGATTTTCCTGACATTACTCAGTTGCCTGCTACAGTAAAAACCATGGTTCACAGAGAGCTTACAAAGCATCAAAGGGATCTCATTGTTGAAAGGTATCATTCAGAAAGGTACAAAAAAATTTCACCAGCCTTGGATATACCATGGAACACATTCAGTCATCAAAAAGTGTAGAAAATATGGGACAACAGTGACATTGCAAAGAACTGGACGTCCCTCCAAAATTGATGAAAAGACGAGACAAAAAACTGGTCAGGGAGGCTGCAGAGAGACCTACAGCAACACTAAAGGAGCTGCAGGAATTTCTGGCAAGTACTTGTGTACTACATGTGACAACAATCTCCCATATTCTCCATATGTCTGGGTTATGGAGTAAGATTGCAAGACGGAAGCCTTTTCTTACACAGAAAAACATCCAGGCCCGGCTAAAATTTGCAAAACAATACAAGTCTCCCAAAAGCATGTGGGAAAATACAGTCCGAGACCAAGGTTGAACATTTTGTCCACAGTTCCAAAAGGTACATTTGACGCAGAAACAACACTTCGCATCACCAGAAGAGCACCTTCCCCACGGTGAACCATGGTGGTGGCAGTATCATACTTTGGGCTTGCTTTTCTTCAGCTGGAACTGGGGCTTTAGTCAAGGTGGAGGGAATTATGAACAGTTTCAAATGCCAGTCACTTTTGGCCCAAAATCTTCAGGCATCTGCTAGAAAGCTGAAGATTAAGAGGAATTTCAGCTTTCAACATGACAATGGCCCAAAGCATACATCCAAATCAACAAAAGAATGGCTTCACAAGAAGAAAAATTAAAGTTTTGGAATGGCCCAGCCAGAGCCCAGACCTAAATTCAATAGAAAATCTGTGGAGTGATGTGGAGAGGGCTGTGCACAAGAGATGCCCTCGTAATCTGACAGATTTGGAGCACTTTTGCAAGGAAGAGTGGGCAAATATTGCCAAGTCAAGATGTGCTGTGCTGATAGACCCTACCCAAGAAGACTGAATGCTGTAATTAAATCAAAAGGTGCTTTGGCAATGTATTAATTTAAGGGTGTGCACACTTCGCAACCATTTTATTGTACATTTTTTATTTTTTTTTTTATATTTTTTTCCCCTAACAGATTTGTTTTTCAATTGAATTGTACAGGTTATAGGTCACATTAAAGGTGGAAAAGGTTCTGAAATGATTTATCGTGGTCTCATTTTTTTATATCACAAAAACCTGGCATTTTAACAGGGGTGTGTTCACTTTTTATATCCACTGTATACTGGATACTGTCTAAATATGTGCTGCTCCTTGAAGTGTTGCCCATCAAATTAAAAGCATTTAAAGAGGTAAAGTAATACTCTGCACATGGTATCTTTTATCTACCAGAAAATTTTCTGCCTCGCTACTAAACTTGTAGAGACAGTTCTTGCTTTCCAAATACAGGGACTAAATGGCACTTAGCAGCAGCCCTGAAACATATCACTGTTGTAGCACATCCCAAAAAACATTCTCAGGGTAGAAATTGATAATGGTCTTCATATGGATCACTGTTACAATAGGCATAACTACTGTGACTTATGTTGCAGAAGGCCAGACATCTAACTTAGATTTCCCAAGCTTTGTACCCTTCCAGCTGGCCAGACCATTGCCATTCTCGGAGACATCAGTGGCGTCTTCCCACAGAATGTTCAGTTCTTTCTTGCTGCACTTAATTTTAAAATGCCCATGATAGCATCAGTCCTATGAAGCGACATGTACTTTCAGTACGACAACCAAGTACGCGTTGGAGGCTATTTTTGTTGATCTTTCTTGTACATTGTTTTTCTGTTTTGGGTTAGGGTTGGACATCACTAAGGTGGTACTGGTTATGTCCACTTCAGAAAAGGTTGCATTCTGCCTGGGACCCTCATTACATTTGTTCCAAGTTTAGTTAAAAAAAAACAAAACGTAAAATGAAGGGTGCTGTCTCTCCATTCTCATCTCAACAAGAAGAGACTTGTAGGATCCTAGTTCTGGGTTTATGTTCTAGATGGCAGTGATATGGTAGTTCAGTTCACAAACCATGAAGGGCAAGAGTCCAAAGAAGAAGTAATAGTGCACATATTGGCGATAAGAGTGTAAAGTTGTTCGATGTCAGGAATGGTGAACATTTCCCAGATGTTAGAAGGATAAGGTTCTTGAATTCCAGCTGCAGAGCATGCACCAGAGAGTAAAGGTAGGGAGGATCTATTGCAATCACTTAGCTGAAAAGTGTCAAACTGCAAGTTTGCATTCTTCAGAAGAAAGAAATTTCTTAGTGTCTTAGCACTGTGATTTGGAAGGTTGGTCCACAGCCCTGAACATGGCACTGAGGTGATTAGCAAGCTCTGATATTTGTTGCAAATAATTGATCTTGGCTGGCAAATTTTTGAATGATAATTTGCATAGTGGTTGTCAAGAGTTAATATGTCCGCAAGCAAGCCAAAACAATCATTTGTTCTCTAATTTCTAGTCTCTTCTCTTTAAACTTTGTAAAGAGTGGTCAACCCATGGCTCATGGGGGGCTTATCTGACAAGACACTTTTGAGCCGGACTAAGATCTAAAGCTAGACTGAGTATAGAGTAATAAGTACTGCCAGGAGTGTCCCAGACAGCAGAGATATAGAAAGGAAAATAAGAAAAAAACTGCAGTAAAGCACTGAGGAGAAAAGATGTGTAGCCCTCTATAATCAATGTAACAGGAGCATATTTAACAAAAATTGATGCAGAGAACCTGATTTAGACCAATTGATGCAGAGAACCTGATTTAGACCATGACCTGACCTAACAGGAACTATATTAAAATTAGTTAAAAAAATAAATAAAAATAAAAAAAAAGGAACAACAAAAGGGATGCCCAAATGGGGTCATTGACCAACCAGACAGGAAAAAATCCACATCGGATATTTTTATTAAGGACCAAAAACTTCAGTAGAAAGAGAAAATGGAAAGCAAGCAAATGTTGAGCACTTTGTAATTAAAACTTCATGCACTGTCATCCCCACCATAAACGGGACTTCGTCAGAACATGGACTAATTACTACAGTTATTTAAATATGTTTATAATCATCACATGACTGAAAGTAAACTAATAAATGAATAGCTGAAGGGATGCTGAACCAAAACACCTCACTATAAAAAAATATATATATATATGTGTGTGTGTGTATGTATCAGTAAAAACATGTTGCAAAGGAAAATATGTATAAAAAAGGGGTCTATATAAGATCGAAGTTTTGCTACGAATCAGTAAACATTGATCACTACTGATCAAAAGAGTAAAACATTGAATCATCACTAAAAGTTTTTTTTTAAAACACACAAAAAAACCTAAAGGGTGTAGGCAGGGGGGCAGGCCCCCTTGCTACCCCCCCCCGCTACTTAAATATACCAACTCCAAGATCGCACTTTAACAGAATACGGTGCGGAAAGGAAAGATTTCTCTTTCTACACTGTAGCGCATTCTCAGAGTTGGTATATTTATGTAGCAGGGGGCTTGCCCCCCTGCTTTAGCCCGTCAGGGTAAGTTTTTATTTTCGAAGTTACAGAACTTTGATCATATGGTGTCGACCATATGGTATTCGATGTTCTGTAACTTTGAGATTCTAATATAGTCCCATAAAAAAGATGACTGAAGTGTATTTATTAAAAACTATGTAAGTTATTGTATGTATATTCTTAAATGTAACCTCTTAAAAATGTAGATGTGAAAGTATGAAAATGTTAAAATGGGATATTAAAAAAATTAAAGCAGATATTAAAACATTCCCTTATGCATTAATAATTTTGAATGTAGTAGTGTTGAATGCAATAGTGTTATTTTATAATGTACTTTGGCTGCCTTTGATAGGAGTAATTGAAATCGTGTAGTTAATACCACTGTAATGCAGTTTGAATGGTAAGACAGCTTTTTGCTTTCTCGTTCAGGGTCATTCTGCCCATCTTGTCTCTAGGATTGTGTGGTCGTCCCCAGGAGTTGATTATTGACAGAGCTCCACCTGTAACTTTTACTAGCAGTAATCAGAACAGTAATTAATTGTAGAATGAGTTATTTAAATTAAGTGAGTGGGTTTGTAAACCATGTACCTAATTTAGAACAGTTTCATCTTCCAGTTCCTGGAACAGACAGACTGTGTTGAGATTAATATTGAACTTTTGGAGAAAAAAATGTTAAAAGTGAGGAGATTGTTTTTTGAGGAATGTGTATGTAATGGGATGGTCCCTAAAGGAGAACAGGACAGTGAACTATATAATGAATTAGTGACATGTAACAGACGAACTTGAGTTATTGGGTGGTATGATCAAACACAATGAACGTGTGATCTCAGACTTAATGAAGTAAATAATTTAAATGATTTTATACAGCAGGATTTGTTGCTTTCTGTGTAAAAACTTGAATATGATGGAATATTTTATTATAATGATAAGCAAGTAGATAAAAATCAAAGAAAGGAATAAAAAGAAGCTAGAAAGGGATGCACAAGAGTATCGTGATCCTGTTGCATATTGATCTTCTAATTTTAAATCTCATTGGAAAGTGAGCTCCCATACCAGAAGAGAGGGTCAAGGAATATTCTGATTTCTGAGTCTGCATATTCTGAACAACTAGTTCATTCGGATATTAGTGACTTCTATCTTGGGTGGGAACTCGGAACAATCAGATCACCAATATTTAGGATTTACGCATGACCTTTTACGAGTATCCCCCTCTCAGGAGGAGTGAAAAGTTGAGGGGGCAGGACCAGCCACAATGTGAGATGACCCTGGCAGCACATTCCAGGGAGTCAGGGACAGACTGTTAAATTGATTCAACATCAAAGCAATTGGGGCAAAGGGAGGGGGGAAGAGTGGCAAAATAAATGAGTTAGTATGCCCGCATTTCCATGAGGACACCATTGTATCAGAATATGGTAGGATTTTATTATCATTTAAAGATTTTAATTCTAATTCCTTGCAGATTGATACATGTTTAATTTTTTTTCAAAAAGAGATTAAATGTATGAATTTAGTGGATATTTTAATGGACCTTTAGATTTTTACAAGGAACCTGAATTTAGCATTTCAGGTTGATGTTAAATCTACTGGTGTTAAGTATAAGTTTAAGAATAAGAGTATTTACAGCTCCCCAGCACACCCTTTAGTTCAAGGCTTTGAAAAGTCATGTGAGGTGAATATTTTTAAATACTTTTTAACTTGTTATAATAGAGGGATTAACAACCTTGAGAACGAAGAAAAGGAATTATTTACACTTTTGACCAGTAAGGAATTATGAAACCTGATAAGGGAGGAGGCGTTCTTACATTTGACACCATTGATTGTGGGGCATATATTAGATACATTAGAAAATGGCAGTACTTATGCATTGTATCACAGAACATTGCCTACAGGAAAATTTACTTATTTTAGACACTTGTTTACAAAAGATTTCAAATTCCTTGCATGATTTTTTATCTTCATACCATTGATCTTTGGTAACCCCAAGGTCCACAAAGACATTTGTAACCCCCCTTTGTGGCCTATTGTATCTGCACAAGGTTCAAAAAAACCTAACCCCTTAGAGGGGTTTATTGATCGTTGAAACCTTTTTTCAACAAGTTACCCATATCCTAAAAAAAACATTACACTTTTTAGGGTGACTCGCCCAAGATTTACAGAATGATAATTTATATTTCTTTACTTTAGACATAGTAGATTTAACATAGTAGATTTATTCACCTGTACCCCAAAGAATGAAGGCTTTGATATGTTCAGTGACACTTTGCTGTTACATTTTAGAAAATCACAAGATTTCTTTGGTGATGAACCTGGTGAATCTGGTACTGTCCAACAGCTTTATTTTATTTTGGGCCAGATTCAGTAAAGCCTGCACTAAGTGTACACTGTTCCGAGTAAACAGACAACACAGACACAACACACACCTTCTTCCTCCTAATTTTAGTTTTCCTACTGATATTCTTGCAGCTTTGAATATTGACAGGGATTCATACAGGTTACTGCAAAGTGTAGACTACATGTACACTTAATGTAATCTTTGAGTGACTCAAAAGCCCCAAAAATGTGATAAGAATTTTATTGAATATGTAGCATGTACGCATAGTGTACACAAAGTGTAGGCTTTATTGAATCTGGCCCATTAATTTATTTTATTTATTGAAGGAGAAACTTACAAGTCAATTAAGGGTGTAACTATGAGGGCATCATGTGCCCTGGGAGGTCAAACACTTAATTTCCATCAAGATTTTATTCTTATGGCAAAAGTGTATTTAAGATTTTTAGACAATATATTCATTATCTGGAACTGTCCCATAAATGAATTTCAAGAATGTATTGATTATATTAACAATACTAATACATATTTAACATTTACTTATTCTTACCATTTTGGACATAATTTGGACACCACTATTTTTTAAGAGTAAAGGGAGTTGTGGATCTATTACTGATATTTATAGGAAACCAACATCTTCTAACGCATATTTGCATTTTAATATTTTCACTCCCTCTATTTCAAGAAAAAGCTGGCAAAAGGCTAGTTTGTCAGAATTGCTAAAAAGACATTGAACAAAGACAGATTTGTTAAAGAAGCTGTTTGTTGAGAAGGGGTACCCACAGCTGTTTGTGAAAAAGATTAAGAGAGAGGTTATTGAGGGTTGGAAAGTTAAATCTAAATCCCCACTAGGGCAAGGCCTCCACAAAGAAACTATGATCGGTATCGATTTAAAAAAAAATGCAAGTTCTATAGAGCAAAGAAATTTTGAGAGAGACTTTATTATACCCTGTAGTATAGGTATTGAGAAGGTTTAAAGGCATAATTAGGAAAACCTGAACCATTTTTATAATCAACAATTCTCTTTATAAGTTATCCAGGGATTCGCAGTACTTCTTTACAATACAGTAGCTAATTTTAAAGAAATCTTGGAGAGGACAGGGTAGCTCTATAACAGAAATTCCTAGAAAGGAGGTTACTAAAAAGTATGGTGTGTGGGCAGTGTAAATGTATATTAGAAGATAATGAGATTAATTTGGAAAATATAAAGAAAAATTAGTTCTTGTGCATGGGAATTTTAATAGTAGTGGATTAATATAGCTAGATGTGGGATATTCTCCTGCATTTTACTTTGGTAAAACTGAAAGATTGTTCAAAAAGCGGATTTATGAACACTGCTATGACATGCAAAAAGGAAACTTCAGTAGGGCCTTATATAAGCACTCCACTAGCTGTGTGATGTTTTAGAAATTTTAGAAGTATAGAAGGTGCTTGGGAAACCAGAACTTGAGTATAGGGAGTTGTATTGGCAACTTAGACTAAATGCTACTGCCACATTAATGATATGATTTCTATTACTCCTATCTTGAAATTAAGGGCAGCCTAACTATAATACAACACTACTACATTAAAAATTGTAAAAGTATTAGGGAATGTTTTAATATTCACTTTCAATTTTTAATATCCCATTTTAACATATTCACATTTTCATAACCATGTATTTTTAGAAAGCTATATTTATGAATATACATGTAACTTACATAGTTTTTAATAAATATACTTCATATTGTAACCTTTTTTATACATATTTTCCTTTGCAACATGTTTTTACTGATTAATTTATTGTGAGGGGGTTTTGGTTTGGTTTCCCTTTCAGCTATTCATTTATTTATTCATCTATTGTCTGTGGTTTTGATTGGTTTATTTTCAGTCATGTGATGGTTATAAATTTACTTAACTGTAGTAATTAGTTCATGTTCTGGTGAAGTCCCATTTATGGTGGTGACAAAGGTGCATAAAGTTTTGATTGCAAAGTGTTCAACATTTGCCTGTTTTATGCTTGCTCATTCTATTAAAGTTTTTGGCCTTTAGTACTAACATTTGGTGTATATTTTTTTTTCCTGTGTGGTTGGTCGACAATCCAATTTGGGCATCCCTTTCGTGGTTTCTAGTTTTCTGGATTCCTTTGGTCATTTTTTCTTGGTTTCATAAAAAAAAGAAATACCAGCTCTAAAGACAATATCAGGAGTATCACCGTATTTAGTATGACCAGATTGGTGGTAGGAACATTAACTTTATTAGCGGTGGGTGGAATATTAACCTGCTGAGAAAATCCAAAGCCATACATAAGAACTCATGAGCAAAGGATAAAGATAAATCCTGATATTAAATCACCCAACTATTAACCAACAGGGGTGAACAAGAACATGGAACGTGGAATTCTTGTAAAAATGTACTTGTATTACCAGAAGAACGATATTGAGGCAACCAAAAGAAGAGCAAACTACAAAAGTGTATTCAATGGTAAGAAAGGAATTGGCTGTAATAGAAAATAAATGAGAGTAGTGACTGATAGCCACACCACCCCAATATGAGTAGATCTAAAAATTTAAAAATAAGTATCCAGCAAGAATAAGTGCTGAAAGACTGGGGCCGCAATTTGAATCCAGCCATGTTTCAGTAATTAAATAGTTGCTGTTGGCATTGATAATATCAAATAAGGGCATTGCCATATTTCAAACAGAAGGAGCATGACAGTATGAGACTTAAACACTCTTGGATTATAGAAGACAAAAAGCAAGCTGCTCAACTAGAATAATAATTAAATGTGAAGTAGAAAGGATTAAATTAAATGTGAAGTAGTAGATCTTTTGTCAGATTTCATCCTAATCAAATTATGCCTCCTAACAAGGACAGGAATTGCATGAGGGTCCAGATAAGCCAGATGGCCTAACAGGCTAATGGTAATGACTACCCTACTGCCTTCAGTAATACCAAAAGTAGAGCAGCACTCAATAGAAAGAAATTATTTGGGAGGACTTATCTTTGTAACACACAGATTATTCTTTATTTGCTATGTAACCTTTGCACCATTAGATGCCACTACATTTGAAGGGTGACAATGGCTACTGTGTTATTAGTTTGTCTTTCTCTTGTGCTGTAGTGCTGCTGTGACATGATGCTAATTTGAAAACCTGTTGGCTTCTGGTATACCTCTGAGAAACAATCTGTCAGATGTTTTCTACAGTTATGATGAGTGTTGATGTAGTAAAGATTTCCTATAAAGTCAAGCCCACTTCCATTGTCAGAAGCGGCGCCATCATCTGCATCATATGCACTACCGGTTTCTTTTTTTTCATTTCCATTTCGGGATGATACTGATGCCAGTTTATATTAGAGACTTGTGGCTAATCCTTAATTGATAGGACTAGATTTACTGTTTAATAATTTTACTCTCAAAACTTAGTCATTTTTAATTCAGGGGGAATTTGCTTATTCATCTGTTTAGGTATTTTAGGAGTCTCTCCAGTTTGTCTTGATTCATTCTAGCACACTTAGTGGGAAGTAGATCAGTTAGAATATTTAGGATGCAGAGGAGTGCATATCTGTATTTTACAAAGCTGTCAATCATTGTTTACATATTGGATAAGAGTGTGATGGAAACTGAAACAAAATGCTTGGAGACTGGGCTTCTAGTATGGCTCCTTTAAGCTCTAAGACTTTGGTAAGATCAGTCATGAGGAGAATTATCTTTTAAACATAGAGAGGCTGTTTCCTCATCTTTTTTGATAGAGTTATAAAGAAAAGGGGAGTCAGTACAGGCTACTGGATGTCTCATCTGATGTCTAAGAAAAAGGCAAAACTCACTCTGGAAAGAAAACTATCACCTAGACAGTGTAACATATGTGACCACTTTCTAATTCCGAAAATGTAACTGCAGAGTAAAACTATGGAAGTACAAAAGTCGTCCTTGGATTTGATCCTAAAACAGAGGAAAATAAACTCCAAGCTAAATAGACTTATGGAAGAGATGTTGAGGCATTATGTAGACGTGAACAGGACAGTACAAGATCACTTAGAATGTTCATCATTCCCACTGCCTCAGTGAAATTTGGGTTATCTATCACCGTAACCCAGTACTTGCCAGCTTTCAAAAGCTCAGACTCCCTTTCCTCTTGGTTTCTGTGACAGCTGATTGTCTGAACACAACCCAAGAGGGAAGCCCCCAGCTGTCACAGAAAGGGAGTGTTCAGTTTTTTTTTCTGCCATCCAAAAAAGTCTACTGACTCTTCACAGGATCCAGTGCTGATTTTTCCAGCATACTGCTCTAAAAAGCCCCATCCCCCTTCCTCTCATTTTATTATTAGATTAATTATTCTTTATATTTTTATGTTTATCTAATAGTGATGGCTTGTATCTTTGATAAATGCTTGTTTTTACTGTTTCTGAGGAAAATGTTCAGTGTTTTACTCAGTAGTGCAGTTGTGTGTGTGTGATAGATACTAAGGGCTATTTCGTCCAGTCAGAATCACACATGTCTTTACTGTTACTCTGCATTTTTATTTTCCACGTTTATACATTTTTTCATCATCCGCATTTGTACTTTTTTTTACTATATGTATGGCTCTATTCTGTGTTTCTTTTCAACATTGGATTGCAATTTTATGACAAATTACATTATTGGAATGTACTGCAATTATTGTATTCTCTCTGCAAGAAAATATAGTTTAAGAATGTCAGGGACAAAGGAAAACAGGAGTACTTGTATTACTTGCAAGAGGAGTTCCAGTAGTGTTGAAGGAAAATATATAATGGCAGATTTGTGTTAGTAAGGATGGCAGGGGATAAGGATTACATTGGCATGTATTTATATTCCATGTAAAACTGTTATTGTGGAGCTTAAAAAACTGGGAAAAATAATCAAGTTTTCAGCAGGGAGTATTACTTACAAGTGGGGACTGGAATTTTATTTGCAACAATGAGGAATTATCTGGAGAACCTTGAAGGGCAAATATGACAACATGGTAGATATCTGAAGAAATTTATGAAAATATTTGGTATAGAAGGTATGAATTCAGTAGTGGGAACTCTTGAGAGAATTTGCATATTATTCCCCAAGGTCCAAAAACTGGCCTAGACAGAAATTATATTTCACAGGAACATATGCATTTAATTGAGATTTTTGACACAAATCTAATCACTATTTCAGATCACCAACCAATAATTATGAAGACAAAAATGCAGAGTAATGAAGTACACTGGTGCTACACCCACATACCTGTTAAAAAGAGAGGAATTTAAGGAATGGGTATTGAAAATTATTAGGGAAGATGGAAAGTGCTCTAGATGAGTGTGATGAAATGAAGGTTGAGTTTAAAATGTGGTACAAATGAGAGAGATACGGTTGACAATTTAGAGGGGCTGACAAAGATCAACGTATTACAAATAAATCTCATAGAACAAGAGGTCGTCCAGTTGTGGAGTGCTAAAGAGAAAATAATGGAGTACCTGGATAATATGTATGAGTTTAGAAAGACTGCTTTTAAGCAACTGTTTTTGATGATAACTCTAGTGCACAACAACTTGGGCAGCAGAAAGAAGGGAGGGGTTTGCCAGACTTTAGCGATCATGTAGCAAGAAAAATAACCAGAGATCCTGTAGAGGTATGAGAGATGGTTTACAAATGTTATGAAAATTTGTATAAAGCAGAGAAATGGGGAAATCAAGAAAAAGAACAAATGGAAATATTTATGTAAGACTTAAATATGCCATGGTTAGAGGTAGGTGAGGCTCAATTAATATAGGAGGAGATGAGATACAAGTGGTGATTTATAAGCAATCTGCAGGAAAGTGTCCAGGAATAGATGGAAGGTGGAAGTTTGAAAGCTAGGAGGGAAGTAGGAGATAAATATCTGGAAGGTTTTGTTTAACAGTATTTTAAAAGGAGGGGGAGCACCAACATCATTAGAGGGGGAAAAAGCTGCAGTGGCTGTAATACCTAAAGACTGTAAAGACCCATCAGCTCCAGCTTCATGTATGCCTATTTCAATTTTAAACCATGATTGTAAAGTGTTTGTCTATTATGGCTAAAAGAATGGCAGAGGTGTTGACTAAGTTGATAAGACCTGGATCGATGTGGTTTTGTGAAAAGAAGGCAGGAATTGAACGATTTATGCAATGTTGGATTAATTATATTGTATAGAATAATATGTGATGAATAACGTTTGTAAATTTGAATACGTTATGGTTTGATTTAATTTTATATAAATGTAAATTTTCCTGTCAAGTGATAATTCAACAAAGGTGGTTAAAAAAGCATGTTTTTTTGTGGAGGGGAGGCAAACATTTGAAAACATTAATAGAAAAATGATGATCCAGAGGGAAGCAGAATGCAAGAAAATACCACTGTCTGTTAGTGGCTCTTGATGCAGAGAAAGCATTCAGCAGAATAAACTGGGATTTTTTGAGTATGGCAATGGAAGCATTCACATTCACTGATACAGTAATAAGGTTAATTAGGAGGCTATATGAGGGATCGGAGACAAAAATCAAAGTAAGAGGGTTCCACTCTGATAAGTTGTGTTTAAACAAAAGAACCAGGCAGGGATTCTTCTTTCCCCTTTGTTGTTTCTGTTATGTTTTAGAACAATTGGCAAAGAAAATAAGGGACTCAGAAATTCAAGGATATAATTGGTATGGTATTAAACAAAAGCTGGCTTTATTTACAAATGATGTTTTATACCTGATCAAACCAGAAAAGGACATCTCAGTGTTGTGAAACATTGAGACTGTTCTTTTTTTATATAAAATTAATAAAAACAAAAGACTATAGCTGTAGAATGTTACACCCCCAGATGAATTGGTTTTATGGAGACATATGGGTTAAAAGGTACTGTTTCTTAGCAGGTAATGATATCAGGGAAGAAACTAAACAAAAAAATAGTACTAAAAAGTGAAATGCTTGCCTATGGATATGGATAGCAAGATATAAGCAGTAAAAGTGTTTAGTCCCTTTAGTTTTAAAACAGGTCAGGCATATTTTAATCAACCAGAGGAGATGCTGTGGATAGTAGTAGAGTTGAAGGATTTTATCTGGCAGGGGAAGAGGGCAAGGGTAAAGTGGGATAAGTTGATCCTCCCAATAGAACAACGAGGTTTAGGATTACCTGATTTGAAGAGAGATTTTATTCTACATGGTTAAGGCTGTTATACTCGAGCAGAAAGCTGCAAGTCAAGGTGGAAAGGAATGATGATGAAGCAGGGGGGAAATTCAAGAGATAGTGGGATTTTGGATAGAGATCCTTAGGGAGAGTAGCAGCAGTCATGCATAATATATTCATAAAGTAGTAAAAAGTGTACAAAGAACTAAGCCAGAAAGATTTTGCCAATAAGGATGACTGCAAGAGAGAGCTGGTATTTACTGGAGGAAGATGGCAAAGTAACAAAGGTATTGGGAATAAGTAGTTGGAGTGGGAAAAGGTAATTGAATGGGAAGAAGCTAAGAAGACATTTGCACCTCAGTCTATTGATTGATTTTCCTATCAGGAATTGATGTCAGAGTATAGGCAAAGAGAATGTGTTTGGGAATCCCAAGTGAAAGAATGAAAGACCTGCACTGGTTGAGTTTTTAGTTGAATCTAGAACGGAAGCTGCTGTCAAAGGGATAATTAGAAGAGCATATAAAATATTTCACAATAACTACAGGAATCAATCAGAGGAGAAAAGTTAAGGTATTAGAGTTTAGGTAAGCAGTTCACAAAAGAACAATGGGAGGACAGATATATGGCTCCCAAATATGCAACAAAATGTAGAAGATTTAGGATTGTCTGGATAATCTGGATTTGGTGCATAAGTACTTTTATAACCCAAGCAGACTCCAAAGAAATTTTCCTCAAGGAGACGCCAAATGGAGGTGTATGAGGAGGTCCTTGGAATCATATGTTTGCAGAGTGTGGTGACTTGACAGACTTTAAAAATTCCCCACAGAATACCTTGCCAGTAATGCTGGGCAAGAAAATGAGTGTAACTAAGGATTTTTTTTTTAGCTGGGATACAGGATCTGAATTGCCTACACATAGTAATGCCTTGTTAAGTTTAACTCTGGTGGCTGCCAAAAAAGCATTTACTAGAAAATTGAAATCTGAGTCTAAACCAACAGGTGAAATGAATATTGTAACACAGTTAAAAGAACAGGAAAGAAGATCTTTAGAAAAGGGCAGAATTTAATTGCATAGAAAACACAAATGTAAATTATGGGAGCAATACATGCAGTAAAATGGAGGCAAAATGAGGTTTAAGAGAAGGCAGGAATTGAACAATTTATGTAATGTTGGGTTGATTGTATTGTATAGAGCAGTGAATGTGATGTATAATGTTTATAAACATGAACTTGTTAACATAGTTTGATTAAATGTTATTTTATGGCAGTTTAACATGGTTAAAGTGTGTGGAGCTGATTTTTAACACTGGTTTGGCATATTGGTTGCTGTGGTGTTTGGACTTTGTGTACTAGAAGTTCTTTAGCATTTCTCAGTTGTAAAAGAACTCTGAACATATTTCAAACTTAGAATACTTTGGCAGGCTTTAGTTGTGTGGGGACCTACTTAAAAGTTTATTGTGATACATTATCCAGCACTGTCAGTTTATTATTCTGGCTGGTGGTCTCTTCCCTGACTAGATGGATCTTGGTACCCCCAATCTGGTTGCACAAAAAAGAGGGAAAAATAAATATAAAAATATGCCGTAGCCTATAGTTAGTGATTCTATTAGGGCCACTGCTTGGCCCACAGACCACTTACCTTTTGCCCCATCTCCCTCTAGTATAGCTTTGCCTGTCACTATGGAATGGGGGGTTAGATCCATCTACCAAACTCTTTGGGTGTGTGCAGGAGCATTCTTAGGTAAGAGACTGCTTGCTAGACATGATCTATCCCCAGATATTTTTGTCTGGTAGTAAAGTTTGCAAGAAAAAGAAATAGAAATTTCATCATACAGCCGATGATCAGTTTAAAGCGGTTTTGAAGACTGGTGTGGTTTCCTTGGCGAAGAGTATTCTGCAGGCTGTTAAGTCTGGTGGTTGTATTCCTATAACTGGCTGTAGTGCTAGTTTGGATAGAGACCTTCCTGTTTCAGAGAATGATGAGGAAACTTCGGAGGACAGTGGTGATTTCCTAGTTGATAGTGAGTCCAGTCTCTGATTCTTTGGAAGGGCTTAAGAACTAACAAGTGTTCACTTTTCCTGAGTTGATTGCTAGATTTAGTGATGTTTTTATGTAGGAGCAGTCAGGAAACTACCCCAGAGCTAGGTTAGGGTATATGACCGTATAAAGTACAAGATGCCCAATTCTTTTGGCTGTCCCCATTTTTTCTTAACAGCTTCGGAAGATAATTATAAAGCTGCCTGAAATACAGTGGTGTCTATTCCACCAGTCCCTAAAAAGACTTGGAGAAATTGTAGGGTCTCGTGACCAGTCTTTTTTTTCCTCATTGACTGGTGACCAGCTGCAGTCTCCCCATCTGTCTGTTCAAATAAAAACTCATTGGCTTCATCTAATCCAACACCCCCTAATTAAAAGGGGTAATGTTTAGACCTTCAGGACAAAACGAATTCTCTTTTTAGTAAACTAGCCTTTAGAATGTTAAATTATCAAGGCTATATGTGGAAATTTATCTCGTGTGCATATAGTTTGGATGATTTTGCTGCATTATTACCTGTAGGGCAGAAGTCTTGTATGAATAACATTGTTTCTGATTTGACTCAGGTTTTCGAAATATGTTTTGAGAGGTATGCGTGAATGTGCAGACAGTCTCAAGAAATTTTACTTTTGTTGTATTGAGTGTATACTTGTTTACATAATCAGAACTTCTCGGATTTAAACAATTTTGAATGCACCTTTAAGTTCTGAATTGTTGTTTGGGTGTTCTGTTACACAGATTCTTGAACAGCGGGATGACTGAGGCAGATTAATGTGTGAGGTATGTGAGATGTTTCATGTACCCAAGTTCTCCCCAAACTTGGGTGTCTTCCTTCAAGGGACAGAGCAAACAAACATCCCAGTCAAACAAAAGTTTTGAATCCAAAAGGAAATGGCAGGAGGATAATTATTTAAAACCAAAGAAGGGTTTCTTTCTGGGGAAAAAAATCCAGTGAATAGCCAACTGGCTCATAGACAAGACCCAGGAAGTTAGACTTGGGAAGCCCACTTCTACAGAGAGGCCAGTCACAAGTGGAGTCCCTCAGAGATCAGTCCTTGGACCTCTCCTTTTTGGCATTTACTTCTCAGACGTCAAGGCCAATGTCAGTGATCTCTGGCTGACTAAATTTGCAGATGATTGCAAATTAGAAGCTGTCCTTGAGTCTCACATTGGCACAAATGTTCTCCAAGAAGGGCTTACACAGACAGACAACTGGTGTCAGTCATTAACTAAAACTAAATGCCAAGAAATGCGTGACTGTATCCTTTGAGAAGTCATCCATCCCTGGTAACTATATTGACAACACATGCCTTAGAGTTGACCCAGTAGTCAGGGACTTAAGTACACAAAGAGTAATCTAGCCTTTAATTTCCTCACCACTGTAGACACGTGATGATCATTCTATGTTGTGCAACTTATAAACAAAGGTATGGTATCAAAGTCCAAGGAAGTCATTGTTCCACTGTATTCGGCAGTCATTAGACCTATCATTGAGTACAGTGTCCCCTTTGGTATGTACTCAACCAGGCATATCCAAAAACGAATGTCCACAGAGGTTCCTCACAAAAAGAATACAGGGCATAAGTAATATGTCCTATGCAGACCACTTAAGGCCCAATCCCTGTATTCAGTTTCCTACAGGCTTTTGAGGGGAGATCTATGCCTGGCATACAGGGCATTGTCATACCCCACTCTGATGGACCTCCTACATATCCACAAAACAAACAGTAGCAGAATTACCTGTTCTAAAGTCTTAAACCTTGCCTGTGATATAAATAGGACCTGCTGGAGAGATGGGTATGTATCCCAAAGACTACCTCGTCTATGGAACAGGCTCCCCATCCATGTGAAACAGAGTTCCTCCCTAATCCAATTCAAGTGCAGCTTGGACAATTGGATGGGAAATGGGAAATTCATCCCTGGTTTGGCACCTATGTCTCTGATGCAGACAGGTAACCTGTAAATGGTTCATCTCCCAGGCCCATGCTTACACTTATCAAGTGTTTCAGAACTCGTCAGAGATTTGGGATTCATGGCTAGGCTTAAAAAGGCCCTTGTGGTAGTTAGCCTGGTAAACACTGATGAACCTTTGAAGAGGTTTTCTAGGTGATGCTTAGCCAATAACAGAGAACCCAAAAGGGTTTTGACCCCTCTAGTTTTGAAATATTTGTGTGCGCGACTTAGAGATGGTTTGTGATATGCTTCTATCAAAGCACATCATGCGCCTTCTCAGCTTGCCCCCCTCTTTTGTATGTTTTTCTGGTCAAACAGTTCATGAAAGGAGTGTTATATGTGAGACCTCTTCAAGTCCTGTCCCTGGGATCTGTTTTTGAAATTTGACCCCATCTCCTTTTGACCCTGCATCTTCTGCTGTTTTACGGTTCATTACTTGAAGACCGTTTTATTTATTGCTCTGACATCTGCAAAGCGAGTCTCTGAGCTGTAAGCTGTGTCAGTGGGCCAACCCTGTCTGATTTTTCACAAGGACAGAGTTGTGTTGTACACTAAACCATCATTCATGCCTAAATCAAACTAGATTCGATTTAAAAAAGAACTATGCAGACTGGATCCAAACAAAGCACTGAGGAGACGGAATTAGAAATAATGACTTGAGAACACTTCAGCAAGAAATAATAGTACCGTTATAGCTATTATTTCTTAGGTTGTATAACTATGGGGAGATTCCTCAAGATTGGAGACATGGGGCGTATTAAACCTGTCTTTAAGGGAAAGGGGAGTAGGATAAACCCAGAGTCGCACAGACCGTTAAGTCTACTTTCATGTTGTGGAAAAATAATGGAGAAGGTAATATTGGATAAGTTATTGCCAGAAGTGGAAAAGTTGGGGCTTGAAACCATATATCAGCATGCATATGTTGAAAATAGATCTGTTATGACCTATAACATATTCTTCGTGTTTCACTGTTGCAGTCATCACACTGGGTTCTCTGCCTGCAGGTAGCTTTCAGTCGGCCCGAATACCAGAGTCTTGGGATTTCTGCATTGGATGCTGTCGCTTCTTCCATGACATCAGATCGTCAGGGGTATAAAACAGGCAGCCAATGCCATTACATCAGTCTTAGAGAGAAGGAGCCCGAAGCAGAAGCAGTTTGCAAGTGCCATCGGCAGCTACCTGAAATTTTCATTTTTCAAGTTTCAAACCAGAAGTCTTCTAAAGCCAAGTACCTCGTTGGGGATTCTTTTTTCTTGCTCTAACCGATGTCAGAAAAGTTAACAATTGTCTTGCCTGTGGAAAGCAAATATCTCGCAGAGATTTTCATTCTTACTGCGTCACCTGTTTAGGCCCAGACCACACTGTCCCTCGCTGTCGGTTTTGTGCCCTGTTTAATGCCCGAACCATTCGTTGTCTGGCTGTTTTTGTCGCTAAATTCTTTCGCTGTCGTTCTCCGTGTTCCAAAATGGCTTTGATAAGCCATCCAACTTCCAATCTTCCAAAAAAGTGTAAAGATGAAGACAGACAGACCGCATAGGTCAAAAACTGCCAACAACGCTTCCGTTAAGCTAGTCGCCAGTCCGCCGGTACTCAGTGAGGTGCCTTTGCAGCCCTTGATGCCAGATTCTACAGATTCGCAGGCCTCTGCTGAGACCCAATCGGAGTCCAGTATGCCGCGAGATGCTTCTTCGACTATAGAACCTGCGGATGTCTCTACCTTGGATGGGTCCAGAGCCGCTGTGCAGGCACCAGCTTCTGAGGGTGTATTCCGACCTACCGATGTTCGCATTAAACAGACAACTTCATTTTTAGCTAAAACTACTGAGTTAATCAGGTCCAGAGTACGCACTACGCTTAGAAAACCAACGACCAAAGCGCATGCTCAAGCTCCCATGCCACAAAAACAAATGCTTAGAATGGCTGAAGACCTAATTAGGGGAAGCCAGCCTTCCCCTGCTACGAGGCAAAGAATTGAGTTTTTCTGATTCTACAGAGCAGGAGTTCGATGACTCTGACCCTTCTGATTGCTAGGACATACCCTTTTCAACCTTGGTTCAGATGCAGAGGAATCTATTCCCTCTGCCTTCCCTCCAGAGGATTTTTCTTTTGGTGAAACCTTGCATACTTTAAGAGAGCATGTCCGTTGGGAATGCCAGGACTATCCTCAGTCCAAAAAGAGACTCGGAGAATTTTTAGAGTTGCTTCAGCATAGGCCTCTAGCTGTACCCCTGTCCTGGATGTTGTAGATGATGTCTTCATGGGATCCAGTCTTACTCCAGACACTTCACCACCGGCCCGTAGAAAACCTGACAGGTACTACAGAGTACCTGATTCTCACAAATTTCTCTAAGAATCCTTCTGCGGATCCAGTGACCATTTCCCAGGGATCCTAAAGGGATTAAAGCTACCACAGCCCAAAACCCTACTCCTTCAGACAGGGATTCCAGAGCTTTAGACAGATGGGGTAAGAAGGTATATACCTCTGCAAACCCTTGCCATCAGGGCACTGAATTTCCAGTTTCACATGTTGAAGTACCAGCAACATATGGAACAAATTAAACAAAAAATGGTGTTATCTCCAGATTGTGCAGAAAATGATTTACAAGAGTTAATGCATTCTGCAAACCAAGTTAATAAGCATACTTTGCAGTGTGGCTTTGATGCCCTAGAAGCATCTTGCAGGGCTGCAGTCACTGGGTCTGTACTGAGAAGGTATGCTTGGCTGAAGGAACAAACCTTGCCTGACCATGTCAAATCAAAATTACTAGACGCTCCTTTAAATCAGGACTGTTTGTTTGCCACCAGAGCAGAAGAGGTTCTTAAAAAGAAGGAAGAAAACGCTAAATCTATGCAAACTGTTAAATAATTCTTAGAAGTGCAGCCACCTAGATTCTGTAGGCATTGGCCTTCTAAAAATTGGTCCTTTCCAGCCCCTTCTAGGCCTTCTCAGTCCAAACCCAGGGGAACCAGACCACCAAGACTACAGTCTCAAGGTATGCAGAGATCTAAACAATGGAGTGCTCCCACCTCAAAAACAGGGAGTGGCAAGCCACCCCCCTTATGGGAAAAGTTCACAATGACTTTTCAATTATCATTCCCAGCCATGCCCAACGACTTGCGCCCCTAGGAGGAAAACATGCCCTTCATGCCAAAAACTGGATGTCCATTACTCAAGACCGATGGGTTCAAAACATTGTATCCCAGGGGTACAGATTCTTCTGCCATTCTTTGCCAACCCTAAGCGGGTTTCCTGACCTTCTCCAAACCAGTGGGCAGAGGCTCAAAAGCAAGTACTTTCCCTGCTCAATATCAGAGCCATTCAACCTGTTTCAGTAGAACTAATGGGACAAGGTTTCCACTCTAGACTGTTCCTGGTGCCCAGAAAAGAGGGCTCTTGGCGCCCAATCCTGGATCTATCAATTCTCAACACTTTTTGGTGGTCCCAAAATTCAAAATGCTTACCCTGCAGCAGCTTATCCCTATGCTAGCCAAGGATGCCTGGTTAGTCACCCTAGACTTAAAAGAAGCTTATCTGCACATCCCCATAAAGGGAGTCTTGCAGGAAATATCTACACATCAGGGCAGGCTCTATGCACGATCAGTTCTCTGCACTTACCTTTTGTTCTATCTACTGCTCCCAGAGTATTCACCATGTGGCTGGCTCCAGCCATTGCATACTGTAGGCAGAGAAATATCCAAATTTTCCCATACTTTTTCTGATTCAGGCAGACAGTCAAGAGTTGCTGCTTCAGCACCTGACATTTGTAAAAAGACTCCTATCTTCATTGGGGTACACCATCAACGAAAAGAAATCACAACTGGTGCCCAGTCAAAAAATTGTATTCCTGGGAGCAAGCTTGAACACAGCTTCCCAGATGGCATTTCTCACTCCAGAAAAAAACAGGTCTATTTGAACAACTACTTCAAACAAATGGCCATCAAAACCCAGCTATCTGCAAGGAAAATACTGTAAGCCCTAGGGTTCATGGCCTCATGCATTCTGCTAATTCAGTATGCAAGACTGCATATGAGGAAGCTTCAGTGGTACTTAAGTGTTTAGTGCCAACATTCTCAGGACCTGGAAACAGTCATTCCTGTCATACCTTGTCTAAGGGCAGAGTTCCTTTGGTGGGCAGAAGCATGCAACCACAACAAGAGACTGCCTTTCACTCAACCCCTCGCCGCTCAAATCCTGACTACAGATGCATCAGACTATGCATGGGTGGGCTCACATGGCAGGCAAATGCATTCAGGGCAAGTGGAGCCCCAATCAAAAGGGGATGTTAGCTGTACAGTATGCTCTGACAGCCTTCCAATCCATCCAGATCAGCTGCTGATAAAAACAGACAATACCACAGTTACGTGATACATAAACAAGCAGGGGAAAACCCATTCTTACCCACTCTGCAGGTTAGTCGTGGCCCCGTGGAACACAGCCTTGAGCAACCAAATGCATCTACAAGCTCAATTCCTGCCAGGCAAACAGAATTCACTGGCAGATGACTTAAGCAGAAATCTCCTGGACCCACACGAGTTTAAGCCCAGCACCTTCAACCTTCTATTCCAGAGATGGGGAACACTGGAGGTGGACCTCTTTGCCTCCCCCGAGAACCACCAGTTGAGCAAATGTTGCACCAGGAAACCTCACAGCAGAGCCTAGAAGGTGGATGCCTTTTCCTTCAAATGGGAAAACCTCTCAATTTATGCCTTTACCCCTTTGCCCCTCCTCTCAAAGGTACTACTCAAGATCAGACAGGACAGCCCAAGGACAATTCTTATTCTTATTGCCCCAGACTGGCCACGCCAGCATTGATGTACCCACTTTTATGCAGTCTGACAACAGTGCCACCCTGACACCTTCCCTGCTGTCTCAGCAGGAGGGACAGATTTTGCATCCACAGCTGCAAACCCTAAACCTTGCAGCCTGGCTTATCCCCTGAATACTCCACCAGCAACCCTCAGCAAACAGCTGTTGGACTTCATTCTTGAGGCCAGAAGGCCTAGTACTAGGAAATCCAATGCTGAAAAGTGGAAAAGATATTGTTCTTGCAATCAGTCTCAAGGAAAGGACACAGCTGTGCCCTCCTTACCTCAAATCCTTGATTACCTAGCAGAGCTACTCCACAGAGGCCTGTCCTTTCTCCTCCATTAAGATTCATGCCTCTGCCATCTCAGCTCATTATAATACTGAGCTACCTCTGTTCTCTCACCCTCTCATCAAACAGTTCCTGAGAGGGGCTAACAACTTAAGGCCCCCTAGGAGAACACCCACCCCTGCCTGGGACCTTAACTTTGTACTGGAAAAGCTCACACTTCCCCCTTTTGAACCTGTGGCTTCAGCAGAGTTAAAATTCCTTTCTTGGAAAACAGCTTTGCTTTTAGCCATAACCCCAGCTAGAAGAATGTTTGAGTTACAGGCGCTAATGGCTGTGGAACCCTTCATTATATTCCATGCTGACAGGGTTTCCCTCAGGACCAACCCGTCCTGTATGCCTAAGGTGGTCTCCCGTGTGGCTCTAAACCAAGCCATCCATTTGCCAACCTTCTTCCCTAATCCTGAAAATAAAGGGGAAATGATCCTGCACTTCTTGGACGTGCACAGACTCGGATACTACCTTGACAGGACTAAACCTTTCAGAAAATCTGACCAGCTGCTAGTCAGCTTTGTTACAGGGGCAGAGGGCAAGGCCATTTCAAAGCAAACCCATTTCCATATGGATAGCACACTGCATCCATTTCTGTTACAAGCACCATGGAAAACCTACCCCACAGGGGATTAGAACACATTCCACTAGGGCTACTTCCACCTCTACAGCATTTCTCAGGGGAGTCCCTACCAGGGACATTCTGAAAGATGCAACCTGGAGTTCTGTACACACCTTCACCAAGCATTACCACTTACCTATTTTTTCTACATCCAGAGCTGGATTTGCTACATCAGTCTTACAAGGCCTGCTAGCCAGCCCTAACTCCTCTTGACTGCCTCCACCCTTCCTCAGCTTTGGGAATCAACCCGAGTGTGATGACTGCAACAGTGAAACACGAAGAACATAGTACAGTTGCGTACACTTACCATAAATATAGAGTGTATTCACTGTTACAGTCCTGGTTTACCTCCCTCCAGCCCCCTGTTTTCTCTATCCTTTCTACCTATCCTCTATATGGCTATTTTTTATGGCAGTGGTATTTACTTTTTACTGGTGGTGTTCCACACCATGTACTAGCTTCCTATTTGAGGGGCTCCTGACATCTGGGGCAAGAAAAACTGATGTAATGGCGTCGGCTGCCTGTTTTATACCCCTGACTACCTGAAGTCATGGAAGAAGCGACAGCATCCGACGCAGAAATCCCAAGTCTCTGGTATTCGGGCCAACTGAGGGCTACCTGCAGGCAGATAACCCAAGTGTGATGACTGCAACAGCATTCTAACATCTACATTTATGGTAAGTGTACACAGCTGTACTTTCTATAGCAGTATAATAGCTGTGAGTGAAAAATTGTGCTGTGATGCAATTTATGTAGATTTAACTTCAGCATTTGACAGGGTCATACACAAAACACTGATCAATAAATTAGAACTAGGTATTGATTTACTCTTGATAAGATGGATAGCTGCATGGCTTACAAATAGGACATGGCAAGTATCATACAGCCATTGGACAGGTGAAATTCTTTGTTACAGTCAGTGTGTCCCACAGGGCTCTGTCCTAGGCCCTTACTTGATTAGTTTTTATCTTTCAGACCTTTTTCATCTGAGGTGTTCTGCAGTCTGTATGCAGATGGCCTGAAATTGGGTAAACTGATTACGTGTGTTACACATAGGGCATGTGTGCAAAAAGAACTTGACTAGATTGACCATTTGGGCACAGGAGAATGATATACTGATAAAAGCATCAAAGTCTAAGCATATGAGATTTGGGAGACATAAATTGAAAGGTGAATGTTTAATACAGCATACAGTGATTGAAACTGTAGATAATTTAAGGACCTGGGTGTATGGTTAGCTCTAGCTTTGAGCCTTTCTAATCGTATTAACCAATTAGTTAATATAGAGCTAAAGGTTGTATAAAAAGATTTATAAAGTCTAGGAAATCAGAAATAATGAAGTTATCGTTTGTTAATTACATTAGACCTAAACTTAAGTATCTAATACTGATGATGACAAACTTTTTGAACCGCATATTCCTAACACAATAAAAAAGGTACACTTCAAATTAGGTAAACTGTATAGGCACAAACTATACCTCAACAATCAAACTAAAGCAAAACTAGCAAGTACCCTACTCCTCCCTTCCCTTCTATATGGAAGTGCTATCTTCACCAACCAACTTTCACCCATTCGGAATAAACAGCAGTCTTGCTGTTATAAATTAGCTAAATTTGCCACAGGAAAACTAAACCGTTCACACCACTGTAAAGCAATTAAAGAACTCAACTGGCTAGAATTCTCAAGCTGTCTTGCTTATACCCAGCTTAACACTAGCACATAAATTAATTTTCAAACCCCACCTCTGCCCAGCACTTCACTCAGTCGTACAAACTTACAACCCTACTCGGTCTCTTAGATTCTCTCAGAAATAACTAATAAAGGTCATAAAACCAAACAAAAGAGCTGGACAAAGTCTATATTCTTATAATATAGCAAAACTTTGGAACAAACTTACCCTCCCATTTAACTGTAATGGAATCTTCCAAACTCTTTAAATCATCACTTAAAACTACATTACCAAAATAACTTATCCTGTCACTGCACAACAATTAAACCTCCATAGCCTCCCCACCTCAAGCTAAACCATCCTATAGGGCAATCTCAACTAACCTCTATATACATATATTGCTACCCTACTGCCTGACTTTTTCTCCTCCTCCCTACCTCTTGCTTCCCTTTACTCCTGACTTACCCGTCCTTCCCCCTACCTCTTGCTACACTATCCTAAATGACACTCACAACTTACCTCATTACCTCATCAGCCCTTTTTACTCATGAGCTTAACTCTCTCACTTGCTCAAAACCTTCTATAAGTTTTATCAGAAGATGGAACTATGAATATGTTTTTTTAGTGCACCATACTGAACGTACTACCATTACAGTATATAACGTGATTTGTGTATGATATTATTTAAATGTAATACCATTAGGGTATATAATGTACATATGTACTTTTAAAACTCAAATGTCCTAATGCTTTTTTGTACTGCCATGGAGCTTTTCTCCCTGGGCCTCCACTGAAAGTGGGTCACTAGTCCAGTGGACTTTCCCAGTCAACAAATGTCAATAAGTAAATAAATAATAATATGGACATTTTATAAGAAAACAAGCATGAGTAAACTGGAAAGAGTACAGCAGAAATATCACAAGGGCATCAATGAATGATAAAATTTATTATGAAAGACTAAAATATCTGAACTTGTACAGTGTCCAAAAGATATTTAAGAGGAGGTCTTATTTAGGTTTATAGGGCGTTTAGAGATGGCTATCCCTGGGAATGCTTGAGGTCATCAAAAGGTAGTAGAGAATCATCAGACAACTTATGTAGGAAATTCAATAGGAATGAATAGTGCACTGATGGGTTCGCTGAGAGAGAAGCTGCTGCGTGAAACAGACTACCAAATTACATTAAAGCAAGCACTAGTTTATATTGGCAGGCTTAAAGGGCATTAATGCCCATGCTTAAAATATTTGTATGCATGTATGTACATATATAAAGTTTTATGAAGTTAACTTGAATTAAGCCATCAATCTCCCAGTGTACAATCCTAATCCAGAAAACTGGTGAGAAAATTTATATACTTACAGGATCATAGGAGATTACTAGGCTATTGACCCCGAGGTCATTTTAAGCCTAGCCATTTAAACCCAATGTAATACCATAGCGGTACTAGTCAATACCCATAATTGCATTAATGATGACTGCTCATGTCCAGGAGGGTTGTGGATACTATCCCCAGTAAGAAGTTATGGTGCCCTATCCACTCATCCAGGTTCCTCTTGAACAGTGTCATAGAGGTGCTCTGTTTCACATGAATTGGTAGCCTGTTCCAAAGATGTGGCAGTAACTGGGAGATGCATCTGTCCCTCCAGCATGTCCTATTCAAGTCACAGGCCATATTTAATTCCCTGGAACTGGTAGCCCTAGACCCACTTGATTTAAAGATATGCAATAATTTCAACAGGTTTGGGTCTTGGGTTGTTGTGTAGGCCAGGCATAAGTCTCTCCTAAGAAGTCTGTACGATATGGAGTATAGTTACAGGGATTTTAGTTGTGTCTCTGTAAGGCGCATGCTGAAGGCCCTTGCTCTTCTTTGTTAGAAACCTCCAAGGTCTCTCTAATTGCTGTAGGTGCTTAGTAAGGTACTTACTAAATGGGGTGTTGTACTCAAGTTATGGGTGGGATGAGTGCAGAGTATAAGGGGGTTATAACTTTTGCTGTCGAGGCGATGCCTTTACTAATCAAGTGAGCTACATGGAAAGCTTTCCTTAAAGTGGTAGACACACGATGGTCAAAGTTAAGGTCATGGTCAACATGAGATCCCAGGTCCCTTATCACTTCATGGGTACTTGGGCTATTATTGATTTGATAGTGTGAAGGGACATTGTTTATGCCGAAGGGAGTGATGATGCATTTCTTTGCATTCAGTTTGAGATTGTGACTAATACACCTGTCACTGGTCTGTGTGAGACCATCCTGGAGTATGCTCACAGCATTTGGGAATTCAGTGATTGCACCTAGTTTGTAGTAGTCTGGACGCTTGGTCAGCCACAGCCTTTTAGTTTTGACTTGAACTTCTGAGAAGTATATACCAAACAGTAGGGAGCCCAGCAATGACCCCTGTAGCACCCTGCTGGTAACAGGTCTGCTGGTTAATGTGGAGTAACCAGCGTTGATAGTGTGTGTCTGGTTTGTGAGCCAGTTGGCAATCCGTCTTACAACAAAAGGGTTTACATTCAGTTTGCTAAGCTTATCGGTAATGCCTAAATGTGGGATTGTGTGGAAAATCTTTGCCAAGTCGAGGTATGCTGTGTGCACAGATTTACCTTCATCAATGGCCTCTGTCACACTTTCAGAGAAATCCACCAGATTTAACGGGCAGGATCTGCCCTTCACGAAGCCGAATTGGGTAGGATCATTGGGGTGGAGGTCACCTACCACTTTGAGGTCAGTAATGATACGTTTGGATGCGCACAGGCAACTTGGGTACTAACTTCACCAAACAAAGCCCTTTAGGACCACCAAATAGCTGTTTGTCTGCTATACGAGGGCTAAGAAAGGTCAACTTGTCTCTTAGCAAACTATTGTATGATGGTTGTCATGTGCTGTTGTTTTCTGTTACCCTCTCCATGGTAAATCTCTTCCAGCAAGGTTAAGGCTCACTCTACTAGAGCCTTATCCTCTGGTGGCATATTCAAAGCATTCTAGAGTCAGCAACTCTGTCCTCTGTTCATATATTCACAAAGCACTACAAACTTTTTCATGGACCAAATCAGGCTTTGCTAGGACTATTTTCCAGGGGCTCCTGGATCTTTGCCCTTCCACATCCCAGGTAGGTTAAACTTCGGGAATCTACCCAAAATGCTATTGAGGTGATGGGAGTTATAGGTTCATAGGTTTATACTAAGCTATCTGCCCTAAGGCATTTATAAGCCTAGCCCAAAATTTTGTGGCTTACGCCACCCCTTATATGAAAAAATACTGTACCCATTAGTTTGTTGTGCCTCTGTCCAGCAGTGACACAGAGATGATTCCCGGGGTAAACCTACGATCTCCCATCCACAGGTCAAGATTTCTCTTGAACAGAGCCAGCGAGGTGCTCTGCCTCACATGGACCGGGATTTTATTCCACAGCATAGGGAGTCTCTGAGTGATAAATCTATCCCTCCAGCACGTCCTATTTATATCCGTGCTAAGGTTTAAGTCGCTTGCTCTAGTGGTTTTGTTGGATTTGGATTTTTGAGGTGGAGCATGTCCATTAATTCCGGGTTGGACATGGCCTTGTATGTCAGGCACATGTCACCTCTGAGCAGACGGTATGCGACTGAATAGAGCTGGAGTTTCTTCAATCTGGCAGCATATGACAGATTTTGGAGTCCCTTTATCCTTTTGGTGAGGAACTTTGGGGTCTCTCCAATTGCTGCAGATGTCGGGTGAGATACATCCCGAATGGGGCATTGTACTCTATCATTGGTCTGATAAGTGAAGAGTACAGGGGAACAATGACCTCACTAGATCTGGATGTGAATCCCTTCATGATCAGGTGGGCAATGTAGAAGGTCTTTCTAACCACTTTAGCAACGTGAGTGTCAAAAGAAAGGCCACTGTCAACCTGGGTCCCCAGGTCCCTGATAACCTCTTCTGTGCTTAGTGGATTGCCACCTATATGGTAGCTTGGGGTTACCTTGTTTTTCCCGAAGGGTATGACTACACATTTTTTGGCGTTTAACTTCAGGCCATGGCTCTGGCACCAGCTATCTGTTTCCGTGAGTCCCTTCTGAAGGATATCCATGTCCGATGCACTTTCCACTATGGTGCCCAGTTTGCAGTCGTCTGCAAACTTTGTCAGCCAAAGTCCTCCCATGTTGGCCTGTACTTCTGAGAAGTAGATGCCGAACAATAGGGGCCAAGGACCGAGCCCTGTGGGACACCACTTGTGACCGGCTTGGAGTCTGACATAGCACCAGCAACTCTAACCCTGTGGGTTCTGTCCTTAAGCCAGTTTGCAACCCATCTTGTGACATATGGGTTTACATTTAAGCTGGTAAGTTTTTCTACAATACACGAGTGGGGTATTGTGTCGAAAGCCTTTGCAAGGTCAAGGTAGGCTGTATGGACTGCCTTTCCCTCATCAATGGCCTTGGTGACTGTTTCAAAGAAGTCAACCAAGTTCAAAAGGCATGATCTGCCCTTGACGAAGCCAAACTGGGTTGGGTCCAATGTCTGCAAGTCCCCTATATCTTTGTTTATGAGCTCCATTATGATCCTCTCCATAGCTTTGCAGACTAGACTTGTTAAGCTTATGGGGTGGTAATTACCAGGGTCCGTAGAGGCACCGCCTTTGTGGAGTGGGACCATATTTACCGTATGCCACTCCTTGGGCACGTATCCTGTGGTAAGGCTGAGATTAAACAGCTGCCTTATGTGCGGGTTTAATTCCTCATTTAGCTTCGTGTAGCACACAGCCGGGGACACCATCCGGTCCCATTGATGCTGTGTTTTTAGCTTTAGAGAGAGCAGCTTTCACCTGCGCATTTGAGATGTCTGGGAGGCTACACTCCGCTGGGATAGTTCTCTCCTTTAGGGGGGGAGAGGGGGGTGAAGTTTGCACTGAACCTGTCTGCCAGTATGTTGGCAATGTCTGTGGGTTCAGTGATTTTTGTATCATTTTGGACTAATTCTGAGCATATCTGGGAGTTTCCATCCAGGTTCCTAACATAGCTGAAAAAGGCCTTATGATTGTCCTTTGAATCCATGGCAATTTTTCTCTCAAAATTGGCCTTAGTTGATTTTGAGTGCTCGTATTTTTTTTACTAATAATGATCAGGGGTGTTGTGTAAGTCCCACTTAACCTGTAACAGTAAATGTCTGAATTCCTCACTGCCTCAGTGGCAGCACCCATACGTCTGTCCCAGATTGTGCATTGCTGAGGTGGGTTTCAACCTCTCTGATTCTGTTATTTGTTTTTTTATATGGCACTGCGACTGGCTAATAATTTGCTAGATGTTTCTGATTTCCTTTCTCTTTCCCCTTCCCTTCTTTGTGGAGCAAAACAGCCTGAATACCCACTCCATGTAACAGCTGAAGGCTTCCTTCTTGGGAAACATTCAGCCAGTAAGCAGTTACAGAAAGGCTGAGCTTTTGAAAATTGGCCAGTACTGTTACCCTGGTAGATAACCCAACATGCCACTGAGGCAGTGAGGAATTCAACAAATTCTGTTATAGATAACTAGGCTTTAACAATTGTAACTTTCTTAACTGTCCTGAAAAAGGAAAAACAGTTTCTCAAAGACATTTCTAACTTGGAGTCCAAGTATGAGAACAACTTGGAAGGACTTCTAGTATGACATTAACCAGATAAGTATAATTAAAAGTACTCTCCCATGTGATAAATGATAAAGTAGTCTGCAAAAAAGTTTGTATTTTTAGTAATTAAGAGTCCATTATCATTCTGCATGATTAAATTGGGAAGAAAATTAAGAAAAAGGAGGTTTGTAGCCTAAAAGAAAAGACTCCGATCTCTAGAGTAATAGAGTACATGGCAAGAGATCCCAGAAAACAGATCTGGGCAAAGAAGATAAAACATTAAATGTCTGCCATGGAGGAGAAAATTACCTGGGTGTACAAGGAAGTACTGGAACTGAGTGGCGCATTGAGCATGTTAAATCAAATGATAAGAGACTAGAAAACATAAAAGGAAAATATTCCCACCATTTGGGTGAAATATCTGTAGCACAAGTCAGAAATGGAGTTGAAACAGAGAATAGTGGATATGGAAGTAAAATAAAAAAGGAGGAATCTGTGAGAAACTGGGAGACAGAGTTCAGAGCTTGCAGGGAAAATGTTAGCGGGAAGAGACTGCATTGCCTTTATGAAAAGTCAAATCTCTCAATGGACTGATATTCCAAAAGAAGATATCCTGTTTAAAAGGGTACACATAGCATACATGCCTGTAGAAACTGCAAGAAGAATACCCAGGCTATACTGCTGAATCTGTAGAGTTTTATTAGACTTTTATCCTGTCTCATGAGATAAGGAAACAAGTTACAGACTAGCATCATGGTAGTCTATGTTGACAAAAATAATTCAGTGTTTACAAGACAGAAAGGAGCAAGTTCATTCCCATGATTAGATTGTGCAGAAGAGATCCTTAAGAATTAAACTTTCACCCAACCTTCGTGAAAAAGAATTTTTCCAGAGAAACCCAAACCATTCCTGGAAGTAAATGAAGATCAAGGGGGTATTTCCAGCTAGTGGGAAAAATAAAGTAAGGGCTTCAGACTGCCACTAATGTCATTCCTGATTTAAAAAAAAAAAAAAAAAAGGGTAAAGAGCAGAAAGAAGTGTGTGCATTTTCAAAGAAAGGCCGAGATTTATATTGGTGGATCAGCCACCAGTGCTTAGTGAAGCTGATTCCACAGAAGGAAACTGTACTCCATTAGTCTTTCTGGTGAATATAGTTTGAGATGTTAAAGTAATGTTAGTTTGAAATCCATTTTTTTCTGTCTTTCTGTTCACTCCACTCATGGCATAAAGGTGAGGATGATAAGGGCTTTGCTTAATAAAATGTAAGTATTACTATTAGACGGGGGATATTTAACCTGGTAATTAAATGGATCTATCTTTTATGATTTTACAGCAGTCTGGGAACCTCGTTCATATCCATATTTAAAAAAAATGGGGGACACATTTTAATGTGAAGGAGCAGGAGTAGCCCAGGGAAATGCATTTGGATTGGCTGCTAGCAGAGCTAGCCTTGGACCCATCAGTCAGCTGAGGGAAATTTGCAATTAAATATATCTAGACTGTCAGTAGACCACACAGCAACCAAGATACCTAGAATGTGTCCTCAGAGAAGACTTTAAAAAGAAAGGTAATAAAAATTTAGATAGAAATGCCGATACGTTTTCCAAATGTCATATAGGACAATGAGAGATTGAAATGAGAATAGTAATGGGGATAAACATGATATGATGTTAAAAATTTTAGAAAAGTGAGAACTGGAGGAAAAGTTACGAGTTAGTATATTTAAAATGTGGTAAGAAAAGTTTGTTTAACAAGTGAGTATGTATACAGTAGCTAAATTTGCAGTTACTGGGTTTATGGGGGGGGGGGAGTACTTAAAGCTAATAGAGGGAGCAGGGAAGTTTGGCTGTAACCAAAGAGAAAGTCATTTGGTGCTGTTCAGCACAACTGCAGCTGTCTTGGCAGGAATGTAGTTACCTGTGATGGAATTATACAAAATGAGAACATGCTAATAGAGTAGAAGCTTAATGTTTATGGAAGAAAGATTTGAACTGTGGGATGTGCGTGGTTGTTAATTTTGGTTATGAAAGGCATGTATGATCTTGAAATGTACACATAAATTGCTTTGAAATGCATAGGGGCAAAACTATGAGATAGAAATCTAGAAAGGGAGAACAGAAGTTGAAAGATAATGCAGAAGGTTAGAAGTTGCTTTCCGCTGGCTAAGAGGAAGTAGTCTGAGATTCAAGGGAAAGGAGAAATAGGTAAAGGGAATGTCGAAGAAAGGAATGGTGTATGGGATACTAGTAAGACCAAAAGTATGTCATCGAAGATAACTTGGAATGTGAAGGGTCATTTGAGCCAGCCAGAAGTAAGATTGTGAGATATTAGAACAATTAAAACATGAGTAATGATACTACAGGAGATAACATTTTGACTAAAGACCAGAATGATATTGTGAATATCAGAAAGGGATTTAGGGAGAGCTGCTTATCAGAATATGTTGGAGCAAAGTAGAGGACCACTGCTGTTTATAAACAGAGCTGCTCCTGTGATAATTGAGGAAGAAAAAAATGACTCCAGTAGATTTGTGATAAGGGGTTATTGACAGGGGATTTATTTAATCCACGAGCAGGGCAGAGTGAGTAAAAAAGAATATTTAATGAGACAATAAGCTACAGCAAGTCATTCTAAATTATTTGTGGGGAATGGAATATATGAGAGGTAGAAAGGTATGTATCAGGAGGGGCCAATGGGTATCTTGCTGTCTAAGGAATTTGCATTTTAAAAGACTTGAGGACCTTTGGTTTTATTTGGTAGACATAAGCCAAGTAAGGATCTAGAGTGCACTTGTTTCTCAGATAAGTACAATAGTTGGGTAAGATTGTATAGGGGGATACATTTCACAGGAACATACATATTTAGTGAAATGTGTGGCTGCACATCCACTATGTGTTGCAGAACATGTGCAGTATGGAAAACTTACTGGAGGATAATTGATTAAAAACATTGGTGGTTGGTGGTCTTGTTTTATGTATATTAAAAAAAATACTCCCCCCCCCCCATTTTATAAATGGAATGTTCTTGGCTTATACTGCAGGTAAGGGACTTTTATTTCAAAGCAAACAGGCTAGAAAGCAGTGGCAGCTGATTTCAAATTAAAGGGGGGCTGCAGAAGACAGCTGAACAGGTGGAGCCAAAGGGAAGGGGTGGGGCCAACTAGAAAGGGGTGGAGCTATGCTCAAAACCACAAGAACTGGAACTTTAAATATGCTGCCATAGGTGCCAAACCGTCATTGTGAGAGTCCAATCAAGACAAAATGAAGTGTGGAAGAAAAAAATATTTCAATGCATTGGTTACATGACAGCTTATTTAATATCTAGATGGAAACACAAAGGTTGAGGCATGAAAAATTAAATTACTTTTTAAATACATTACTGGAATGCTAGTCAAAATCAAGTATAAAAAAACAAGCCACGCTCAAGTCAAACCACTTCTCCTTGCAGTGCAGTTCCATTTATAATTTATATTCAGCTATATAAAATTACCAAGTAACATGCTGAAAGTAGCAATCTGTGATACCCCCACTTGTAAAAATGTTTTTTATCCAAAAAAGACCTGCTGCCTGACAACTATCTACTTGCTTCATGGGGAAGACATGATCAGAGTAAAAAATGAACAGCAAACAAGAAACAAGCTCAAGATAAATTGCTTAAAGGATCACTGCACAAGTTATGGACCCCACATAATAGATTAGCATTCTGTTTAGTTTATGGGTAAAGCCTGCAAAGATGACTGCAAGTTTCCAACAAAATGTAATGAGCTTCTGAAAATACTGTAATCCTGTCCTTTATTACAAATACTGTCATGCATTTCATTACCCAAGGCTTATACGTTATCTAGTTATGTAAATCTTCTCTGCATGGCAACAAAAAAGGCTTTCAATATTGGTAATTCTTTAACAGTATGCTTATTAAAACTTACTTGCATCTTACAATCTCTGACAAGCTTACCTGATGGTCATTAAAGCATTGCTACCTGAACACAGAGCAACAGGGCACTGCGACAGCATGCATTTCTGAATAATAATAAGCATAAATCAACAGTATAAAAATGACAGAAAACCAAAACATTCTGCAAAATCAAGGACAAATGAAAAGCCACTGCCGTACTTGTGTCCCCTTTGGATGGGGGAATACTCTGCGCAATTGCACTGCATAACTGCCCCTTGCCTTGCTTGGACACATCGAGTCACTACATAGGGGAGTAGGGTGCAACAAGTATGTCACAATTTGAAATGTCTCTGACTGACGGTGATGGCTCTGACACTCATACCTCTTCAACCTCAGAGCAAGACATCTGGACAAAGCCATACATAGAAGTGGGACACAGGCCCAAAAATAAGTACAATTTTTAAATATTGCTATTATAAACTTAGAAAAATAATAGAATAGTAGTAGGTCTTGCATTAGTATGACTTTTCTGAAGGGTATGAAATGTGAAACTCAAATGTCTGCCATTATTTTCTAACTTCAGTCTTTAATGATTTGCCACTAATTTGACAGAAAACCACAATTTTATGAAAAACGGACCAAAAATGTGATGCAAAAATATAAAATTGCCACACAATACAGCTGGGAACGTGTCAAAGAAGAGGCACCTTTTTAATATTAGTACTGTTAACTTGAGCAGCTGACAAAATTAGAGAATCTACATGCATTTCTGAAATAAAAGTAATATATAACTCTGATCATTACAGTTATAATTGTAAACCCTCCATGTTTTCTTCCAAAATTGCTATTTTGCGGAGGGAATATTAGGAGAAGAGCAACATTTTGAGCCCAAATTGGGGACAATTGAGAGGTTTTGATATTCCTAATTCTATAAAGCGATTTATTTGCACGTACCTCTCAACTTCTTAATGCAGGAAATCTGGACAAGGCCAAATATATTGGGAGAACATACAAACAGTACTAAAAATTGCTCTTGTATAAACTCAAGACAGTTGATAGAATAACAGGTCTTGCTTTAGCATGCATTTTTCTGAAGGTTACGACGTCTGAAACTTAATGTCTGTCATTATTTAGTGACTTCATTCCTAAATGATTTGCCAAAAAAACACAAATTTTATGAGAAACAAACCAAAAATAAGAAGCAAAAATCTATTCATTCTGCAAAAGTCTGTACTGTTGAAAGGTATAGTTTAGCCGGGGCTGTCTTGAGTTTGCTGCCCTTCAGCCCTCACAATAGTTGTGGTCGAATGGAGCCTCTCCCCTGCAGCCATTCCAGTGCCCCATTCCTTGGTTATTTCGTCCCATTTACCATAAACACTAATGTGCATACTGCTTTACTTCTGCAATGATTTGAATTTCATTTGAAAGTTTTATTTTGCATTTTACAGCACAAACACTAATAAATATCTGCTAAACAAAGCAATGCAGTCTCACCATGAAAGTAGACCTGGCATTAAAACTTCTCTGCCCTTGAAACTCGCATTCATTGAAACCCACATTCGAAGAAAATACATTTTGCCAGTGGCAGATAAAGATTAACTTTGGGCTGTTTTCAGATCATAGGCCCCTTGCACATGAAACGTACACGTGCTCTTTGATAATACCTTCCTGATTGTATTAAATTATATTCCTTGTACAATACAGTGCAGTTGTTAGAGGGTGTTTTAAATTTGTTTTGAACATTTTTCCAGTAAACAATGAAACAAAATGCATGCACCAATAATGACAAAACTGCCCAGTTCAGAACATTTCCATCATAAGTCTACTCAAACTTCTACAGTCCACCAATATCAGTAAATATGCACAATCTCTGAAGTAGTAAAAGTCATCTAAATAATTCCACATTAAAGAAATCTGTAACTAATGAAGAGGTTGCTGCTAGCAGACAACTTTATATATTTCATTGTTTCATCTACAAATAAAGTGCCTTTTGCCTTGAGGAATAAATTGCTTATGTTGCATTAAATAAGCTAGTAATATTGAAATCGGGAATGGATGGCAAACTGATAACAGGTTGATAGTTACTAGGTATCTTCGCCAAAAAGGACTTGCAGCATCCACCCCCCTTTACAACACAGTACAGTATCAGCAATACATCTACCTATTGTGGGAGTAGATCCCACAGCCTTCTGCATCAAAAGGAAGTACACTACCTGTTGTGCTGTTAACAATACAAGCAGACTCGGCATAAGCAGCACTAATCTTTTGTTCGCCTGCAGCTCTCAGCTCCTTGTAAAATCTACTAGACACTCAGCTGTATCTCTGAACTTTGCAGCGCACGAAATCTGGAAAAGGCCAGCATTTATTGCGGGGGGGGGGGCAAAAGCCCAGAAATCAGGGACACATTGTAGACATTGCTTGTATAATGTTGGAAAGTTGCTAGAATAAAATGACATGCTATCACCAGACATATCACTGCCAAGTCTGGAACCCAGGAACCTGTGCAAAACTGTCAGAGCAACATACCATTATGCCAAATCAGCTGTTTTGTGAAAAAGAGGAAGACTGAAACTTAAATGGCTACTATTTAGTGAATTCAGTTCTCACCATAGCTCTCAATCTTAGCACAAAAAATCTGGACGAAGCCAATAATGGGGGAATACAGTCCAAAAAATAGGGACAAATTTCAAATATCCATGTTATAAACTTAGAAAATTGGTAGAATAAAAGGTTTTGTGTTACCATGTACTTTCTGAAGAATATAAAGTCTGAAATTCAAATGCCTGTCATTTTTATTTAACATTTGTTAACCAGGAAAGTCCGACTTGGAATAAAAGCCAATTTTCAGCACAGGTCCAGGGGGAAACACTCCAGACACATGACTTTGTAAGATGAGAGGACATGCCGACTCAACACATAAGGCATCCCAGCCAAGAATCAAACAAAAGAAGCTGTAGCTGTCAGGCAACAATGCTACCACTGACTGTGTAAGGAAACAAAAATGCAGAAACCACAGATTTTATAAGGAACAGAACAAATATGAGGCAAAAATCTGTACTAAGATGGGAGGACATGCAGACTCCACACAGAAAGCACCCCAGCCAAGAATCAAACCAGAGAAGCTGTAACTGTCAGGCAACAATGCTACCCCTGCACCACTGACTGACTAACAAAAATATAGAAGCCACAGATTTTGAGGAACAGAACAAATATGAGGCAAAAATCTGCAATTTTTTGCAAATGGTGGTGGGTAGGGAATTCAGGCCCTTGCCACCTGCATACAAGGTACAGGGTTCAAGCCTGAGGTATTCCCTACCCACACCATCATGAGTTCTGTCTAGCCACCAGTATATAGCAACTAGGGCATTTTACACACACACACACACACACACACACACACACACACGCACACTCCTGCCGACGATCCTGAGCATGACACATCCATTGAGCCAAGACCAGTCCTCTACGAAATCCATTGAGCCCATGCTATGAAGTCCTGTGTATGTTAGCTGCAGAGCTAGTTAAACGTGATTCGTCCAGCACACCTTGTTAGCTGCTGTGCTAGTTAAATGCACCTTGATTGGTCCAGCCTGCTGCTGCTGCAGTCCGGAGTGCCTCCATTCTGTGACGTCACCACCACACAGACTGCTGGGCATCTGCAGGGCAGAGATGCCTTTCCCCCTATCTAGACTGCTGAGAAATCAGTCTGAGTGTGTTCCCATTTGTGAGCACATGCGTGGAGTACTTCTGGGAGTTGCGGCGATCGTAACATGTTTTCTGTACTTTGTTTTTGTGTTTCTTTAATTTTACTTTTTTGTTTTCTATGTGGGAGGGCTGCAATCCTATAGCACGAGCCACCCCTGCTAGAAAGTGAAAAACATGAAAATGGTAGTTCACTAGTATTTGAAAAGAGTTGGTTCTTGCATTTATAAAGCTATTCCCTGTTTTCTCCATCAGCAGCTGCCTGTATTTGGAGACTGAGAGTCTGCAGGGGAAGGCAATTAACCAGGAAATGACTGAACAGTTATTCATATGTATTTTATATAAGAAACATTATTAGCATTTGAAGGGGAATTGGCAAGCAGTTCAGTGAAAATAAATGAGGAATGAATCTTTGAGCAAGTAGTTGCATCCCCAGCACCCTTCAGTGTTAAATGTAACAGTGCACAGTTTAGTTTGTTCATTTACTGGTAGCCAGTGCACTTTTTCTTAAGGTAAAACTTCAGTTAACTGAGGACATGCAAGTTGTTTTTCACATCTGGGAGGGAACTAGAGACAGAGCAAAGACAGATGGTATCTGTGCAACAGGGAACACTAGCGTGCATTTCCAGCATGCTTAACTCTAACTTTAGAATTTTAAAGCCTTGGGGTATAGCTGTCTGACATCTGTCGCTATATGGAGGGGTTAACTTCCCTCTTTGGAAAGTATATATAGTTTGTGTGTTTGCTGTAAGTTAAAAAGGGTTGGGGGTTTGAAAATGTAACTTCCCTCTTTGGAAAGTATATATAGTTTGTGTGTTTGCTGTAAGTTAAAAAGGGTTGGGGGTTTGAAAATGTATTTATTTTTGTGTTTTTTATTGAAGTGAAAAGTCTGGAAGAATGTGGTGTGTTCAGAGATCAGCAACTGCATGCAAGATCAGCCTGCCAAGCATTATTGTGTGTGTTAATTGGCAATTTTCTACTGTCTTGAAAAATGTTATCATGGAAAGTAAATGAAATTGCAGGTGTAGACAACAGAACAAAAACAAAGGGTACTAAAATTTAATAAGATTGGGGTGCAGGGGGATGCACAAGCCAGTGCGGTTCTTTGTGCTGGTCCCAAGCCCGGATAAATGGGGCTGGTTGCGTCAGGAAGGGGCATCCAGCGTAAAATTTTGCCAAATCATACATGCGGATAACGGTACAGATATACATACCGGATCAGTCGAAGCCTGGATTAACAATGACCGCCACCAGTACTGTTGGCCAACAAGGTGCTGGTGGAAATTGGGCTACTGTTGGCCGAAGGAGAAGAGGGGGGAGGCATGTCCGAAGGCAGGTAAAGGTTAGGACTGTGGTGAGGTTCGGGACTTTGAATGTTGGCAGTATGACTGGTTTAGGGAGAGAGCTAGCTGATAGGATGGACAGAAGGAAGGTTATATTGTGTGTGCAAGAGACCAGATGGAAGGGGAGCAAGGCTAGGTGAATTGGAGGCGGGTTCATATTGTTTTATCATGGTGTGGATGGGAGGAGAAATGGCATAGAGGTTATCCTGAAGGAGAGCAGTATGCTAAGAGTGTTTTGGAGGTGAAAAGAGTGTCAGATAAAGTGATGTTTATGAAGCTGGAAATTGATGGTGTAATGATGAATGTTGTTAGTGCGTATGCTCCACAAGTTGGGTGTGCGATGGATGAGAAAGAAAAATTTTGGAGTGAAGTTGGATGAAATGGTGATGATTGTACCCAAGGATGAGAAGAGTGGTGATTGGAGCAGATTTCAGTGGGCATGTTGGTGAAGGGAACAAAGGGGATGAGGAAGTGATGGGTAGGTATGGTGTTAAAGAAATTCAGAAGGTCAGATGGTAGTGGGTTTTGTGTAAAGGATGGACATGGCTGTGGTGAATACGTATTTTAACAAGAGGGAGGAGCATAGAATGCCATACACGATTGGAGGGAGATGCACACAGGTGGATTATATATTATGTAGAAGGGCCAGTCTGAAGGAGATTGGAGACTGGAAAGTGTAGTTAGGCAGCATAGGATGACATTGGTGATCAAGAAGAGGAGGATGAGTGTGAGGGCAGCACCAAGGATCAAATGGTGGAAATTGAAAAATTGTAATTGTGAGGTGGAGTTTAGGGAAGAGTTAAGACAGGCACTGGGTGGCAGTGAAGAGTTACCAAATAGCTGGGTAACTACAGCAGAGCTAGTAAGGGAGATGGCTAGAAAGGTGCTTGGTGTGACCTCTGGAAAGAGGAAGGAGGACAAGGAGACCTGGTGGTTGAATGAGGAAGTACAGGAGAGTATACAGAGAAAGAGGTTGGCGAAGAAGTGGGATTGTCATAGAGATGAAGAAAGTAGACAGGAGTATAAGGAGATGAGGTGCATGGCAAAGAGAGAGGTGGTGAAGGCTAAGGATAAGGCGTATGAAGAGTTGTATGAAAGGTTGGACACTAAGGAGGGAGAAAAGGACCTGTACAGATTGGCTAGACACAGGGACCGAGCTAGTAAAGATGTGCAGCAGGTAAGGGTGATAAGGTATAATGAGGGAAATGTACTCTCAAGCGAGGAGAGTGTGTTGAGCAGATGGAAAGAGTACTTTGAGGGGCTGATAAAGGAAGAGAATGAGTGGGAGAGAAGGTTGGATGATGTGCGGATAGCAAATCATGAAGTGCAGTGGATTAACAAGGAGGAAGTAAGGATAGCTATGAAGAGGATGAAGAATGGAACGGCTGTTGGTCCAGATGACATACCTGTGGAAGCATGGAGGTCTTTAGGTGAAATGGCGGTGGAGTTTTTAACTAGATTGTTTAATGAAATCTTGGAAAGTGAGAGGATGCCTGAGGAATGTAGGAAGTGCTTTGGTACCGATTTTTAAGATTAAAGGTGATGTGCAGAGCTGTAGTAACTACAGAGGGATTAATGAAGAGGATGAAGAATGGAACGGCTGTTGGTCCAGATGACATACCTGTGGAAGCATGGAGGTCTTTAGGTGAAATGGCGGTGGAGTTTTTAACTAGATTGTTTAATGAAATCTTGGAAAGTGAGAGGATGCCTGAGGAATGTAGGAAGTGCTTTGGTACCGATTTTTAAGATTAAAGGTGATGTGCAGAGCTGTAGTAACTACAGAGGGATTAAATTGATCAGTCGCAGCATGAAGTTATGGGGAAAAGTAGTGGAAGCTAGGTTAAGGAGGGAGGTGATGATTAGCGATTAGCAGTATGGTTTCATGTCAGGAAAGAGCACTACAGATGCAATGTTTGCTCTGAGATTGTTGATGGAGAAGTACAGAGAAGGTCAGAAGGAGTTGCATGCTGTCTTTGTGGACTTAGAGAAGGCATATGACAGGGTGCCTAGAGAGGAGTTGTGGTATTGTATGAGGAAGTTGGGAGTATCAGAGAAGTATGTAAGAGTGGTACAGGGATATGTATGAGGGTAGTGTGACAGCGGTAAGGTCTGCGGTGGGAGTGACGGATGCGTTTAAGGTGGAGGTGGGATTACATCAACGATCAGCTCTGAGCCCTTTCTTATTTGCAGTGGTGATGGACAGGTTGACAGACGAGATCAGACAGGAGCCCCCGTGGACTGTGATGTTTGCAGATGACATTGTGATCTGTAGTGAGAGTAGGGAACAGGTGGAGGAGACCCTGGAGAGGTGGAGATATGCTCTAGAGAGAACAGGAATATGAAGGTCAGCGGGACTAAGACAGAATATATGTGTGTGAATGAGAGGGAGGATAGAGAAATGGTGAGGATGCAGGGAGTAGAACTGGCGAAGGTGGATGAGTTTAGTACCGGGGATCAACAGTTCAGAGTAATGGTGAGTGTGGAAGAGAGGTGAAGAAGATAGTACAGGCAGGATGGAGAAGAGTGTCAGGAGGGATTTGTAACAGACTAGTACCAGTAAGAGTGAAAGGGAAGGTCTACAAGAGAGTAGTGAGACCAGCTATGTTATGAGTCGGAGACAGTGGCACTGACAAAAAGGCAGGAGTCGGAGCTGGACGTGACAGAGTTAAAGATGTTAAGATTTGCACTGAGTGTGACGAGGGTGGACAGGATTAGGAATAAGTATATTAGAGGGTCAGCCCAGGTTGGAAGGTTCGGAGACAAAGCCAGAGAGGCAAGATTACATTGGTTTGGACATGTGCTGAGGAGGGATGCAGAGTTGGAAGGTTCGGAGACAAAGCCAGAGAGGCAAGATTACATTGGTTTGGACATGTGCTGAGGAGGGATGCAGAGTATATTGGGAAATATATTGGGAAAAATATGCTAAGGAAGCCGCCAGGTAACAGGAAAAGAGGAAGGCCTAAGATAAGATTTATGGATGTGGTGAGAGAGGACATGCAGGTGGTTGGTGTGACAGAGCAAGATGCAGAGGACAGGAAGAAATGGAAACAGATGATCCGCTGTGGCGACCCCTAATGGAAGCAGCTGAAAGAAGAAGAAAAAGGTAACCGTATTGCAGCAATGTGGATGTTATCAGGAGACTTGTAAGGTAAAATATAACAAGAGGATAAACTTCTGAACTATATGAGAATAGGCCCATAAGAATAATAACCACCACACTGAATTATAGTCTGAAATCTAAGCCAACATGGAAATGTGGAGAGTAGATTTTACCGGTAAGGATATAGAAAATCATCAAGAGGGAGGGCTGGATTTATACATATATATGGCTTCCCTTTATAATCTCAAAATACTAAAATATCGAATTTTTAGTATCTCGAGACTGTAATGCTGGAAGTGCAGTTGCGCGAAACTGCATAATATCAAATGCGGAAATGTCGAATCTGCGGTTGTGTTGGTGCGTTCGTGATGTGCGGTCCTGTTTGTGGATTTAGCTGGGGATCCAGGTAAGTGTTTTTGTAAGGGTATTGGGTAGGGAGTTTAGTGTGTGTGCGTGTAGTGGTGGGTTTTGTGCATGTGTGTTTAGTGCAACCTCAGAGTTAGTATATATAAGTAGCGGGGGTGCAGGGGGGCTTGCCCTCCTGCTTATAGGTAGGGTAGGTGTGTTTGTCATGTTGTGTTTGTGTGTTTTGTTTGTTGTAGTGCAGTTAGGTAGGTGTATGTGTGCTTGTTTGTATGGTGGTGTGTGTATGTGTATGATCACTATTTTGAATTTCGCGGTTGTGGGTTTTAGTTCTTTTCTTTTTGGCTTTATAGTCTCAAGATACTAAAGTTCGGTATTTTAGTATTTCGAGATTATAAAGTGAAACCATATATATATGTATATATGTACATATATATATATATATATATATATATATATATATATATATATATATATATATATGTGTGTGTGTGTGTGTGTGTGTATGTATATTTATAATTTGCAAAGGAACCAACGTGTTCAAATAACTAGGGAGAAAAGGGTAGTAGAGTGGAATGAAGCCGAACAGAAGTTTGGAGTGCTGGTAGAGGCTGTCTTCTGGATCAGGGATTGATAACTGAGTTTAGGCAAAGAGATGGGGATAGGAAAGTGCTAAGGGAAATACCACTTTTGGTTGAGTCTTTTTAGTGGAGTCTACAACAAAAGCTGCTAATTGTGCCCTTTTATTTAATGTTTTTAAATGTTTCATGATAACTTTAAGAATCTATCAGATTAGAAAGATTGGGAAGAAAGATTGGAAAGGCAATAGTTTACAATGAAACATATTTAGGACATCTGTATGTATATTATACAAGGAAGAAGAGGAGAATTGAGGAATTCAGGTCTGTAGTCCTGTTTTTGAGAAATCCAGACCTTCCAAAGTTGTCTGAACAGAATGCAGAGAAAGCAGTTCCAGAATGTTTAGGATTTTTCCATGGGAGTGTTTGCATAAGCATTTTGTACCCCAAGTAGATATCGGAGATTCTTTGGTAAATCTATAGAGTACTTTGTCAGAAGTGTTGGGGGAGCAAATGATTATTACTATGGGAATGATTTTTGAGTTGGGATATATGATCTGAATTCCATAGACACAGTAAGGCTTTACTAAATGCTGCTGAAAATCAAAAAAGCAATTACTAGAAAATGGAAATCAGAATCTTGAGTAACCATAACTGAATATTGTAAATGAGAGTAAAGAACTGGAGGTGGGTTCTTTAGAAAAGAGAAGGAGCAAATACTTATAGGAGTGTGTGTGTGTGTGTGTGTATATATTTCGGGCTCAGAATAATGTTGAGGAACAAGAGTGAAATTTAAGGGAAGGCAGGGATTGATCATTTAATGAAATATTGGAGTTGGTGAAAAATGTTTAAAAAATATTTACACTGCATGAAAATAATGGAAATGTTAGGTTCTGATTGCCATTTTGTTACTGAATGTAGACCCATTGCACTTTTTAAAAAAAATGCCATGTTCAGTAAAGATGTTCACACAAAGGAGTGAGCTGAAGGTTTTATTTCAAACCAAGGAGAAAACGTTTGGTGTTAAACACTTTTGTAGGGACATAGGCACGCCTTCATAAATATCAAAGAAAACAAATCATATTAATATTTTTCATATCCATGCACTATGCAATACATATGTTTTCTTTTTAACAAAGGAGAGAAAATGTTGATATGAGAGTAATAGGCAATATTTACTTGGCTTACAGAAACTTGAAATGTTACAGAAAAAAAACATTTGTCACTATCATAGAGAACTGTAGAATATAAAAGATAGTAATGCATTAAAGAATAATTGAGGGTTGCAGATCTGCTCCTAGGCATATTTTGAAAATACTGCCAGAACACACAATGCGCTGACAGAAATGTTTAGGCAAACAAAAGTAGAGAGGTTAATTGTGAAAATTAGCAATGCAAAAGACAATAAAATGGAGTAAGACCCACTTAAGGTATCAGACATTTTTTTAGAGATTTTTATAATGGGTTATACAAAGAAGAGGATGAAAAAGGAGGGATTCAAGTCCATAGTCCTGGTTTTGAGAAATCCAGACCTTCCAAAAGTTGTCTGAACAGGATGCAGAGAAACAAATGCTTGTATTACTCTGAGTGATACAAAGGAGCCTCACCACCCTTTACACTTTAATTCCAATGAATGTTTACACATGTGATTTAATACTGACTTGAAGCAACAGGATACTTCCCTTCTTTAAGGACCATAGCTACCACTGCCTTTTTCAGGCAGTCAGTATTTGTCCCCCCCAAGATATTACTGTACAAGGAATGCCAAAATCTATTAATTCCTCCTGCAACAGTTGAGCAAAGAGGCATTGGTTGGGGAGGATATTATATTAGTCAAACTTTGGAGAGAAGCAGGAAGAATTAATAGGTTTTGGCATTCCTTGTACAGTAATATCTTGGGGGGACAAATACTGACTGAATGAAAAAGGCAGTGGTAGCTATGATCCTTAAAGAAGGGAAGTATCCTGTTGCTCCAAGTTGGTATTAAATTGGTCACCCATGTTGGTGATGACCAGGTCCAATATGTTGTCACCTCTGGTGGGAGTATTGACCAGTTGAACCAGGGCATTTGAGTTTATAAATTCTAGGAAAAGTTGGGCAAGGGAGGTTACTACTTGAGTAGTTCTCCCAGTTAATGTTTGGGTAATTGAAATCACCCAATATTAGGGTGTTTGGTAGGACCTTTATGTCTCCCAGTGTTTCCAGAAATGCGGAATGGGGTAGCAAGCTACAATTTGAATTGCAGTTTTGCCCATTGTTAGTTGCACGTGGATGATCTCTGAAGAATCGTGCTGTGCCACTAACCTTATCGTGGCCAAATTTGGAATATATATACACAGGGCTAGCTGTAGAGTTGCATATTTGTACTTTCATAAAATTAATAAAGTTTGTCCCTTATAATTTCTCTGGTACAGTAGAAAATCTCATATTTTCTTCACATGTTCCATCTTCTAGCTCTATTTCATGAAAATGCTCAGGCAGCCTTTTCTGCATTGCAACTTCTGATTTTTGCAGTTTTATCAGTCTGATTTGCTAGTTAAATTTTCTCATTTTTCCAGTAATTGGTTATTTTACTGTATATTCCTTCAGTGCTTCATTTATTTTAAACATCTCTGAGTGTATTTGAATTATGTTTCCTCTAAATTACTGGAAGCTCTCTCCTGTATCAAAGCTGAAACTTTTATGTTTTTGTACTGATTTTTTTTTTGTTCTTGTCCTTTTCAGGTTGATTCTCTTACTTCTCCAGCTTTTATATTTTTTGACATTCAGACAGTGTGATTACTAACCAGTAAATTAATGTTTCCCAACTGGAAAGTTTTCACTTTGTTTCGCAGTTTGTTACACTGGGGGAGCTCTAGTCAAGCTGCTGTTCAGTGTGCTATCTATCTATACTCTACACAACATAAGCAAGATTTTACTTATTTAGATTTGTTTACAGGCTGGGCATAAATTAACCAGTTTTCGCCAGTGGTGCAGGGAGAAAAGCTCCAAAACACAAACAGTAGTTCTAGGAACAGTAAAAATAAATAAGTTAAATCAGCTGATAAATGACAGACTGAAAAAAATAAAGTACAAAATTATAAATAGTAGCAAGTGGTAAACTGGAAGCAAAGTCAATTTAGCAGAGTAAATGTATGTAACCTCAATACTCAGAATCGAGGAGTATGTTAATATAAGATGTAAAGGATGAAGAGGGGAACAGAGGAATAACAGGGGAAGAGAAGTGTTAGCGAGGAAGGTAGTTAAGAGATGAGGCAAGGAAACAATAGAAAGTCACTCAGTAGAGTAAAACGGCATTGGTTGGAGCATTATAAAATTTTCTAGTCATAATTTCTCATCAGTAGTTAGTTTTAATGGAGTTGTAAAGCTAATGATAAAGAAAAATAAGTGAATATATGTCGTCTTGAGTTAAACAGAAGCAGTGGAGCAGGACAAAGCCAGGAGTCATTAAGAACTTTAACTGTGATTTAAAGGCTTGTGAACTAGCTTATTTGCCTGATGCAAGTAGGAATTGAATTCCTGATTTTAGATGCCGAAAGACAAGAGACAGATGCAAACCTAGAGGGCAAAGCATCACCAGCAGCATTTTGAGGTTTAGTTGTTAGGATAATGCATTTATCTGTAGAGCTTAGCTGACTGTTTTGGGATATAACACTCTGCAGCAGATTTTTAGTGAAGGGCACTTCTCAGGAAAGTACAGTATGCTGTGGGCAGTTTTTCATTAGGAGTAGGCAAGGTAATTACACAATTCCAACCATTTAAGGAGTTTTGAGGCTGTACAGTGGTGAGTTTTGGTAGACGTGTTGGCATAAATTTTGCAATTTTATTATAGCAGTACCCTAATTCACTCAACTGTGATTTCTAATTTAGTGTGCTCTGGGGAGGCATAGAGAGCTGTGTTAAAAGAAGAGGCAGTATTTTGTTTCTACTACTGTCAGTAAGAAAGTGTTTGACTCTGTACAGTAGACAGAGTCTTTAATGGGTTTTCTTGATAGTGGTTTAAAAGTGAAGGTCAGAGTTGAGGTTTTCATCTGTAATGACATGACTCTCATAAGTTTTATTACTAATTAAATCAGTTTGTTGATGTAACTGTGGATAGATTTTTATTACCAGAGCAATTTTTAGGTGTAAACAGCACTAGTTTGGTTTTCCTGGAATTCAGAATTAGTTGAGAATTGATGAGCCAGGTTTTGATTAAGGAGAATGAATCCCAAGTTGTTTGGAGCTCAGTCAGGATAGAGACTAAAGCTTAGGGTAGAGTCATCAGCATAATGAATTATTGAAACTTGTGTGGCAACTTCTGGGAAATTACTGATTATATATTGAATAAAATTAGGCAAAGTATTGAGCCTTGAGAATCACCTATAGATGCTTGTAGAAACGTGGAGCAGGAACAGTTCCATTTAACAGACTGGAATATTTTGCTAAGTTAGTTTGGAGACCACTCATTGCTGGCAGTAGAGAGTCCAAACTTGTGAGAGCATTTGTAAAAGTGTCCGATGTGAGACTGTATTGAATGCTTTGTAAAATTCTAAGAAAAATGTTGAAACCAAGTTACCTTTGTTTCTCTGGTAGTTTGTGGTGGTATGAAATGATAGTCGTGCAGTGTTTTTGCTGTGGTAAGGTGGAATCCATACTGTGTTGAGGATAGGAGTTTACTGTCAGGGAGGGAAAGTCGGTTGTACACATTTTTGAAAATCCTGGATTGGGGGTGTGTAGGCAATAGGTCTGTAGTTTCTCTAATCACTAAAATGATCACCTTTTTGAATAAGTATGATAAAAGATTCCAGATTTTTGGTACATATGCTTACTGCAGGAATATGTTAATTAAAATAGAGATGGTATATGCTAAGCCATCAGCAATATTTTTATACTCTGTTGGGAAAGTCTCAACAGCTGGAGTAGTTTGTTTTAGCTTGAGGAGGTATTTTTTGATAGTACTAGTTAGTATTGGTTTAACAGAGAAAGAGCAGTTGGTCTTGGTTTGTAGAGGAAGACATTAATGGAGATTATCAGTTATCCTTGGTAAATGCTGCTGCTGCTTGAATATCCACATTAAAGTTTCAAGGTATTTCCTCATTTGAAGTTGAGCATGGGCTGGGTTGTGTGCTTTTGCTTGAATGTATAAGATAGTTTTCCAGTAATTTGTTTAAGGTTATGGTTTTGAGGCCCTGCAATTTCATGTAATTGTCTTTTATCATTGTTTGAAAGATTCAGTGTGATTGTAAAAATGTCTGTACTGCTGATAGAAATGAGGGGTTTTGGTATCTCTTTCCCCTCATTTGTTTGGTTGTAAGTTTGTGGCAATGGAAGTTTTTACTCTCTTTTTTTTTTTTTTTTTTTTTTTTTTTTTTCCGTAGTGGAGCTTGCTTATTTTGCTCACTGAGTATGGCAATATGTTACTGAACTGATCAGAAGCTTCATCAAATGGGAGTTGCTATAAGAAAAACAAGTTAATAAGTTGTAAGATAAAAGTGAAAGTGTGTGGAGAAGTTGGACAGGTTTTGTACCAGTTTTCGTGGTGATATTTAAGTGTGTAATTGTCTCATTACAAAGGAAGGGCGGTGATTTCTGAGGGTGTCTGGTAGGATGCAAATGTTCATTATATAGTTATGATGAGTTGTTAGAATCCAGTCAGTGGTTGAATAAGAATTGGAAGATTTGATTTATCTAGTTGGAGAAGTAATTAAGTTGTGAAAGTGAAGAAAATAATAAAAGGGAAAGATTACTGTTAATGGAGTGCCAATTTTTTGTCACCTAGGATAAATGTTTCGTGAGAAATGTGCAAGACTGTCCCAAGATGTTCCTATAACAAAACATGCTGCAAGTGTAAGCAAGTTATATGATAGGTGACTGTGATCATATCTTCTGGTCTTGTCCAGCATTTGAAGGGTTCAGAGTTGAATTTCAGATGATGTGAAAGTGGTTTTGAGATTCTTTTACTTTAACTCAAAATTTTGTTTTTGGGGGGGATTAGTTCAGAAACACACTAATCAGTAGAAGGCATTAGCTGGTTTGATAATGTTGGTAACAAACAAAGCAGTAGTAATAAAGTTGGAATCTTGACAAGGCACCTAGCTCAATGGATGCATCTGAAGTTTTGAAAGAATTGAAACAACACAGAGAAAAAATGGCAACTCAAAAAACAAATCAGTAGCAAGTGGAAGATTTGTTTCAAGTTGATTAGGATAGAAGGCGATTAACTCTGAAAAGTCTGGCAGCTGAAAAAGTTTCAAGGGTTAGGATATGATAACGTAAACACAGTCAGAGGCTAGACAAAGTATAAAAATAGAAAATAGCTAACAACTAGGTTTGAAGGAAATATTAAATGATGTGGAATACTTCTGCAGATAGGAAAACTGTAGTGGAAAATCAAGTTAAAAATTACTGGTTTTAATGCAATACGGAACAATTACAGTCCCTAGTGTTGGGGTGAAAGGTAATGTTAAATGTTTATCTCTGAAAACTGTTGTATTGGTTTAGTGATATGATGTGGTATAGTTTAAGGAAGAGCTGACCAGCCTTGAGGAAAAGTAACAAATGCACCATACAGTGCAATTTCACAGTGTTCGTATAGTCATTGTTAAGGAATTAAATTATTTTTGTTAAAAAAAAAAAGTTTTGAGAGCTTGCTGTAAAAGAAAATGAACATTGAGGATGGGGCGAAAAGGAAAACCTCAATACTATTACGATGCCAAAGCAGATGGAGAACAGAAGTTGTGCATCTTTTATAAATGTTATTGTACCAGATAGTTTGGGTTAATAAGGAAAAGGCATTCAGGGTTCTAAGTCTAAGGAACAGAGTAGTGGTAGTAACTATGGCATGGCAGTCCTGTTAGAAACTTATGCCACAAAGGCAGGTACACTGTAAATTGTGGAAGGCAGTTATCTTATGTAAAGTTGGTTATAATCACTTCTTCATTAAGTAATGATTAACTCTGTTGTAGTCATGCAGTGTAGAGCAAAATTCATCCTGTTGATCAGGAAATGTAGTAATCCAAGGATTAAGTTTAAATTAGCATACCCAGTGTATTTGAAGCTAATTTTATTTGGGAAGAACTAATATGCTTAGTTTTGCATGAAGCAACAAAGAGAGAACCCCCAAGAGACAAAGTAGGTAAGGTAGCGACTTCCTAGAACATTAGTGAGCAGAAGTGTCTGACCAGGGAATAAAAAAGAAAGACAGAAGGGAACTTATTAAATAAGTGGCTGGCACTAAATAACAACTGAATGTGTAATTCTACAGGTTGTAGGTACTGACTGCATGAATTTTCTCTGAATTGCTTGATTACTATATGCTCCAAAAGCCAGTGTAATTCTTATTGGTATCCCATGCTACGTACTTCTGCATTCAAGCTGCAAAAATTAAATGAAGGGGCTGTGTTTTATGAAAGCTGCATAAGTATATATTATTAATTTGCTTCGCTGTGCATATGCTTTTTAAAATTGTTTGACTAGCCCAATCAACTTTGGAGACTTGTAAGAAGACTTGGTAAATTCTGGAGTTAAATTCTAGACAAGGAAACTGATTGGTGCTGGCTGTGGCTGTTAAAATACTTTGCCAATTAGTAACTGCAAAGGGTTTGTAAGGACGGTCAAGTCTTTGGGTGCTGGATATGATGTTCATCGTGCATACAGCTGCAGTCATAACAGATGGGTTCGCCTGCTGTCAGGCGGGTCTTCGGTCGGCCGAATTCCAAAGTCTAGGTCCGGCGTCGGTTGATGTCGCTTCTTCCCTGACGTCAGTGCGACAGGGGTATAAAAGAACCAGCCGACGCCATTTTCTTCAGTCTTTCTTGCCGCGCGGTGCCCGAAGCAGAAGCGGTTCGCAAGTGCCGGTCGGCCAGCTCCTGAGATTACGAAAAATTTGGAAACCGAAGTCTTCTTAAAAGCTAAGTACCCCATTGGGGAAACTTTTCTTGCCTCAGACCGATGTCAGACAAAGTTAATAATTGTATTTCTTGTGGGAAGCAAATACCACATAAGGATTTCCATTCCCTCTGTATACCTTGTTTAGGCCCAGACCACGACGTCTCGGTCTGTCACTGTTGTGCTGCATTCAACAAACGCACTATTAAGCGTCGGGCGGAGTTCGCCCAGCATTTTTTTTGGTAAAGCATTTAACTATACCATGTCGTCGGATACTCCGACTCCGGTTTTGTCTAAAAAAACACAAAGACAAGGACCGACACTCAAGGTCCGCTGCCTTTACCGACACCACGCCAAAGCCGACTACACGTGGTCCGATTCTCAGTGAGGTGTCTACGCAGCCCCTGATTACCGACGACACATCTTTGGCGGTGTCTCCTGCACCCGAGGTCGCAGGCTCCTCTGCCCACACCCCGACTACAGATACCGAAGCCACTCTTGGCATTGAAACACAGAATGTGGACAGGTCCACCTCCACTCAAGGTGTCTTCAGACCTTCCTCTTCTTTCTCCATCAAGGCTTTCACCAAGTCTAAAGCAACCATGCACCTTAAGAGACCAGTTACACAGGGCCCATCTCCAGGCCCCATGCCTAAGAAACAGATGCTTAAAATGGCTGAGGATTTAATTACTCTAATCAGAGGTTCTCAGCCACCTCCGGACAAAAGGTCCAGAGTGGAGGAAGATTCCCCCTCCTCGGATCAGGGATCCATTATTTCAGAACACCCTGATGATCAGGAACAGTCTTGCTCCTCTTTTGAAGACACTGATGCAGAGGAGTCTGTTCCTTCTGTACCCCCCCCTGAGGATTACTCATTTGGGGAAACTTTGCATACCTTAAGTCTCACAGGGGCCCAAGGGAGTTAAGGCTTCCATTGCCAAAAATCCATTGTCTTCCGAGAGAGATTCCAGATCCTTAGAAAGGTGGGGAAAAAAGGTATATACCTCTGCTACCTTAACCATGAGGGCCTTAAAACTGTCAGTTTCATATGCTAAAATACCAACAGTTTCTGTTATCTCAATTGAAAAGTAAAATGTCACAACCTGAACAACCAGACTTGAAGGAGTTGCAGGATTTGATGCATAGTGCAGAACAAGTGGATAAACATGCCTTACAATCTGGCTTTGATGCTCTAGAGGCCTCATGTAGAGCTGCTGTTACAGGCTCAGTCATACGCAGGCATGCCTGGCTCAAGGAACAAACCTTGCCTGATCATGTCAAAGCTAAATTACCAGACGCCCCTCTTCAAAAGGATGTACTATTTGGGGCAAATGCTGAGGAAGTATTACGGAAAATGGAGGAAAAAGCTAAATCAATGCAAACTGTGAAAGAATTTCTGCAGGTTCAACCCCCACGTTTTAGTAGAAATTGGCCTTCCAAAAACTGGTCCTTTCCTGCCACAGACAGACCCCAAAGAGGCAGATACAGGCGCCCGAGGGGCAGAGGACAATCACAAGGATCGTACAGAGGCAGACAATGGCAAGCTCCTACACAAAGAGGTGGTGAGGACAACTCACAATCTTTCAGAAAGCAAACCCAATGACTTTCCCCTTTGCAGGCCAACCAGGTCTCAAATGGCAGCCCCCTTAGGAGGAAAGCTGGCACTATTCTCAAAAAATTGGCATGTTGTCACAAAGGACAAATGGATCCTGGACATTATAAACAGAGGCTACAAATTCCATTTTCATACCCTTCCAAAAATGAGAGGCATGCCAAAACTGCCACACAATCAAATGGCAGAGGCACAAAAGCAAATTTCAGATCTTATAAACATGAAAGCTATTCAAGGGGTACCTACACATGAACAAGGTCAAGGTTTTTATTCCAGGCTATTTCTGGTGCCAAGGAAGGGAAAATATTGGAGACCTATTTTGGATCTTTCCATCCTAAACACATCGTACCAAAATTCAAGATGCTCACTCTACAGCAACTTCTTCCCATGCTGGGCAGGGAGTCTTGGCTGGTAACATTGGACCTCAAGGAGGCATACCTGCATGTCCCAATCAGACAAAATTGCAGAAGATACCTCAGATTTCTTGCAGGTTCAACCCATTATCAATTCTCTGCATTGCCCTTTGGCTTATCTACTGCGCCCAGAGTATTCACGAAATGCCTGGCATCAGTAATTGCCTACTGCAGACTTCAAGGGATACAAATATACCCTTATTTGGACGACTGCCTGATCCAAGCGGACAGCAAGCACATTCTTCTGAAGCATCTGGCTTATGTAATAATGTTATTAAACTCTCTGGGATACATAGTCAACAAAGAGAAATCAAGGCTAATACCCTCTTGGAATATAATTTTCCTGGGTGCCAATTTGGACACAAACACCCAGATGGGCCTACCTCACGCCAGAGAAGCAGGGGCAACTAATTCAATATTTCAGAACACTGGCAAATTGCACCAGGCTGACTGCAAGGAAAATCCTGCAGGCTCTGGGATTCATGGCATCTTGCATCTTACTAATCCCATGTGCAAAGCTGCATATGAGAAAACTACAATGGTACCTAAAAAACATATGGTCTCAACACAGCCACAGTTTGGAAACAATACCACTACTTCCATGTCTGCAAAAGGAATTTCTGTGGTGGGCTCAAGCATGTCAAACAAACACAGGTCTTCCATTCAGCAAGCCTCAAGCAAATCAAGTCATCACAACAGACGCCTCGGACTACGCCTGGGGGGCGCACATGACAGACCGGTGCATTCAGGGCAAATGGTCCCAAAAAGAAAAGCACCTTCACATCAATCAAAAAGAAATGCTAGCAGTAATAAATGCTATTATAGCTTTCAAGGACCTTCTACAACCAGGTCAACTATTGATAAGAATGGACAACACCACAGTTATGTGGTACATAAACAAGCAGGGAGGGACACATTCCTATCCCCTATGCAGACTGGCCATATCACTTTGGAACATGGCCATGGACGTACAAATGGAACTACAAGCACAGTACTTGCCAGGCAAGGAAAACACGCTGGCAGACAACCTAAGCAGGAATATGACAGATCCACACGAGTGGAAGTTGCATCCAAAAGTTTTTACAGAAATAATCCAAGAATGGGGAAGGCCAGACTTAGATCTCTTTGCCTCCCACAAAAATCATCAATTGACAAAATTCTGCTAGAGGACCTTCCATCCAAAGGCCTGGAGAGTGGACGCTCTCTCTTTCAGTTGGACATCAATGACAGTTTATGCCTTCCCGCCTCTTCCTCTGCTGCCCAAAGTCCTATTGAAGACCAGAGCAGACAGACCAAAGATAATCCTCATTGCTCCGGACTGGCCAAGGCAACACTGGTACCCACTCCTGAGGAGCCTGATGCATTCCCCTCCATGGACCCTGCCTCTAATGCCTCTTCTGACTCAGCACAGCTTCAAAACTCTTCACAGTCAGCTAAAAACACTCAATCTAGCCGCATGGAAGATTCCTTAGCATCACAGCAGGCCCTACTCTCCAAGGATGTGCAAGATGTCATTTTGGAGGCCAGAAGGCCATCAACTAGAAAAGCTTACTCCGCAAAATGGAAACGTTTTTGTGTCTGGAATGAGAAAAAGGGCCAGAACCCTGGAAAACTGAATTTACCTCAAATATTACAATATTTGGCTGAACTGCTAAGCAGTGGACTTTCGTTCTCCTCCATCAAAATCCATGCCTCAGCCATTTCTGCAGAATACAACACTGATCCTCCTTTATTCTCTCACCCTCTTTTAAGACAGTTCCTCAGAGGGGCTAAGAATTTAAGACCTCCTAGGAAACAACCAGTACCTGCTTGGGATCTTAATTTCATTCTGGAAAAACTGACTTTGCCTCCTTTTGAGCCAGCTGCCTCATCAGATTTGCAATATTTGTCCTGGAAAACAGCTTTCCTTCTGGCTATCACTTCAGCTGGTAGAGTTTCAGAACTACAGGCTCTCATGGCTGTCCAGCCTTTTATCATATTCCATCAGGACAGAGTTTCTTTACGAACCAACCCGTCCTTTATGCCTAAAGTGGTATCCAGGGTAGCTTTAAATCAGGCCATACATTTACCTACTTTCTATCCCAATCCTCAAAACAAAGGGGAGAGATTACTACATTCCTTGGACATCCACAGGCAACTGCATTATTATTTGGACAAAACAAAACCTTTCAGAAAATCAGAACAGCTCTTTGTGGCCTATGCGGTAGGAGCTCAAGGAAAGCCAATTTCCAAACAGACCATCTCAAAATGGATAGCCCACTGCATACGCTTTTGCTATTCCTTTCATGGCAAAACTGTTCCTACAGGCATTAGAACTCATTCCACCAGGGCCACAGCCACCTCTGCAGCCTTCCTCAGAGGAGTTCCTACCAAGGATATTTTGGAAGCAGCCACTTGGAGTTCTGTGCATACCTTCTCCAAACACTACAACCTACCATTATACTCCAAATCTAGAGCAGGCTTTGCCACTGCAGTCTTGCAGGGCATTTTGGCTCCTCCTAGTTCCACCTAGTGCCTACCACCCCTTTCTTAGCTTTGGGATTCTACCCATCTGTTATGACTGCAGCTGTATGCACGATGAACATAGTACAGTTTTGTACCTACCATAAATGTAGATGTTCGAGTGCTAATACAGCTGCAGTCCAGGTTTCCCTCCCTCCTTCCCCTCTAGGGGTCTTCTTTTATGGTGTATTTGCTTGCAACTACTGTTTTTTGATTATATTGCATTGCATTACTACATAATTTTATGTATTGCCTTCCTTCTGGGGGCACCTGACATCTGGGGCAAGAAAAAACTGAAGAAAATGGCATCGGCTGGTTCTTTTATACCCCTGTCGCACTGACGTCAGGGAAGAAGCGACGTCAACCGACGCCGGACCTAGACTTTGGAATTCGGCCGACCGAGGACCCGCCTGACAGCAGGAGAACCCATCTGTTATGACTGCAGCTGTATTAGCACTCGAACATCTACATTTATGGTAGGTACAAAACTGTACTTTCTGAGATGAGATTTAATATTTAGGAAGTAGATGGTTTATCTGAATCTGACACTACTGTGATCGTTATTAAACATTATGCTAAATATGAAGCATAGTGCAATTAAATGTGATAATGGCAATTGCAGGTTGTTGCCTTTTTGGACTTGTTAAAGGTGTGGATACTGCACCTTTTCCTTTCAGTTGTATATCTGAGAGGAAAGGCTTGTAGAAATGTGCCTGTTCAGGGGAATTTGATCACAGCTGATATTTTCTTGCTGTTAAGTACTGCAGACAATGATTATCTGGTTGCCAAGGTGATTTCCATTTGCTAAATACTGATTAGGGATAAATCACTAAGCACTGATACATTATTATGTATATTGTTACAGTAATGCAAAGCGTAAGGAGTTGCTGGGGAGGAGGTGAATTAGGGGAATAGTGTCATCATCCAGAGAGGCTAGAAAGCAAGGGACTGTAATACCTATGGGTTATTGTTGCACCTTTGAAGTTAGACTCTCTCAGAAATTCTGATTACAAAATTTTCAGATGTAAAGGGAAAGCGCAGTGGGGTGAGAGTGACTGTTCTTTGTCTTCCCAAAGGATTCTGTCAAGGGAAGTTTACATACGTTTTTATAAAGGAGCTCCGTTATGATTGGGAGAGTAAAGTGTAGTCACAATAAAAAAAAAAGTTTATTCACAATTAAAATGGATGTCAGTTACGGCCCTAAAAGGATGCCATATTTTACTGCTGCATTTAACTGTTTTTATCTGCACTTCTGCCTTCTTGTTTTTGGATTACTCCTGAATATTGTAATGTCCTGCACTTTTGGCAGATTTAGTGTTTAAGTTGGTTATTTACTTACATTTTGTGTTCATTTTGTGGTTAGGAGCCTGAAAGAGGTAGTGCTACTGTTTGGTAACAGTGGAGAGTAGTCTAGTTGAATTATGTGCTCTAAATCACTTAATCTTAGATTGTGCTACTTGTGATTGGCCAAGGACCATCTTGTTTGCCGGTTGCTTTTAGCCTCTGTAAAGGCATTGCATTCGTGCAAAGCTTGGTTCTGTGCGGCAGGTTTTAGCACTGACCTGTGCCTAGAACTGATATTTTTCCTATAAACCTACCCTTCAGACTTAACTTTTACTCACTTGTGCAAAGAGTAACTAGTTTGCACAGTGGCAGGCAGTGTTGCATTTGCTTTGGATATATACTCCTATTTCATCCTTTTCTAGAAAAAAAAAAAAAAACAATTACCTAATAAGTGACAGTAACCATAGACATGAACATTCCTGTTATCTACGCAGCCATTTTGGTGACATGGGCATCCTCAGGCAGTGTAGCAATTGACTCATGTTTGCTAATAACCAACTGATTCTCAAATAAACCGATACAGAATGTGAGAGATGTATTAACACAATGTCATTGGAGACAAAACTGTCATCCAAGCATTCATAATACCAAGTGGGTTGTCAGAAATGCGCAAACTACACCCAACACACACAGTATGTATCAGACACACAGGCTCACATATGCTGAAGCACTTAAACGTAATCTTCTTAAACCTGAAAAACCTCAAATGCACTGGTCCTGCAGTACATATCCTCAGCAGCCCAAAAAGCACTCCACCAAAACACCACCCAACACAATAAACACAGTTCCATCTCATGAATCCTCAGTTTGAAAGCTCATAAGGCAAGCCACCACACAACCCAGTATTTCAGTCCTAGGAGACTTCATTGTGAGACACGCAAATGTCCCAATCATCACGCTGGTCAGTCAGTTGTGTCTACCAGGGCAAAATCTCCCAGGTGTCACATGCATGCAGGTTATTTGACCAGTATGACTCGATCATAGTCCATGTGGGTGTAAATGAGACATACCTCTATGGACTGTATGAAAAGAAATCAAACACAAAAGGTATAGAGTGCACCATAAGCTGTATCACGATGTAAAATGATTCCCAAAGGTACTTCAGTTGAATGATTAAATTCAAAAGTATAAGATAAAAATCCACTTTATTGAAAACGAAAACTGCAGAAACTGGTGTGAGCGCTTTCGCGTTGACTCGCAACGCTTCATCAGACATAAAAAATACTGCAAAATGAGTCATTAAATATACAAAAATCACATGATATCACATTAACTTGAAAGGGCGATAAAACAAGATGTTATTCAAAAACTACATGTTAATGTTTGAGGGACCTGGCAGCTAAAAATGGCTTAATAGTGAGCCTGTCATTAAGCCCAAACCTATGTGCTTGAAGCTTTAAGATCCATTTACTTTCTCTTTCCTCCACTCTGTTTTGTAAGTTACCTAATCTTCCATCTATGTGAACTAATTCCAAAACTAAAAACTTGAAAATATGTGTATTGCCAAGCTCAATAATGTGTTTGGCCAGGGCATTGAGAGCATTGCCTTTGGTGATGGCATAGGCATGCTCCCTTATTCGTTCACGCAACGATCTGGTGGTCATCCCTACATAAAATTTGTGACAGGACTGACAGTCAGCTAAGTAAACTAAGTTAACAGACCTACAAGTTGCATAATGGTTGAATGTGTAAGGTCTGTGTGTGATGGGATGTGTATATGTGTGGGTATAGGAATCAGCAATGTGTCTGCATTGATTGCAGGATTGACAGGCAAAAGTGCCGGTCTTGTGAGTATTGTGTTGTGTATGATCGTGAGTTCTATCATAACATAGAAGTCGGTTCAGGGAAAGCATGTTCTTGTAAGCTACTCTTGGTTGAGTGTCTATGAGAGATTTGATGCCTTCATCTATCGTCAGTAGATGCCAATGTTTGTTGAGAATCCTAAGAACGTGGTCATTTCTGTTGGTATAAGGTATGACAATTCTGTTATAAGAAGTTTGTGCCAAGGTCTGATGGCTCGTTTGAGCATCAGGTCTAGTAATGAGTGGGGCACCCTCTTTGGTCCTTTTAGAATCCCCTTCGGAAATGACCTTATCAACTAGCTTCTTATTGTATCCTCTGGAAATGAAGTTCCTAGCTAAACGAGTTTTATGCTGTTCATAGGCTGTGTCTGTTGATGTCAGCCTAGAAACCCTAATGGTTTGATTCCTGACTATATTGTTGTAAATATGTTGAGGGTGCATACTCCCTCGGTGTAAAAGATTATTTTTCCAACAGCTCTTTCTAAAGAGCTCAGTATCAAAACCATGTTTACCCATGGTAACTTTGATGTCTAGAAAATCTAAGTTGACTGTAGAATGATTACAATCAAAGCCAAGGAAATCTGTGGACTTGTTTAAATATTCAACGAAGCCCAAAAGTTGGGGTAGTGTTCCTGCCCATATGAGGAACACGTCGTCCACAAATCTGTTATAGAACTTCAAGTGTCTAGAAAAATCAGAATCATCATTGAATACAAAATTGTGTTCCCATTGTGCCAACACCAAGTTAGCATAGGCGTTGGCACATGGGGTGCCCATTGCTACACCCTTGGTTTGTAAAAATTATTCATTATGATAACATAATACGTTGTTCTCTAGAACTATCTCCAGGAGAGACATATACCTGTTGACAATGTGTGAAGCCAATTGATTACGTGTCAATAGGGCTCTGACATACTCCAAACCATTGTCGTTTGGGATGGAGGTAAACAGAGATCTAACATCTAGTGTGACCAGTAAAAGATTGTCAAAAGATGGAGACGTATTGTTAAAAATTGCCAGGTTCTGGATGAAATTATTAGTATCCTTTAGGATATAACTGACCTTTGAAACAATAGGTTTCAACATCTTATCAAGGTAAATCGACAGGGGTTCTGTTAGCCAGCCTCGGCTGGACACAATAGGACGCAAAGGCGGATCAAAGGGATTCTTGTGTATCTTCGGGAGCCCCCTAAATGATGGTATTAAGGGCTTTTCTACCAAAAAGTAGGAATATAAGTCATTGTCAATGACATCAGATAGTAATAAGTCATAAAGCATAGCATGCACATCCCTAATCAAAGTGTTTAATCTATAACTGGGAATGGATAGATATGTTTCACTGTCAGCGAGCATAAAATGCATTTTTTCTTCATATTTGGAGCTGTCCATTATAACGACAGCTCCCCCTTTGTCCGCTTGCCTGATGGCAATAGTACTATTCTGTCTCAAACTATTAAGAGCCTGTCTCTCATTGGATGTCAAAAATTATAAAACTGTGGTTTAACACTCATATCATTATATAAGTCAAACAAATCTTTCTCAACTGCCTGTTCAAACGCTTCTAGTAATGGATGCTGTTGAGGTATAAATAAAGATGGTTTCCTAAAAGGTCTAAAACTATTGGCAGGTTGTTCATCACTTTCACCATATAGCAACTTTAAAGCTAGGTTTCTAGTAAATAGCTTCACATCAACGACAATATCCGTCACATCATTACAGCTCGAGGGAATAAAGCCAAGTCCCTTGTTGAGAACTGAAGTCTCAAAGGCATTCAAACAATAGTTGGAAATGTTGACAACTAAATGCTCAGTAGTGACTGCATTGTCAAAATCAATAGAGTCATTCAAATTTTTGTTCGCCATACCTTCTTTACGGACGGCGTGATGTCTTCTGTATTCTTCCTTTTGTTTGCCCTTGCATGTGGCGACCAAGTCCTCCTCTCCTGAGGTTTGTAGGGCAAGGGAAAAGAAGGCAAACCCTCGCCTAAGCCAAACGACTCGTTCTCTGATTGTGTAACGAACGAGTCGATAGAAAGTTGTTTAGCGCGTGTATCTTGTTTCCTGATAGTAACCAGACTGGCTTTGTCCGGATGGGAAACATGCTCTAGGTCGAAATTATTGTGTATCTGTGCTTCTACTACCATGGTTTTGGGACGTTGATCTGACAGACGTTCATGTGTCGCCGACTCTATGGTTGTGGCTGATTCCACAATGGTGACCTCCTCCGATGGCGTCAATGAAGTGGGGGTGGCTAAACGACGTGGTTGCTCACTGTGCGTGGAAGAAACGGGTGGATTATCCAATCGTGCAGTAGGTTTCTCAACCCTCGTTTGTTTATGATCTTTCGGCCAAGAAAAAACCTGAGATTTGCTGAAATCAACGAAATCCCTCTGTAATTTGCGTTTTTTGTCCCTTAAGCATTTAATGTCTAAAGATGAAACCATGTGTTTGAGATCATTGAACAAAGTATCGAGATGTTCAGTACTTAATAACTCGGTTAGATCGTTGTGAATTGTTGCGATTTCTTTCTTCAACTCACTAATCAGGGAATCATAATGTTCAATGAGAATATGTATATATAAAAAGCTGGTCTCTATATTGGATCTTTGCCACTTTGCTAATAACTCAGGACTAGAGTTACCGAAGGTTGGCATCTTCAAAATTCTCAAGCCCCTCGGAACTAACCTGAATTTAAGGCAGGCTTCCATGTGTAGTTTCTGCCATTGTGTATTCCGAAGCTTATGCAGCTTATTTTCAAGATTCCTTGTGGCCATTGTGATTTGCATATTGCTCTTAAAGTTGTGCGCTGTGTCTCCTTCAGCACTAAAATCAGTTGTAGTCAATTTGAGTAATGGGTTGCTCTCAAAGTCAACAAGTCCATTCAAGTTAAAAAATCCATTGTTTCTAAGGTTCAGCGCTGGTTCAATAGGTACAGCAGCCATGTCCTGGCAGAGATGCGGATAAAAACGGCAGTAAATAAAACAGAAAAAAACACGCTGCCAGGTAAAGCACTCTCCTTAAACAAAATCAAACACAAAAGGTATAGAGTGCACCATAAGCTGTATCACGATGTAAAATGATTCCCAAAGGTACTTCAGTTGAATGATTAAATTCAAAAGTATAAGATAAAAATCCACTTTATTGAAAACGAAAACTGCAGAAACTGGTGTGAGCGCTTTCGCGTTGACTCGCAACGCTTCATCAGACATAAAAAACATACTGCAAAATGAGTCATTAAATATACAAGAATCACATGATATCACATTAACTTAAAAGGGCGATAAAACAAGATGTTATTCAAAAACTACATGTTAATGTTTGAGGGACCTGGCAGCTAAAAATGGCTTAATAGTGAGCCTGTCATTAAGCCCAAACCTATGTGCTTGAAGCTTTAAGATCCATTTACTTTCTCTTTCCTCCACTCTGTTTTGTAAGTTACCTAATCTTCCATCTATGTGAACTAATTCCAAAACTAAAAACTTGAAAATATGTGTATTGCCAAGCTCAATAATGTGTTTGGCCAGGGCATTGAGAGCATTGCCTTTGGTGATGGCATAGGCATGCTCCCTTATTCGTTCATAGCGATCTGGTGGTCATCCCTACATAAAATTTGTGACAGGACTGACAGTCGGCTAAGTAAACTAAGTTGACAGACCTACAAGTTGCATAATGGTTGAATGTGTAAGGTCTGTGTGTGATGGGATGTGTATATGTGTGGGTATAGGAATCAGCAATGTGTCTGCATTGATTGCAGGATTGACAGGCAAAAGTGCCGGTCTTGTGAGTATTATGTTGTGTGTGATTGTGAGTTCTATCATAACATAGAAGTCGGTTCAGGGAAAGCATGTTCTTGTAAGCTACTCTTGGTTGAGTGTCATCCCATCACACACAGACCTTACACATTCAACCATTATGCAACTTGTAGGTCTGTCAACTTAGTTTACTTAGCCGACTGTCAGTCCTGTCACAAATTTTATGTAGGGATGACCACCAGATCGTTGCGTGAACGAATAAGGGAGCATGCCTATGCCATCACCAAAGGCAATGCTCTCAATGCCCTGGCCAAACACATTATTGAGCTTGGCAATACACATATTTTCAAGTTTTTAGTTTTGGAATTAGTTCACATAGATGGAAGATTAGGTAACTTACAAAACAGAGTGGAGGAAAGAGAAAGTAAATGGATCTTAAAGCTTCAAGCACATAGGTTTGGGCTTAATGACAGGCTCACTATTAATGCCGTTGTAGCTGCCAGGTCCCTCAAACATTAACATGTAGTTTTTGAATAACATCTTGTTTTATCGCCCTTTTAAGTTAATGTGATATCATGTGATTCTTGTATATTTAATGACTCATTTTGCAGTATGTTTTTATGTCTGATGAAGCGTTGCGAGTGAACGCGAAAGCTCTTACACCAGTTTCTGCAGTTTTCGTTTTCAATAAAGTGGATTTTTATCTTATATTTTTGAATTTAATCATTCAACTGAAGTACCTTTGGGAATCATTTTACATCGTGATACAGCTTATGGTGCACTCTATACCTTTTGTGTTTGATTTTGTTTGTTTAAGGAGAGTGCTTTACCTGGCAGCGTGGTTTTTTCTGTTTTATTTACTGTCGTTTTTATCCGCATCTCTGCCAGGACATGGCTGCTGTACCTGTTGAACCAGCGCTGAACCTTAGAAACAATGGATTTTTTAACTTGAATGGACTTGTTGACTTTGAGAGCAACCCATTACTCAAATTGACTACAACTGATTTTAGTGCTGAAGGAGACACAGCGCACAACTTTAAGAGCAATATGCAAATCACAATGGCCACAAGGAATCTTGAAAATAAGCTGCATAAGCTTCGGAATACACAATGGCAGAAACTACACATGGAAGCCTGCCTTAAATTCAGGTTAGTTCCGAGGGGCTTGAGAATTTTGAAGATGCCAACCTTCGGTAACTCTAGTCCTGAGTTATTAGCAAAGTGGCAAAGATCCAATATAGAGACCAGCTTCTTATATATACATATTCTCATTGAACATTATGATTCCTTGATTAGTGAGCTGAAGAAAGAAATCGCAATAATTCACAACGATCTAACTGAGTTATTAAGTATTGAACATCTCGATACTTTGTTCAATGATCTCAAACACATGGTCTCATCTTTAGACATTAAATGTTGAAGGGACAAGAAACACAAATTACAGAGGGATTTTGTTGATTTCAGCAAATCCCAGGTTTTTTCTTGGCCGAAAGATCATATACAAACGAGGGTTGAGAAACCTACTGCACGTTTGGATAATCCACCCGTTTCTTCCACGCATACTGAGCAACCACGTCGTTTGGCCACCCCCACTTCATTGACGCCATCGGAGGAGGTCACCATTGTGGAATCAGCCACAACCATAGAGTCGGCGACACATGAACGTCTGTCAGATCAACGTCCCAAAACCATGGTAGTAGAAGCACAGATACACAATAATTTCGACCTAGAGCATGTTTCCCATCCGGACAAAGCCAGTCCGGTTACGATCAGGAAACAAGATACACGCGCTAAACAACTTTCTATCGACTCGTTCGTTACACAATCAGAGAACGAGTTGTTTGGCTTAGGCGAGGGTTTGCCTTCTTTTCCCTTGCCCTACAAACCTCAGGAGAGGAGGACTTGGTCGCCACATGCAAGGGCAAACAAAAGGAAGAATACAGAAGACATCACGCCGTCCGTAAAGAAGGTATGGCGAACAAAAATTTGAATGACTCTATTGATTTTGACAATGCAGCTACCACTGAGCATTTAGTTGTCAACATTTCCAACTATTGTTTGAATGCCTTTGAGACTTCAGTTCTCAACAAGGGGCTTGGCTTTATTCCGTTGAGCTGTAATGATGTGACGGATATTGTCATTGATGTGAAGCTATTTACTAGAAACCTAGCTTTAAAGTTGCTATATGGTGAAAGTGATGAACAACCTGCCAATAGTTTTAGACCTTTTAGAAAACCATCTTTATTTATACCTCAACAGCATCCATTACTAGAAGCGTTTGAACAGGCAGTTGAGAAAGATTTGTTTGACTTATATAATGATATGAGTGTTAAACCACAGTTTTATAATTTGACATCCAATGAGAGAGAGGCTCTTAATAGTTTGAGACAGAATAGTACTATTGCCATCAGGCAAGCGGACAAAGGGGGAGCTGTCGTTATAATGGACAGCTCCAAATATGAAGAAAAAATGCATTTTATGCTCGCTGACAGTGAAACATATCTATCCATTCCCAGTTATAGATTAAACACTTTGATTAGGGATGTGCATGCCATGCTTTATGACTTATTACTATCTGATGTCATTGACAATGACTTATATTCCTACTTTTTGGTAGAAAAGCCCTTAATACCATCATTTAGGGGGCTCCCGAAGATACACAAGAATCCCTTTGATCCGCCTTTGCGTCCTATTGTGTCCAGCCGGGGCTGGCTAACAGAACCCCTGTCGATTTACCTTGATAAGATGTTGAAACCTATTGTTTCAAAGGTCAGTTATATCCTAAAGGATACTAATAATTTCATCCAGAACCTGGCAATTTTTAACAACACGTCTCCATCTTTTGACAATCTTTTACTGGTCACATTGGATGTTAGATCTCTGTTTACCTCCATCCCAAACGACAATGGTTTGGAGTATGTCAGAGCCCTATTGACACGTAATCAATTGGCTTCACACATTGTCAACAGGTATATGTCTCTTCTGGAGATCGTTCTAGAGAACAACGTATTATGTTATCACAATGAATACTTTTTACAAACCAAGGGTGTAGCAATGGGCACCCCATGTGCCAACGCCTATGCTAACTTGGTGTTGGCACAATGGGAACACAATTTTGTATTCAATGATGATTCTGATTTTTCTAGACACTTGAAGTTCTACAACAGATTTGTGGACGACGTGTTCCTCATATGGGCAGGAACACTACCCCAACTTTTGGGCTTCGTTGAATATTTAAACAAGTCCACAGATTTCCTTGGCTTTGATTGTAATCATTCTACAGTCAACTTAGATTTTCTAGACATCAAAGTTACCATGGGTAAACATGGTTTTGATACTGAGCTCTTTAGAAAGAGCTGTTGGAAAAATAATCTTTTACACCGAGGGAGTATGCACCCTCAACATATTTACAACAATATAGTCAGGAATCAAACCATTAGGGTTTCTAGGCTGACATCAACAGACACAGCCTATGAACAGCATAAAACTCGTTTAGCTAGGAACTTCATTTCCAGAGGATACAACAAGAAGCTAGTTGATAAGGTCATTTCCGAAGGGGATTCTAAAAGGACCAAAGAGGGTGCCCCACTCATTACTAGACCTGATGTTCAAACGAGCCACCAGACCTTGGCACAAACTTCTTACAACAGAATTGTCATACCTTATACCAACAGAAATGACCACGTTCTTAAGATTCTCAACAAACATTGGCATCTACTGACGATAGATGAAGGTATCAAATCCCTCATAGACACTCAACCAAGAGTAGCTTACAAGAACATGCTTTCCCTGAACCGACTTCTATGTTATGATAGAACTCACGATCATACACAACACAATACTCACAAGACCGGCACTTTTGCCTGTCAATCCTGCAATCAATGCAGATACATTGCCGACTCTTATACCCACACATATACACATCCCATTACACACAGACCTTACACATTCAACCATTATGCAACTTGTAGGTCTGTTAACTTAGTTTACTTAGCTGACTGTCAGTCCTGTCACAAATTTTATGTAGGGATGACCACCAGATCGTTGCGTGAACGAATAAGGGAGCATGCCTATGCCATCACTAAAGGCAATGCTCTCAACGCACTGGCCAAACACATTATTGAGCTTGGCAATACACATATTTTCAAGTTTTTAGTTTTAGAATTAGTTCACATAGATGGAAGATTAGGTAACTTACAAAACAGAGTGGAGGAAAGAGAAAGTAAATGGATCTTAAAGCTTCAAGCACATAGATTTGGGCTCAATGACAGGCTCACTATTAAGCCATTTTTAGCTGCCAGGTCCCTCAAACATTAACATGTAGTTTTTGAATAACATCTTGTTTTATCGCCCTTTTAAGTTAATGTGATATCATGTGATTTTTGTATATTTAATGACTCATTTTGCAGTATGTTTTTATGTCTGATGAAGCGTTGCGAGTCAACGCGAAAGCGCTCACACCAGTTTCTGCAGTTTTCGTTTTCAATAAAGTGGATTTTTATCTTATACTTTTGAATTTAATCATTCAACTGAAGTACCTTTGGGAATCATTTTACATCGTGATACAGCTTATGGTGCACTCTATACCTTTTGTGTTTGATTTTGTTTGTTTAAGGAGAGTGCTTTACCTGGCAGCGTGGTTTTTTCTGTTTTATTTACTGTCGGTTTTATCCGCATCTCTGCCAGGACATGGCTGCTGTACCTGTTGAACCAGCGCTGAACCTTAGAAACAATGGATTTTTTAACTTGAATGGACTTGTTGACTTTGAGATCAACCCATTACTCAAATTGACTGCAACTGATTTCAGTGCTGAAGGAGACACAGCGCACAACTTTAAGAGCAATATGCAAATCACAATGGCCACAAGGAATCTTGAAAATAAGCTGCATAAGCTTCGGAATACACAATGGCAGAAACTACACATGGAAGCCTGCCTTAAATTCAGGTTAGTTCCGAGGGGCTTGAGAATTTTGAAGATGCCAACCTTCGGTAACTCTAGTCCTGAGTTATTAGCAAAGTGGCAAAGATCCAATATAGAGACCAGCTTTTTACATATACATATTCTCATTGAACATTATGATTCCCTGATTAGTGAGTTGAAGAAAGAAATCGCAACAATTCACAACGATCTAACTGAGTTATTAAGTATTGAACATCTCGATACTTTGTTCAATGATCTCAAACACATGGTTTCATCTTTAGACATTAAATGCTTAAGGGACAAAAAACGCAAATTACAGAGGGATTTCGTTGATTTCAGCAAATCTCAGGTTTTTTCTTGGCCGAAAGATCATATACAAACGAGGGTTGAGAAACCTACTGCACGATTGGATAATCCACCCGTTTCTTCCACGCACACTGAGCAACCACGTCGTTTGGCCACCCCCACTTCATTGACGCCATCGGAGGAGGTCACCATTGTGGAATCAGCCACAACCATAGAGTCGGCGACACATGAACGTCTGTCAGATCAACGTCCCAAAACCATGGTAGTAGAAGCACAGATACACAATAATTTCGACCTAGAGCATGTTTCCCATCCGGACAAAGCCAGTCCGGTTACTATCAGGAAACAAGATACACGCGCTAAACAACTTTCTATCGACTCGTTCGTTACACAATCAGAGAACGAGTTGTTTGGCTTAGGCGAGGGTTTGCCTTCTTTTCCCTTGCCCTACAAACCTCAGGAGAGGAGGACTTGGTCGCCACATGCAAGGGCAAACAAAAGGAAGAATACAGAAGACATCACGCCGTCCGTAAAGAAGGTATGGCGAACAAAAATTTGAATGACTCTATTGATTTTGACAATGCAGCTACCACTGAGCATTTAGTTGTCAACATTTCCAACTATTGTTTGAATGCCTTTGAGACTTCAGTTCTCAACAAGGGACTTGGCTTTATTCCCTCGAGCTGTAATGATGTGACGGATATTGTCGTTGATGTGAAGCTATTTACTAGAAACCTAGCTTTAAAGTTGCTATATGGTGAAAGTGATGAACAACCTGCCAATAGTTTTAGACCTTTTAGGAAACCATCTTTATTTATACCTCAACAGCATCCATTACTAGAAGCGTTTGAACAGGCAGTTGAGAAAGATTTGTTTGACTTATATAATGATATGAGTGTTAAACCACAGTTTTATAATTTGACATCCAATGAGAGACAGGCTCTTAATAGTTTGAGACAGAATAGTACTATTGCCATCAGGCAAGCGGACAAAGGGGGAGCTGTCGTTATAATGGACAGCTCCAAATATGAAGAAAAAATGCATTTTATGCTCGCTGACAGTGAAACATATCTATCCATTCCCAGTTATAGATTAAACACTTTGATTAGGGATGTGCATGCCATGCTTTATGACTTATTACTATCTGATGTCATTGACAATGACTTATATTCCTACTTTTTGGTAGAAAAGCCCTTAATACCATCATTTAGGGGGCTCCCGAAGATACACAAGAATCCCTTTGATCCGCCTTTGCGTCCTATTGTGTCCAGCCGAGGCTGGCTAACAGAACCCCTGTCGATTTACCTTGATAAGATGTTGAAACCTATTGTTTCAAAGGTCAGTTATATCCTAAAGGATACTAATAATTTCATCCAGAACTTGGCAATTTTTAACAATACGTCTCCATCTTTTGACAATCTTTTACTGGTCACACTAGATGTTAGATCTCTGTTTACCTCCATCCCAAACGACAATGGTTTGGAGTATGTCAGAGCCCTATTGACACATAATCAATTGGCTTCACACATTGTCAACAGGTATATGTCTCTCCTGGAGATCGTTCTAGAGAACAATGTATTATGTTATCATAATGAATTCTTTTTACAAACCAAGGGTGTAGCAATGGGCACCCCATGTGCCAACGTCTATGCTAACTTGGTGTTGGCACAATGGGAACACAATTTTGTATTCAATGATGATTCTGATTTTTCTAGACACTTGAAGTTCTATAACAGATTTGTGGACGACGTGTTCCTCATATGGGCAGGAACACTACCCCAACTTTTGGGCTTCGTTGAATATTTAAACAAGTCCACAGATTTCCTTGGCTTTGATTGTAATCATTCTACAGTCAACTTAGATTTTCTAGACATCAAAGTTACCATGGGTAAACATGGTTTTGATACTGAGCTCTTTAGAAAGAGCTGTTGGAAAAATAATCTTTTACACCGAGGGAGTATGCACCCTCAACATATTTACAACAATATAGTCAGGAATCAAACCATTAGGGTTTCTAGGCTGACATCAACAGACACAGCCTATGAACAGCATAAAACTCGTTTAGCTAGGAACTTCATTTCCAGAGGATACAATAAGAAGCTAGTTGATAAGGTCATTTCCGAAGGGGATTCTAAAAGGACCAAAGAGGGTGCCCCACTCATTACTAGACCTGATGCTCAAACGAGCCATCAGACCTTGGCACAAACTTCTTATAACAGAATTGTCGTACCTTATACCAACAGAAATGACCACGTTCTTAGGATTCTCAACAAACATTGGCATCTACTGACGATAGATGAAGGCATCAAATCCCTCATAGACACTCAACCAAGAGTAGCTTACAAGAACATGCTTTCCCTGAACCGACTTCTATGTTATGATAGAACTCACAATCACACACAACATAATACTCACAAGACCGGCACTTTTGCCTGTCAATCCTGCAATCAATGCAGACACATTGCTGATTCCTATACTCACACATATACACATCCCATCACACACAGACCTTACACATTCAACCATTATGCAACTTGTAGGTCTGTCAACTTAGTTTACTTAGCCGACTGTCAGTCCTGTCACAAATTTTATGTAGGGATGACCACCAGATCGTTGCGTGAACGAATAAGGGAGCATGCCTATGCCATCACCAAAGGCAATGCTCTCAATGCCCTGGCCAAACACATTATTGAGCTTGGCAATACACATATTTTCAAGTTTTTAGTTTTGGAATTAGTTCACATAGATGGAAGATTAGGTAACTTACAAAACAGAGTGGAGGAAAGAGAAAGTAAATGGATCTTAAAGCTTCAAGCACATAGGTTTGGGCTTAATGACAGGCTCACTATTAAGCCATTTTTAGCTGCCAGGTCCCTCAAACATTAACATGTAGTTTTTGAATAACATCTTGTTTTATCGCCCTTTTAAGTTAATGTGATATCATGTGATTTTTGTATATTTAATGACTCATTTTGCAGTATGTTTTTATGTCTGATGAAGCGTTGCGAGTCAACGCGAAAGCGCTTACACCAGTTTCTGCAGTTTTCGTTTTCAATAAAGTGGATTTTTATCTTATACTTTTGAATTTAATCATTCAACTGAAGTACCTTTGGGAATCGTTTTACATCGTGATACAGCTTATGGTGCACTCTATACCTTTTGTGTTTGATTTTGTTTGTTTAAGGAGAGTGCTTTACCTGGCAGCGTGGTTTTTTCTGTTGTATGAAAAGAAACATGAAGCTGTTGGACTGTGTGTCCCAGGCTACTAAGAGATTAACATTGAGCAGCATTCTACTTTCACAAAGAATGATGCCTCAGTATGAACAGGAAATTATCAGTTTTAATAACTTGTTTAGCTTCTGATTTCTTTCCAGGGGGAATGCAGTATTTCTCAGCATGGGAGAACATGGTAGACCGAATCCATTGCTTTGCCAAGCATGGCCTGAATCTGTCCTTTCTAGGCATTCAGATATTTGCTTCAACATTGTCCTCCCCCATAGTGCCATTTTTAGCCAATTCCAAACTGATAAAACCGCCTGACACAGCATAACAAACCAAAAGGAATCTAAAGGTGTGGCTGCTCAATGCCTGGAGTCTAAACAAACTTCACATACCCCAGGCTTTTCTCACCATGAAGAATGCAGATATCTGTGCAGTTACCAACACATGGTTTAAAGCTGCTGAGAGCACCCTTGCAGTGCAGGGCTACAGTGCCTTCCACACATTTAGGCCAACTACTTCACAAGCTGGGGTTAAAGGTGGAGATGTCTCATTCTACATCAGTAACAAGCTCACTTCAAGGTTGGTCAGACAGGATGACACTTGAGCTTCTCTATGTCCAAATTACTGTAGGCAGAGTCCCTTGCCATATCTTTGCAAGCTCAAGATCCCTCTCCATGACTGAGGAAAACCCATAACTCATTACTTAAATGTTCTAGAGAATGTCACCATTCAACCCAATACCATATTCATGGACAAGTTTAACTACTCCATTATAAACTGTGAATCCTACATTATCCAGATGTGTAGGCCCAGATATTCTTCGACTTCGTAAACACAAACGCTGTGGATCAGATTCTCCACAAGTCCACTAGGGGCGCAAGCATAGTGAACCTGGCCCTCACAAACATCAGAGAAAGTTTGGGAGCCATACATTTGTCCTCCCATTTTTTTTGTGAATAGCTTATCCATTCTCACTTCCCAATCTTTTCTAACCTCCTCTGATTGATTCCTATAGTGTGGTGGAGTATATTATATACACTAGTAATCATCCCTCTTTTAACACCAGCTTTTGTTCTAGATTCAACTAGAATCTCTTTTGGGGCATGTCTTTCACTTAGGATTCCCCTATCCCTTTCTCTTTGCCTACACACGGTCAATCCCTGATAGGGAAGGCAGTCTCTAACCTTCAGTCTAAATGTCTTCTTGGCCTTTTCCCATTCTGTTACCTTTCCCTGTCTAATAATTTGTTCCCGATACCTTGGTACATTTGCTAGGTTCATTTAGTAAATTCCAGCTCCCTCTTGCTTATTTTCTTTACCCCTAATTGCAGTCATCCCTGTCATTAGAATATCCTTTCTCCATTCCCTTGTTGGCTTAGTTATTAAAATGCTTTATGCTACTTAAATATAATATTCTATATGACTGTTATTCTCCTTAAGGATGTGCATCCAAAATCCCACTCTCTCATCACTACTTGAATTTTCCACCCTGCTTCATCACCATCTCTTTCCACTTTGAATTGTAGCTTTCTGCTTATATTGTATGTAAGAGCCTTAACTGTGTAGCTGCAGATTATCACTTCAAATCAAATAATCCTAAACCACCTTGCTCTATTGGAAATATCAACTTACCCACTTGACCTCTTGTCCTCTTCTCTTTCCAGATAAAATCCTTCAACTCTTTAATTGCATAACTTGTCCTATGGTTGATAAAAAATATGCCTGACCTGCTTATAAAACTAAAGGGACTAAACATATCTGTACTTGATGTTCGTCATGTTTCACTGTTGCAGTCATTACTCTCGGGTTATCCTGCTGGCAGGCTACCCGTAATCGGCCAGAATTCCAAAGTCTAGGTCCGGCATCGGTTGCTGTCGCCTCTTCCATGGCGTCAGTGTGCCACGGGTATAAAAGATGCAACCGATGCCATTTTCTTCAGTCTTTCTTGCCATGGGGTGCCTGAAGCAAAAGCAGTTCGCAAGTGCCGGTCGCCCAAATCCTGAGATTTTCACAGATGAATTTCAGATCCGAAGTCTTAATTAAAGCGAAGTACCCCATTGAGGAAACTTTTTTCTTGCTCCAGACTGATGTCAGAAAAAGTTAACAATTGTATTTCTTGTGGGAAGCAAATACCTCATAAGGATTATCATTCTTACTGTATTCCTTGCCTAGGCCCTGATCATAACGTTGCTAGCTGTCGGTTTTGTGCTAGATTCAACAAACGCACTATTAAATGTCGGTTTGATTTTGCTTATTACTTTGGCTGAAAATTCAATTACATAATGCCGTCGGAACAGCCGATGACCGGAGTTTCTAAAAAATGCAAGGAAAAAGAGAAGGACAGAAATCCGAGATCCAAAACCGATGAAGCTTCCGCTAAGCCGTACGCCGGTCCTCAGTGAGGCGCTTTCGCAGCCCCTGACACCCGCTACCTCAGAGCCACAGGCCACTGACAACTCCCACGTGGAGCCAGCTAGGCCTCTGGATACTCAAGGTATTGGGCACTTGGAAATCATTCCCTCAGATGGGTCTGGAGCCGCTGAGCAGGCATCAGCTTCTGAGGGTGTTTTCAGACCTACACAGCTATATGTAAAGCCTACTTCAGCTTCAAAAGCAAAAACTACAGCAGCTTTAAAGACAAAGAAACAAGTACAGCATTCTACAGGACAGACGTCCATGCCTAAGAAACAGATGCTCAAAATGGCCGAACACCTTATTACCTTGATCAGGTGTCCTCATCCCCCTCCTGACAAGAGGCCTAGGCAAGAGACAGACTCTGACTCTTCAGATCAGGTTTCCATTTCCTCTGACTCCTCTTCTGTACAGGAATACTCTTTTCCTCCCAATGAGGATTCTGATGCTGAAGAATCCATTCCTTCAGCCTCTCCTCCTGAGGATTATTCTTTTGGGGAAACCCTACATACCATGAGGGAGCACTTTCACTGGGAGAGCCAAGATTACTCAGAATCAAAGAAAAGGCTTAGAGATTTTCTTTTACTTCCTCAGCACAGGCCTCTTGCTATTCCCCCTGTGCTAGACATTGTAGATGTATTTTCAGAGTCCGGCCTTTCTCCAGACTCCTTACCTCCAGCTCCTGTCAAACCAGACAAGATACTACAGGGTTCCTGATTCACATAAATTTCTTCATAAAAACCCTGCTGCTGACCAGAAACTATTTCTCAGGGTCCCAAGGGGGGTTAAGGTCGCTACTGCAAAAAATCCTGTCCCTTCTGACAGGGATTCAAGGGCACTAATGGGGGAAAAAAGTTTACACTTCTGCTACTTTGGCTGTGAGGGCTTTAAATTGTCAATTTCATATGATTAAATGTCAGCAATACTTAATGTCACTGTTAAAACAGAAAATGTTGACTAATTCTGATTGTACAGAAAAGGAAATACAGAATTTATTGCATGCAGCTGAACAAGTGAGAAAGCATACATTGCAATGTGGTTTTATTTCTCTGGAGGGCCTCCTGCAGGGCCGCAGTTACGGGTTCTGTCTTTAGAAGGCATGCTTTGTTAAAGGAATAAAATCTGCCTGATCATGTTAAATTAGATGCTCCATTACAGCATGATACTTTATGTGGTGTTAAAGCAGAGGAGGTTTTGAAGAAAACGGAGGACAAAGCGAAATCTATACAAACCGTAAAGAATTTCTTACAGGTTCAGCCACCAAAATTTAGCAGGAACTGGCCTACATAGAATTTGTCCTTTCCAGTGTCGGACAGGCCACAAAGAGGCGGATACAGACGTCCAGAGGCAGATCCCAGCCCCAGGGCCATACAGGCCTAAACAGTGGCGCGCTTGTACCTCCAAAAGTGGAGAAGACAAAGCACAGCCGTATAGGAAACAGTCCCAATGCCTTGCCTCTGCCAGCTCCAAGCACTTATCTTCTTGCAGCCCCCTTAGGGGGAAAACTAGCACTTTTCTCTCAAAATTGGCACATGATCACCTAGGACAAATGGTTATTGAATATAGTGTCCCGGGGCTACAGGTTCCACTTTCACACCCTGCCAAAGGCAAAAGGTATGCCAAACCTGCCACACAATCAATGGGCAGAGGCACAAAAACAAGTTTCATCCCTTGTGCAAATGAGGGCCATTCAACAAGTACCATAGCAAGAGCAGGGACAATGATTTTACTCAAGACTTTTCTTGGTCCCCAGAAAGGGCAAAGCCTGGAGACCAATACTGGACCTTTCTTTTCTAAACACATTTCTGGACGTTCCAAAATTCAAAATGTTGACTCTGCAGCAGCTTCTGCCCATGCTCGACAAGAAGGCTTGGCTTGTAACTTTGGACCTAAAAGAGGCATACCTGCATATACCAATCGGACAATCTTGCAGAAGATACCTCAGATTCATAGCTAGCTCAATGCACTACCAATTCTCTGCACTGCCCTTTGGCTTATCTACTGCGCACAGGGTCTTCACAAAATGCCTGGCACCAGTAATTGCATTCTGCAGACAGAGGAATTCAAATTTATCCTTACTTGGGCGACTGCCTTATACAAGCAGAGAACAGGGACACTCTACTAAAGTATCTGGTGTTCGTAAAAAGATTATTACTTTGCCTAGGGTACACAGGAAATGAAAATAAATCAAAACTAGTACCCTCTCAAGAGATAATATTCCTGGGTGCAAGCTTAAATACAACTGCCCAGATGGCTTATCTCATGCCAGACAAAGGCAACTAACTTCTTACTTCAAAATGTTGGCAACAAAGACCCAGTTATCTACAAGAAAAATTCTGCAGGCTTTGGGCTTAATGGCATCCTGCATTCTGTTAATTCCATATGCTAGAATGCATACGAGGAAACTTCAATGGTAACTAAAAAGTGTCTGGACTCAACATTGTCAAAGCCTGGAAGCATTAATTACCTTCATTCCTTGCCTGCAACAGGAGTTTCGATGGTGGGCTCATGCCTGTCACCTCAACAAGGGACAGCCATTCACTCTACCCACAGCCAGGCAATCAATAACAACAGATGCATCAGATTATGCCTGGGGAGCACACATGGCAGGAAAATGTATTCAGGGCACATGATCCACAAGCCAAATGCATCTACATATCAATCAAAAAGAGATGCTAGCTGTTCAGAATGCCCTGACAGCTTTCAAGGATCTACTCCATCCAGGACAACTACTGATGAGGACGGACAATACTACAGTCATGTGGTACATAAACAAGCAGGGAGGCACACATTCCTACCCCCTCTGCAGACAAGCCATGACTTTGTGGAACACAGCATTGACTTATCAAGCACGCCTGCAAGCACAATTCATGCCAGGAAAGAACAATACTCAGGCAGACTAAGCAGAAACCTTACGGATCCCCACGAGTGGAAACTGGATCCACAAGTCTTCAGCATGATAACAAAGGAATGGGGATGCCCAGACATAGATCTATGCCTCCCCTCACAACTGCCAACTACAGAAATTCTTCACAAGGAGTTATCACAAGCAAGCATGGAAAGTGGATGCTCTGTCATTCAACTGGAAAAGTCTAACAGTATATGCCTTTCCTCTTCTGCCTCTCCTCCCCAAGGTACTCCTAAAGGTCAGACAAGAGAAGCCAAGAATGATTCTGATTGCCCCAGACTGGCCACGCCAGCACTGGTACCCAATCCTAAAAAGCTTGTCTCAAGGCCCAGCCTGGACATTGCCTCTAATTCCTCACTTACTGACCCAGCGAAACAATCAGATTCTGCACAGCCAACTCAGGACCCTAAATCTGGCAACATGGATAATGTAACCATTCAAAGCACACCTCTCTCTAAAGCAGTGATGGATGTTATTTTGGAGGCCAGGAGGCCCAGTACCAGAAAATCTTGTGCAGAAAAATGGAAAAGATTCTGTGCTTGGAACCAGGCGCAAGGAATTGACACATCTGTACCAAATATTCCTCAGATTTTACAATACCTAACTGAGATGCTGGACAAAGGCCTATCCTTTTCATCAATTAAAATTCATGCCACTGCCATTTCAGCTCATTACAATACGGAGCCTCCTAATTTTTTTCCATCCATTCCTAAGGCAGTACCTCAGATAGGCCAAAAACATAAGACCTCCGAGGAGAGCCCCAATACCTGCATGGGACCTCAATTATGTCTTGGAAAAACTCGCACTGCCGCCTTTTGAGCTGGCCATTACAGCTGATATAAAGTTTTTATCTTGGAAAAACCGCTCTGCTCCGAGCAATAACCTCTGCAAGACGAGTGTGAGTTACAGGCACTCATGGCTGTGGAACCTTTCATCATTTTCCATCCAGACAGGGTTTCTCTAAGGACGAACCCAACATTTATGCCTAAGGTGTAGTGTCCAGTGTGGCCCTTAACCAAAACCATTAATTTGTCTACTTTTTATCCAAACCCACAGAATAAGGGTGAGAGACTTCTGCATTCCTTGGACATACACAGACAGCTACGCTTCTACTTGGACAGAACTAAAGCTTTCAGAAAAACTGAGCAACTTTTAGTGGCATATGCTGCAGGATCTCAAAACAGACTATTTCAAAATGGATAGGCCACTGCATTCGTTTCTGCTACTCACAACATGGCAAATCAGTGCCCAAGGGCATTAGGCCTCATTCTACCAGGGCAGCAGCCTTTCTCAGAGGAGTACCAACCAAAGACATTTTAGAGGCTGCAACTTGCAGTTCAGTGCACACTTTTACAAAGCACTACCATTTACCTCTCTACTCTAAATCCAGAGCAGGCTTCACCACTGCAGTTCTGCAAGGCCTTATAGCCTCTCCTAATCCTATTTAGGCCCAGCCACCCAGCCTTAGCTTTGGGATTCAACCCAAGAGTAATGACCAACAGTGAAACACGATGAACATAGTACAGTTGTGTACCTACCATAAATCTAGATGTTCGAGTGTATTCACTGTTGCAGTCCAGGTTACCCACCCTCCATCCCCCTTTTCTTTGCTGGAACTTACCTATACTTCTCTATCTTATACAACCTATGTGGTGTATTTGCTTGTAGATGAAGGAAATGTTTATTTTACTGCATGAATAATTATTGGCATAATATTTTTAGCCTACCAATTTGGGGGCACCTGACATCTGGGGCAAGAAAAACTGAAGAAAATGGTGTCGGCTGCATCTTTTATACCCCTGGCGCACTGACGTCCGGGAAGAGGCGACAGCAACCGACACCGGACCTAGACTTTGGAATTCTGGCCAACTGCGGGTAGCCTGCCAGCAGGATAACCCAAGAGTAATGACTGCAACAGTGAATACACTCTAACATCTACATTTATGGTAGGTACACAACTGTACTTTTCTTGCCATCACAGTTTTTGTTTTATCTTTTGTATAGTCTCTTTTCACTTATCAAGCTTCCTTAACAGAATCCTTTTTAACCCATGTTCCTGAATACTTCATTTCATCATGTCCTCATAAGTGTAATGGGTATTGCTGAACCAGTATATGTGTAGGTACATAGTTTCCAGCTATTGCATTTGTTTTATCTTCATTAATTTTTTATTGTATACTGAAAAACCTGAAACTGTCTGAATGTTCCACAACACTGAGATACCCTTTCCTGGTTTTATCAGGTACAAAATATCTGCAAATAAAGACAACTTTCCTTGATTGCCATATCAATTATATCCTTGAAGTTCTGAGTCCCTTATTTTCTTTTCCAGTGGTTCTAAATTTAATGCAAACACCAAAGGGTAGAGAGGACACCTCTGCCTGGTTCCGCTGTTCAAACACAAGTTATCAGAGAATATCCATCCCACTTTGATTTTTTTTGCCTGTGATGCCTCATATATCATCCTAAGTAACCTTGTTACTGTAATATGGAATGCAAATGCTTCCATTGCCCTTCTCAGCTTACTCTGGTGAAGGCTTTGTCTGCATCAAGATCCACTAACAGTGGTATTTTCTTACATTCTGTTCCAACTGGATCATCATTGTTCTATTATTGTCAAATGTTTGCCTCCCCTCCACAAAACATATTGATCCATATTTATCAATTTGGCAGCATCTTTGTCATTCTTTTAGCTATTACAAAACAATTTATAAGCATGGTTTAAAATTAAAATAGACCTATATGAGGTTGGGTCTTTTGGGTCTTTACTGTCTTTAGGTATTGGCAGCCACTGTAGCTTTTTTCCAGGTGGTTGGTGATTCCCATCCTTTTAAAATACTGTATTTAATCTTCTTAAATATTGTTTAGCCTCATCTACCTCTAACCTTACCATATTTGTCTTCCATAAATATTTCCATTTGTGTTCTCTTGATTTCCACATTTTCTCCTTTGCACAAATTTTCCTAAAATTTATGAAATATATGCAATACTTCTACAGGATCTGTAGTTATGTTTTTGTTAAGTCTCCACAAGTTTGGTAACAACCCTTTCTACTTTCCGTTGCCCAAGTCATTGTGGTGTAGAATTCTCAAAATACTGTTGTGTAACAGCAGTCTTTCTAAACTCATGCATGTTATCCAGGTACTCTTATTTTCTCTTTAGTACTCTGCAGTTGCACCTGTTCTTGTTCCATGATATTTTCGTTATTCTGCAGTACTTTAACCTTTTTCAGCCCCTCGCGTTACTTAACCATATTTCTGTTTCGTTCATTTGTACCCCGTTTTTAAATTTCACTTTTCATTTTAACCCACTTACTAGCTATCTTCTGAAAAACTTTGTCTTCCTTAACTCCCAAATAATTGCCACTACTCATTCCTTAAATTCCTCTCTTTTTAACAGGTAGTTGGGGAAGCGCCAGTGTCTCATTTTTGCTTCATTACCCTGCATTTTTATTTTTTATTATTGACATATGATCTGAAATAGTTCTTGGATGTGTATCAAAGCTTTGAATTAAATGCACATTGTTGTGAAATTCTACCCAGTTATAGTACCTTGGGGAATATGTAAATTCTCTAATTTCCTACTACTACTGAATTCACGTCTTCCATACCAAATATTTTCATAAATTTCTTCAAAAATGTATTTATTTATTTAACATTTGTTAACCGAGAAAGTCCGACTTGGAGCAAAGCCAATTTTCAGTGGAGGCCCGGGGAGAAATGCTCCAGATGCATGCCAAATGCAGGGAGGACATACAGAAGGCACTCCAGCCAAGAATCTAACCGGAGAACCTCTTGCTGTGAGGTGACAACACTACTGCTGCACTACTGCGCTGTCCAAAATCTGCTCTATTGATGCATCTTCACTGTTGCAAATTAAATTTCAGTCCCCACCTATAGGCACTATTCCCTGCTGAAAGTTAATTATTTCTCCCAAAAATTTCAAGTTCCTTAATAGCAATTTTAGGTAAAATGTAAATATGCCAGCATAATCCACTTCCTTTGCCATTAGCCCTGTACTACCACAACTCTGCCATTATCTTTTTTATTATTATTACTTTCATCTTCTATTGCTATCGGAGCTTCTCTAGCATCTAATACAAGTACTCCCCCTTTCTTTTGTCCCAGATATTTTGCTGAATATCCTTCCTGAAATCCTTTCTTTATCAAATTCACATGGTCACTTCTTTCCAAATGTGTCTCTTGTAGCATTGCTGTTTGCACTCTGCATTTCTTAATGCAATTCAGTGTTCTTTCATTTTTATCTGTACAGTGAAATCATTCACATTCCATGATAATATTGAAGTGTCACCATTGTAAGTTATTCCCACCTATTATATATGACAGTTTTTTAGATATCTGTTTTCAGCTTTTGTGATGCATGCACCCACTAATCAACGGGTTCATCTTTTATGCAGTTGTTTTTTGTCATTTCTATTTGACCCTATGTCACATTTTACAAGAATTTTTATTTTAATGAAAGCCCTCAAATGGTCCAAACATGCAAAACCAAAAAAAACACTCAGAACACCCTCAGAACCTGTTAATTTAATACAAACACACAAAGCTATGTACATCTTCAAAGTTTAATCCTCCTAGTATGAGCAGTTATCCTAAATAGGCAGCTGCTGCAGATACGAGCACTATTTGACCTAAATTTAAGGTTATCCATACTGAGACATTTTACTGCCTGTGCTCTTACTTATACTATTTGCTGTTTCTTTTTTGCCTTTATTCACCTCCCAGATGTGAAAAACAGCTTGCATGCTTTCAGAAAACTAACTTCTAGCCTTAAAGCAACCAGTGTTTCTGGCTTTTTATTGCCCTATAATTAGCTTGTCTCAATGGAAGCATAAGAGAAAAAGGCAGCCCACAACTGCATGCTCCTAAATACATTCTGAACATTTATTGCCAAAGGAAAATGCATTACATTCAGTTTTCTCTTATTTACTTTTTCCACTTAAAACTTTAGATTCAGCCAAGGATTTTAATCCAGCATTCACCTATGCAAAAGTAAGAGAAAACATATAAGATCTACATATGTTATGATCTGTGTACTTCTACATCCCACCCCCCACCACAACAACAACCCAAGGCTGTTAATTTGATCATGATTTGTTCACTTTTTTATTTTTGCATTGTAATGCCTACAATTTTAATACTAAAAAGAGGAATGAAAGCGAATAAAAAGCATCTGTTTACGTTAGTATCTCTTTCACATACAATAACTGAAAATACTTCAGTACATAATATGTAATTTATGTCATGAAAAGTATTATAGAAATACTGTGATACCTAGGTTACTTGAATGTAAAATTGAATTATTCCGGTTAGTCCGGAAGTTACACTTGCAAGATTTTTTTAAAAATTTAGAAGGTGTAGACAACATAACAGAAGTTTCACAGGGGGATGATTCTTTTATTTATTTGGAGCTGAATTGTGATGTGGATGAAACTTTCATATCTTGTGTTTCTAGTTTTTCCAATGAAGAGAATGCTTATTGTTTGTTAAATACTAACAATAACCAAAACAAAAGCAGGTTTATACCACCTTTTAAACATGAAGGGATACAAACATTTTATACTGTGATTGATTTTGCTATGGAAAAATATTATATAACTTCAGAATGAATAAGATTGAAGTGTACTACAGTTTAACTAAAAATGAATGGCAGGCATTAATAGCTTTTAGTAAACAGCATGATCTGGTTATTAAAACTTCGTTCAAAGGTAATAGGATTGTAATAATGCCTTTCTCTCAGTACTTAAATATGTCGCACATTATTGGATGATAGTGAAGTATAAGAGATTGTTAATATTAAGCAATATATTGAAGCTAAGGAAAAGGATCAATGTTTATTGCATAAAAGGTTTGAGGTTAGGCTATTGGTCAGACACCAATATAAAAAAAATTCTTGTGAATGTTATTGCCTACCCAAAATGCACAAAAATGCATTTTATCCACCAGGGAAGACCCATTGTGTTGGCTTCACAATATTTTTTGCACAATATGGGTTTGGTATTACATAGTTATTTACTGAATACCGCTATACAATTGCCATCATATATTAAAGATTATTTTGATTTTTTTTAATAAAATCTCTTGACATTAAATGGAATCAACATATGTATTGGGTGACGATAGATGTTAAGAGCCTATACTCTAATATTAAGCATGAATTTGGTATGAGGGCATTAAGGTTGTATTTAGGAGCTACTCCCCTAGCATATTATATTTTGGAGTTGGTTTATTTTTGCTTAACCCATAATTATTTTGAGTTTGAAGAAATTTTATATCAATTGCAGGGGATGACATTGGGAGCTTCATTTGCCCCCATGTATGCCAATTTATTTATGGGTATGTTTGAATCTGAATATATTTATAAGAATTAATTTTTTGGTAAATTTGTTTTAAAATGTTACGGATTTATCGATTTACTTTTTTTTTATGTCAAGGTGGAATACGACAGCTGCCAGCATTTATGGAGAATTTACATCAAAATATATTTGATATCAAATTTGATGAGAGATTTGAAAAAAAAAAAAAAATTTGATGAGAGACAGTTTCCTTTTTAGATAGTGTTACAAGGGAAATTGGATGGCTCTATAAGAACTAGTATTAATCGAACATTTAATGAAGTTAATTCTTTTCTGAAGGGTGATAGTTGTCATCCACCGCATATTTTGAAGTTGCATCCCTTCGGGGAATTTTTGCCAATTTCACATGTATGTAATGATAAAGATGTTATGAGGAAAGAATTGATGCTTACAGCCGATATGTTTCTCAATGGAGGTTATGAAGAAACTATAGTTATGGGATCTTTGCAAAAAAATTGGGACAATACCTATAATAGTAATACACAAAAGACCCTACGTAGTAAATTATAAACATCAAAAGAATATAAAAGGTCCTTTATAGTCACCACCTACAATGTTCTAAGTACTGAAATGGAGAAAATGATAATATATCACTGGGATTTCTTGTGCAAGTACAATGACTTACAGACGGTAACAAATAAAATACCTATGTTCTCTTATAAGAGAGGATGGAATATTCAGGATATTGTGGTCCATAGTAAGTTTAAAAGACCAAGTGATGTTTTAAAACATATTACTAATATAGGTATCTTTCCTTGTATTAGATGTATTAGTTGTCGGTATGTAGTTAACATATTTGATAACATTAATGGTATATTATTTAGACCTACTGGGAAATACTGTTGCCTTACAGAATGTGTAGTGTGTGTGGTAAAACGTGATTGTGGTCTGTTTTATGTAGGAAAAACTAAGAGCCTTCAAATCCTGATTACAAGAACATGTTAGGGATATTAGATCTGGTAAACTTGAAAATCCTTTAGCCCAGCACTTTAAATGCTTTCACAATAGTAATTTGGAAGGTTTAAAGGCTAATGTTTTGGAAAAAATAGAATGCAAGCAGGATAGTTGTGACATAAAAAGAAAGCTGCTTTGTGAAGAAGCTTTATTCATACTGACGTACTCAACGTTGACCTCTAGAGGGCTAAACACTGAATGTTGCTGGAAATAGTTTAATTAGATTATATAATTGTTTAATTATTTGGTTAATTGTATAATTGATGTGTTAGGGATGTTTTTTGTATATATAGGGTATGATTTTTATTGTTTTACTCCTGGAAGGCTTTTTTGTAAGCCGAGGTGATAGAGACTGAGTCATTGTTCATTTAAAGTTGGAAGATCTGGGTGTTTTGTGGTTTATTTTGTTTATTATTATAGAAATACTGTTTAAAACAGAAACTGTTTTACTTGGTTACCTTTGTCTTCCTCCTCCTCTTCCCCTTAGTGCCCTTCCAAACATTAATGATATAAAGTGAGGCAAATGCCTTTTAGTCCCTCACAAGTTAAGGAAAGTCAACAAGTCCATTCTTCCATTTTTTTCTTGTACAGCCATAATGTCCAAATGCAGCTGATGCTTTGTAATATCACATTTATTCACAAATCTCCGTGTTGCTGGTCTTCTTCCTGTTCATCTCCTTCTCCCAACTCCAGACTCCAGTTCAATTCCAGGGTACTCCCAATTTTTCTAGTCAAATCCTGTGCTTTTCTCTATCTTCCAATCATTTCCTTCGGAACATTTGAAAAGGTTTCAATGTCAGATTCCCTCTACAAGCTTTATTACCAGAAGAATGAGAAGCAGAGTCCTCTTTTGCCTGATGGCTCACTTTTTGTTGGACAAACTTTTATATTTCCACCTTAGCCTGTTCTGCATTAAAAATTACTTTGATCCTCCAAAAAAAAAGAATATTCTGAAGACAGATGGATGCAGTATGTTGAATCTCACACCTGCCTCTCAACATTCCCTGATTTCGGGAATATATTTGCATTTCGTCTGCCTGGTGTAAAGTGAATAATCATTTTCCACAAACATTTTACTGTCTCTAACTTTTATCACTTTGCCCTTCTGCCACAGTTTTGTCAGGATCAACATTTTGTGTTGGTAGGATTACATCTATATTAATACGTCTCTTGGCTGCTTTCTCATGGCCAGGTTTGAAGCATAAACATGATGTGCCCTTTCAGTTAACAAAGCCTAATGTGGAATACCAGTCCAGTTGCTTATTTATGCCTTTGTAAAGTTAATTGTCTATTCCTTTTCAGTTTTTCTGATACAGCTGAAAATATCAAGTTTTCCCTGGGAACACTTGTCCTCCAATTCAACCAATTTTTGAAACCACTCTTCTTGAGTAACCTCAGACAGCCTTTTCCTTCATTTTGACCTCTGATTTTTGCAGTTTTATCAGTTTATCTGAATAGTGTTTTAAAGCTTCTTCCGTTTTCCAGCCTTTTGTTATTTGAGTTAATATATGTTATTGTTTTGTTTGTTTTAATCAGTTCTGAGCACATTTGACTTATTTTGCCTCTAGGTTATTGCAAGCTACTTCTTGTACCAAAGCTGGAACTTGAACTGCTTTTTGCTGAACAGCTGCATGATTCTTCCCAATTAGTATTTTCTGTTCACCTTTTCTAATTGATTTTCTTTCAGGATCTCATTAGTTTCATCTTTACTGGCATTCTGGCAGTGCATTTACTGGCCAGTAACTGAATTTATTAAAAGTGGCAGAATTCCTTGTCCTTATCATACAGATGTCCTTCAAGGATGCATCTGCAGTCATAACATATGGGTTGTCCTGCCTCAGGCAGCCCCTCGGTCGGCCGGATTCCAAAATCTGGGTCTGGCCTCGGCTGATGTCACACTTTCCCCGACGTCAGAGCGTCTGGGGTATAAAAGCATCAGCTGACGCCATTTTCCTCAGTCTTTCTTGCCACGCAGTGCCCGAAGCAGAAGCTGTTCGCAAGTGCCGGTCGGTCAGATCCAGTGATTTCAGCTACCGAAGACTTGAAAAGCTAAGTACCCCGTTGGGGACTCTTTCTTGCCTCAGCCGATGTCAGACAAAGTAAATAATTGTTTAACTTGTGGGAAACAAATACCTCATAAGGATTTCCATTCTTACTGCCTTCCTTGCTTAGGCCCAGACCACGACGTATCGGCCTGTTTAGCCTGTGCCTCCTTCAACCAACGAACTCTTAGACGTCGGTCGGAGTTTGCAGAGGATTTTTTTGGAGCCGCTTTTGCTTATAAAATGCCGTCGGAGACTCCGACTTCGCATATGGTCAAAAAACGCAAGGAAAAGGACCGACTCTCGCAGCCCGTGGTTTCGTCTGAAACCACGGCTAGGCCTACCGCGAGTGTCTCGGTTTCGGCCGAAACAGAGTCCTCGGCGATTCCTTCTTCCGAAACCATACTTCCGACCACCGAGGCCCGAGAGGCCCCGGCTGAGTCGGCTTCAGAACTACCTACCGAAGCTAGTGTTCAGGAATTGTCCGACACCATACCTTTGGACATTTCTACCCCTGCCCGTGGGGCAGCTAGGCCCCCTGCTTCCATGTCCATTAAGGCCTTTTCAAGGGCTAAAGCTGCCAAACTTTCAAAAGCTTTGCCTGCCAAATCTACCTCCCAGAGGCCTTCCTCTAGTTCACAGATCCTCAGCCTTGCTGAGGACCTTATTTCTTAATTAGGGGTTCACAACCTCACCCAGACAGGGCCTCTCAACCTCCTCCAGACAAAAGGCCCAGGACTGACCCCTCTGATCCACTCTCCTCAGATGATTCCACGGATGGATCTGAGTTGTCAGACCACCAGGAAGGGGCTTACTCGCCTTATGAGGATTCAGATGCAGAGGAATCTATCCCTTCGGCCTCCCCTCCTGAAGAGTTTTCCTTTGGTGAGACTCTACACTCCATGAGAGAGCATTTTCAATGGCAAGGTCAGGATTTCTCTGATTCTAGAAAAAGATTAAGGACCTTTTTGCATTTGCCTCAGCATAGGCCCTTAGCTATACCTCCTGTTCTGAATGTAATTGATGATGTGTACAATGCTGTCAGTACAGCCCCTGATACTCTCCCTCCGGCCCCTGCCAAACCTGACAGATACTACAGGGTCCTGGATTCTCATTTCCATTTGTATAAAGCCCATTCTGCAGACCCAGAAACTATTTCTCAGGGCCCTAAAGGGGTTGTGGCCGCTACTGCCAAAAATCCTCTACCCTCTGACAGAGAGTCTAGAGCTTTAGAGAGATGGGGAAAGAAGGTGTATACTTCTGCAACTCTTTCTGTCAGGGCATTAAACTGTCAATTTCATATGATACAGTACCAAGAGTATTTGTTAGATGAACTGAATAAGAAACTTTCTTCTCCTGAACCCCTAGACCGTAAATCCCTTCAGGATTTGGTACACAACTCACAACAGGTTAGTAATCATTTCTTAAAATGTGGCTATGATGCACTGGAGACTTCATTTAGATCAGCTATGACTGGGGCAGTTATTCGTAGGCATGCCTGGCTGAAGGAGCAATCTTTGCCAGACCATGTCAAAGCTAAACTCCTGGATGCTCCAATGGAGAAACAAAATTTATTTGGCTCCTCTGCTCAGGAGATCTTAAAAAAGGTTGAAGAAAAGGCAAAATCTGTGCAAACAGTTAAAGATTTCCTGCAAGTTCAACCACCGAGATTCAGCAGAAACTGGCCTACTAAGAATCGGTCCTTTCCAGACTCGGACAGAGCCCAGAGAGGCAGGAACAGGCGCCCTAGAGGCAGAGGTCAATCGAAGATCTCCTACAGAGGCCGTCAGTGGCAGCCTGCCAACCAGAGAAGTAGTGCAACAGCAGCAACAACAACTACTACACCAGGACAGGGTCAATGACTTAACTCTGATTCCGCCTACCAGGGATCAACTGGAAGCACCCTTGGGCAGAAAGCTGGCTTTATTCTCAAAAAACTGGCATTATATCACAAAGGATACATGGACACTGCAAATAATAGACAAAGGATACAGGTTCCACTTCCACACTTTGCCAAAAAGAGGCGGAATGCCAAACCTTCCACCAAATCAGAGGGCAGAGGCTTTAAAACAAATCAGCAATTTACTTCAGATGAAAGCTATAGAAAAGGTACCATGTTCAGAACAAGGCCAAGGATTTTACTCCAGACACTTCCTTGTACCAAGAAAGGAAAATCAATGGAGGCCTATTCTCGACCTGTCCGCACTGACTTCTCATTGTGCCAAAATTCAAAATGCTGACCCTACAGCAACTTCTTCCCATGTTGGGCAAGGAGTCTTGGCTGGTGACTCTAGATCTCAAGGAGGCATACCTGCACGTCCCTATTCGACCAAACTGCAGAAGACACCT